>NC_053041.3:927740-1232820 GCF_002575655.3 Aegilops tauschii subsp. strangulata | reverse complement strand
CCGTGCAATATAAAAATACCCCGAAAATAAAAGTTCTCCAAATGCCCTGAAAATGGAATATGATTTTTTTCTGAAATATTTGAGAATATCTGGCACTGAGAACACAGCGGGGGAGCAAGCACCTGGCCACGATGGTCCAGGGCGTGCCCAGCCCTACAGGGCGCCCCTGCCTCGTGGGCCCATGGTGGCTCTCCTCCACTCATTCCTGCACCCACACACTTCTTCTTCCTCCCAAAAAAATCACCATCCAGCTCAAGCACGAGTTTTAGCTCATTTTGCTGCGATTTTCGATCTCCTTGCTCAAAGCACCTCTCACAAAACTGCTTGGGGGGATTGTTCCTTGGTATGTGACTCCTCCATTGGTCCAATTAGTTTTTGTTCTAGTGCTTTATTCATTGCAAATTTGTGCTGCCTAGGTGACCATGTTCTTGAGCTTGCATGTCAAATTTATATGGTTCCAAGTAGTTCTAATGCATGATATAGTCTCTAGGCACTTGTAGGAGTAGTTGCTATGAATTTTGTTGAGCTTGGTCCACTTTTATTTGAAGTTGCTAAAAATTTCAGAAATTTTCAGAAAATAATGAAGAGATTTTTGAGGGGCTCATCGAGCCGAAGCTCGAAGGAAAAGCAAAGTGAAGAAGCACAGAGGCCCAAATATAATTTGCCTCGCACAGCGGAGGTTCGGCCGTGTGAATGGCCTTCCAATGATTTCTTGAGAGCAGCCGGGATTTATGATGATTTTTATGAATTGGCTGAGAATGCAGGCCTCACCGACTTCCTCCGCGACCAACGCAATCAGTATCTCTTACTCACCAATACTTTTGTGCAAAACTTCCACTATTATCCTAAGGAAACACCTCCTTCAGTAGAGTTTCATTTATATGATGTTGTTAAGAAGATGCCACTAGACGAATTTTGCAAGGTTTGCAAAATACCTTTTGAGGGTAGTTTAGATGAACCACATCATGAAGATGTGGATGGGTTTATTGACACTATTACTGTAGGGGAAACTAGGAAGGTTTCCGATGCAAGAATCACTAGCATACATTTTCCTGTTTTACGCTACTTTGCCATATTTGCTAGTCGTTGCTTAATTGGTCGCGGAAACTGTGGAAACCTTAGTGTTCCTGATATTATCATTTTGTTCCATGGTTTATTCTGCGATAACACTGTTAGTATGGGCGGCATTATTGCTAAACGGTTAAGTTTGAACCGTACAAAGGGCCCCATCTTTGGAGGTATTTATGCTTCACGCCTTGCTGCACATTATAACATACCTATTAGGCACTATGAAAAAGAAGAAAAATTGCTGCCCACTGCTTATTTAGATTATAAGAGTATGGTAGCGCATGACTTTATTGTTAAGAATAGGGAAGGGGCGCTTAAATACAAATTGTTCTTTGATAAACATCACCCTGAGACTATTACCTTGCCTGCTCCTTCCTTGTTTGATTTATCTGCAGGTCTGTATCTCGTTCCGCTGTCGGCCATTCACGCCTACCGGAACCCTACTTCAGCCACAGAGCCGAACCGGAACCACAATTTGAGCCTCCACGACAATCTAATTACCAGTGGGATCCGGAGATGATTGCCAACCAGTGGCAATCAGAGTCTTCTTCATCTCAGTACGACCCCAACTACAACTTTGGATATCCGCCAGGCCATCCGTGGTAATAAACCAACTTAGGCCAAAAGCCTAAGCTTGGGGGAGTACGTATTTCCCACCGACATTACATTTATGTTCACACACTCATTGCTAGATGTCGGTGCTCATACTCTTTCACTGTAATATCCATGTTAGTTTATTTTCCTTTTTCTTGCTTTCTTCTTGTGTGTTTGTTAAATCT
The DNA here is from genome assembly GCF_002575655.3 of Aegilops tauschii subsp. strangulata. Classification (NCBI taxonomy): domain Eukaryota; kingdom Viridiplantae; phylum Streptophyta; class Magnoliopsida; order Poales; family Poaceae; genus Aegilops; species Aegilops tauschii. The sequence continues at coordinate 1,230,973 of NC_053041.3, read as the reverse complement.
TAAGAAAAACCAAAAAAATTAGTTGTAGTTTTTAGTTAGTTTACTTTTCTTGCTGTAGTAGTAATAATTAAAAAGAAAACCCAAAAAGATTTCCCGTTCTTCTTTTGCTTGTTGTGAGCTTTCCCGTGTAAATAGTTTTATTTCTTTTCTTTTCTTTGGGGGTCGATAGGAGAAGACCATGATTAAATTGTTGAAGTGGCTCTTATATGCATTATTGTTGATTTAACCAAGGGCCCATATTGCCTTGTCTTCTCCTGCTTATTGAATGCTCGCAGATTCCAGCTTAGTCCAATGCACGTGCACTCTTATTATTTTCACATCGTTCGGTCGTGCAAGTGAAAGGCAATAATGACGATATATGACGGACTGATTGAGATGAGATAAGCTGGTATGAACTCGACCTCTCTTGTTTTTGTAAATATGATTAGTTCATCGTTCCTGATTCATCCTATTATGAATAAACATGTTTGCAATGACAATTAGAGATTATAGTTGCTCATGCCATGCTTGATTAGCTATGAGTTATAATGGTTTACCTTGCGTGCCAACATGCTATTAAAATGGTTGTGATGTGGTATAGTGGGGTGGTATCCTCCTTTGAATGATTTAAGTGACTCGACTTGGCACATGTTCACACATGTAGTTGAAACAAATCAACATAGCCTTCACAATATTTATGTTCGTGGTGGATTATATCCTACTCATGCTCGTACTCAATGTCTATTAATTTTAATGCATGTTCATGACTGTTGTCGCTCTCTAGTTGGTCGCTTCCCAGTCTTTTGCGAGCCTTCACTTGTACTAAGCGGGAATACTGCTTGTGCATCCAATTCCTTAAACCCCAAAGTTATTCCATATGAGTCCACTATACCTTCCTATATGCGGTATCTACCTGCCGTTCCAAGTAAATTTGTATGTGCCAAACTCTAAACCTTCAAATGAAATTATGTTTTGTATGCTCGAATAGCTCATGTATCAACTAGGGCTGTCCGTATCTTCCATGCTAGGCGGGTTATTCTCAAGAGGAGTGGACTCCGCTCCTCGCTCACGAGAAAATGGCTGGTCACCGGGATGCCCAGTCCCATGCTTTATGCAAATCAAATCAAAATATTTGCAAACAAAACTCCCCCTGGGACTGTTGTTAGTTGGAGGCACTCGTTGTTTCGAGCAAGCCATGGATTGATGCTTGTTGGTGGAGGGGGAGTATAAACTTTACCGTTCTGTTTGGGAACCGCCTATAATGTGTAGCATGAAAGATATCGCCATCTCTTGGTTGTTATGTTGACAATGAAAGTATGCCGCTCAAAATATTATTTATCTCTGCTTTAAAATCGAGCTCTGGCACCTCTACAAATCCCTGCTTCCCTCTGCGAAGGGCCTATCTATTTACTTTTATGTTGAGTCATCACCCTCTTATTAAAAAGCACTAGCTGGAGAGCACAGCTGTCATTTGCATCAATTACTATTAATTTATATTGGGTATGACTATGACTGGATCTCTTTTACCATGAATTACAATGTCTAGTCAGTCCTTGATCTTTAAAGGTGCTCTGCATTTATGTTCTGCCGTCTCAGAAAGGGCTAGCGAGATACCATCCTGTTGTATCATATTATCATTGTTTTGAGAAAGTGTTGTCATCCGAGATTATTATTATGGCTCGCTAGTTGATTATGCCATTGATATGAGTAAACATGAGACCTAAGAGTTACTGTGAATGTGGTTAGTCATAATCTTTGCTGAAAACTTGAATGCTGGCTTTACATATTTACAACAACAAGAGCAAACAGAGTTTGTAAAAGTTTTTCTTTATCACTTTCAGTTTATCAACTGAATTGCTTGAGGACAAGCAAAGGTTTAAGCTTGGGGGAGTTGATACGTCTTCGTCGTATCTACTTTTCCAAACACTTTTGCCCTTGTTTTGGACTCTAACTTGCATGATTTGAATGGAACTAACCCGGACTGACGCTGTTTTCAGCATACTTTCCATGGTGTTATTTATGTGCAGAAACAAAAGTTCTCGGAATGACCTAAAACTCCACGGAACATCTTTTTGGAAAATATTAAAAATACTGGAAGAAAAATCACGTCAGGGGGCCCACACCCTATCCACGAGGGTGGGGGCGCGCCCCCCTGCCTCGTGGGCCCCCTGACGCTCCACCGACCTCAACTCCAACTCTATATATATATATATTCGTGTTCGGGGAGAAAAAAATCAGAGAGAAGGATTCATCGCGTTTTACGATACGGAGCCGCAGCCAAGCCCTAAAACCTCTCGGGAGGGCTGATCTGGAGTCCGTTCGGGGCTCCGGAGAGGGGGATTCGTCGCCGTCGTCATCATCAACCATCCTCCATCACCAAGTTCATGATGCTCACCGCCGTGCGTGAGTAATTCCATCGTAGGCTTGCTGGACGGTGATGTGTTGGATGAGATCTATCATGTAATCGAGTTAGTTTTGTTAGGGTTTGATCCCTAGTATCCACTATGTTCTGAGATTGATGTTTCTATGACTTTGCTATGCTTAATGCTTGTCACTAGGGCCCGAGTGCCATGATTTCAGATCCGAACCTATTATGTTTTCATGAATTATGTGAGTTCTTGATCCTATCTTGCAACTCTGTAGTCACCTACTATGTGTTATGATCCGGCAACCCCGAAGTGACAATAATCGGGACCACTCCCGGTGATGACCGTAGTTTGAGGAGTTCATGTATTCACTATGTGTTAATGCTTTGGTCCGGTACTCTATTAAAAGGAGGCCTTAATATCCCTTAGTTTCCGTTAGGACCCCGCTGCCACGGGAGGGTAGGACAAAAGATGTCATGCAAGTTCTTTTCCATAAGCACGTCTGACTATATTCGGAATACATGCCTACATTACATTGACGAATTGGAGCTAGTTCTGTGTCACCCTATGTTATGATTGTTACATGATGAACCACATCCGGCATAATTCTCCATCACCGATCCAATGCCTACGAGCTTTACACATATTGTTCTCCGCTTATTTACTTTTCCGCTGTTATTGTTACAATCACTACAAAACCCAAAAATATTACTTTTGCTACCGTTACCGTTACTTCCATATTACTTTGCTACTAAATACTTTGCTGCAGATACTAAGTTATCCAGGTGTGGTTGAATTGACAACTCAGCTGCTAATACTTGAGAATATTCTTTGGCTCCCCTTGTGTCGAATCAATAAATTTGGGTTGAATACTCTACCCTCGAAAACTGTTGCGATCCCCTATACTTGTGGGTTATCACTCACCGCCGTACGTGAGTAATTCCATCGTAGGCTTGCTGGACGGTGATGGGTTGGATGAGATTTATCATGTAATCGAGTTAAGTTTTGTTAGGGTTTGATCTCTAGTATCCACTATGTTCTGAGATTGATGTTGCTATGACTTTGCTATACTTAATGCTTATCACTAGGGCCCAAGTGCCATGATTTCAGATCTGAACCTATTATGTTTTCATGAATATATTTGTGTTCTCGATCCTATCTTGCAAGTTGTAGACACCTATTACGAGTTATGATCCGCATACCCCAAGGTGACAATAATTGGGATTCTTTCCGGTGATTACCGTAGTTTGAGGAGTTCATGTATTCACGAAGTGCTATTGCTTTGTTCCGGTTCTCTATTAAAAGGAGGCATTAATATCCCTTAGTTTCCATTAGGACCCCGCTGCCACGGGAGGGTAGGACAAAATATGTCATGCAAGTTCTTTCCCATAAGCACGTATGACTATATTCAGAATACATGCCTACATTATATTGATGAATTGGAGCTTGTTCGGTGTCACCCTAGGTTATAACTGTTGCATGATGAATGCCATCCGACATAATTATCCATCATTGATCCATTGCCTACGAGCTTTTCATATATTGATCTTTGCTACGTTACTTTGCCGTTGCCACTGTTACAATTGCTACAAAACTCCTACTATTACTTTTGCCACCGTTACCGTTACTTCCATACTACTTTGCTACTAAATACTTTGCTGCAGATGTTAAGTCTTTCAGGTGTGGTTGAATTAACAACTCAGCTGCTAATACTTGAGAATATTCTTTGGCTCCCCTTGTGTCGAATCAATAAATTTGGGTTGAATACTCTACCTTTGAAAATTGTTGCGATCCCCTATACTTGTGGGTTATCAAGACCTTTCTCTGGCGCCGTTGCCGGGGAGCATAGCTATATTCTCTGAGTCACTTGGGATTTATATCTGTTGATCACTATGAGGAATTTGAAAGATAAAAAAACCAAGATTTATCCCTCTACTATGAGGGGAGGTAAGGAACTGCCATCTAGATCTGCACTTGATTCACATTCTGTTTTGAGTAAGCTTGCGACACCTACACCTGCTATTGATTCTGATATGTCACATGTTATTAACGATGCTACTTCTACCACGAATGATGCTTATGATGTTGCTACTTTGCTTGATAAAACTGTGCCAGTGGGTGAATTACTTGATGAACACCTTGCTAGAGTTAGAACTATTGATTATGCTGAAGATGACACTTCTGAAACTGATGAAATTGTTGAAACTGAAAACTTTGAAACACCTAATAAGACTAGCTCTCCTAGATATGAACTTCCTGTTATGCCTGAGGGCTATGTTATGGATGGAGAGGTAGCTAGGGACTTTCTTGCTTGTAAGGATAGAGACGATCTTAAGAAATTATTATGCAAGTGGTAAGAAAAATCTTTGAATGCTAGAATGCAATATGATCCTAAGTTTGCTACTTCACCTATCTTTGTTACTGATAAGGATTATGAATTCTCTATCGATCCTGAGTAAATTACTTTGGTTGAATCTGATCCTGTCCATGGTTATGAATCTGAAACAAGTACTTAAGGCACATGATGATTTGCTCAATGAGTTGAATAGTAAGAACAATGATAATGTTGTTAGGGTTATGACTAGAGGTGGTAAGATGACTTGGGAACCTTTGTATCCTGAAGGCCATCCTAAGAGAATTGAGCAAGATTCTCAGAGAATTAATACTGATGCACCTAGTCCTCCTAGTAATAAAAAGAAAAAGAAAACTGATAGGACTTTGCATGCTTCTAGTGAACCTGCTATAGACACACCTGAGAATCCAAATGATATTTCTATTTCTGATGCTGAAACACAATCTGGTGATGAACATGAACCTAGTGATAATGTTAATGATGATGTTCATGTTGATGCTCAACCTAGTAATTATAATGATGTGGAGATTGAACCTGCTGTTGATCTTGATAACCCGCAACCTAAGAATAAACGTTATGATAAGAGAGACTTTGTTGCTAGGAAGCACGGTAAAGAAAGAGAACCATGGGTTCACAAACCCATCCCCTTTCCTCCTAAGCCATCCAAGAAAAAAGGATGATGAGGATTTTGAGCACTTTGTTGAAATGCTTAGACCTGTGTTTTTGCGTATGCGTTTGATTGATATTCTGAAAATGTCCCCTTATGCTAAGTATATGAAAGATATTGTTACTAATAAAAGAAAGATACCAGAAGCTGAAATTTCCACCATGCTTGCTAATTACACTTTTAAGGGTGGAATATCAAAGAAACTAGGAGACCCAGGAATACCAACTATACCATGCTCCATTAAAAAAAACTATGTCAAAACTGCTTTATGTGATTTGGGAGCCTGTGTTAGTGTTATGCCTTTCTCTTTATACCGTAGACTTGAATTGAATAAGTTGACACCTACTGAAATCTCTTTGCAAATGGCTGATAAATCAACTGTTATACCCATCAGCATTTGTGAGGATGTGCCTGTTGTGGTTACAAACGTTACTATCTTAACGGACTTTGTTATTCTTGATATTCCCGAGGACGACAGTATGTCGATCATCCTTGGTAGACCCTTTTTGAATACTGCAGGGGCTGTTATTGATTGCAACAAGGGCAATGTCACTTTTCATGTTAATGGTAATGAGCATATGGTACACTTTCCGAAGAAACAACCTCAAGTTCATAGTATCAATTCAATTGGAAAAGTTTCAACTATTGCTATTGGAGGTTTTGAATTCCCTCTTCCTACTGTCAAAAAGAAATATGATATTATTATTGTTGGGGACGTGCATATCCCCGTTGAGGTAACCTGTGTTATTCGAAAATTCTCCATTTTCATGTCATTCGGAAGATGTTTGTTAATAAGACTTGATCAACCTTGTTAATGGATTCCTTTTGATGGGCATGAGATGGATGAATTTAGATATCACAACTTTCTGTACCTACTTTTTACTTTCTGTTATTTTGAATAAATAATGCAAAAATAGTATTATCCGTGCAATAAAAAATGTCCCAAAAATAAAAGTTCTCCAAATGCCCTGAAAATTTAGTATGATTTTTTATAGAATATTTGAGAATTTTTGGCACTGAGAACACACCAGGGGGCTGCACCTATGGACCACAAGGGTGGAGGGCGCGCCCTACCCCCCTGGGCGCGTCCCCCTACCTTGTGGGTCCCACGTAGGCCCCCCTCACTTATTACAGCACCCATCCACTTCGTCTTCTTCCAGAAAAAATCATCTGGTTGCTCAAACCCGTGTTCTAGCTCATCTTGCTGCCATTTTTGATCTCCTTGTGCAAAGCTCCATTTGCAAAACTGTTTCGGGGGATTATTCTTCGGTATGTGACTCCTCCAATGGTCCAATTAGTTTTTGTTCTAGTGCTTTATATGTTGCAATTTTTTGCTGCTGTGGTGACCCTGTTCTTGAGCTTCCATGTCAAATTTATATGGTCCAAAGTAGTGTTGATGCATGATATAGCCTCTGGACAATTGTAGGAGTAGTTGCTATCAATCTTGTTGAGTTTGGTTCACTTTTATTTTGAGTCACTAAAAATTTCAGAAATTTTCAGAGAAAAGAAATGATGAAGAGATGGTTGAGAGGCTCTTCAAGTCGGGGTTCAAAGGAAAATGAATATGAAGAGAAGAAGAAGCCCAAGTACAACCTTCCTCGCACAGCGGAGGTTCGGCCGTGTGAATGGCCAAGTGATGCATTCTTGAGGGCGACCGGAATTTATGAGGTTTTCTATTATTTGGCTGAGAATGCAGGCATCACCGACTTCCTCCACGATAAGTGTACCTCATTTTGCCCGAGGACATTTATGCATACTGGGAGTGGAGGCGATCCCCAGTTCCTGAGCCAGAACCATCACCTCATCCGTATGAGGAGTCTATTTATCAGTGGGAGCCACAGGAGCTCGCTAACCAGTGGAACCCTCGGGATCCTCCTCAGTACCCAGGAGAGGGCTACTTTGATGCATGGGCACATACCAACTTAGGCCAAAAGCCTAAGCTTGGGGGAGTACATATTTCTCACCGACACTACATTCATGTTCACACACTCATTCCAGTTGTCGGTGTTCATACTTTTTCATTGTACTATCCATTGTTAGTTTATTTCTTTTTCTCGCTTTCTTCTTGTGTGTTTGAAAAACTTTGAGAAAATCCAAAAAAATTAGTTGTAGTTTCTTTTTAATTTTAAGAAAACCCAAAAAGATTTCTCGTTCTTCTTTGCTTGTTGGGAGCATTTCCGTGTAAATAGTTTTTCTCGTTCTTGTTTTACTTTCTTCAGAAAAACAAAAAACTCCAAAAATATTTCAGCGTGTTTCTTTGAAATTCTTTTTCCTTTCTTTGGGTCGAGAGGAGAAGACCACGATGTAAATGTTGAGTGGCTCTCATATACATTATTGTTGATCTAACAAAGAGCCCATATTACTTTGTCTTCTCATTTGAATGAATGTTTGCATATCCTAGCTTAATTAGTCCAATGCACGTGCACGTTTATTATTATTCACACCGTTCGGTAGTGCGAGTGAAAGGCAATAAATGACGATATATGATTAAATGATTGAGATGCGGAAAAGCTAGTATGAACTCGACCTATTTTGTTTTTTGTAAATATGATTAGTTCATCATTCTTGATTCAGCCCATTATGAATGAAACATGTTTGCAATGACAATTAGAGATTATAGTTACTCATGCCATGCTTAATTAGCTAGGAGTTTATAATGGTTTACCTTGCGTGCCAACATGCTTTTAAAACGGTTGTGATATAGTATGATAGGATGGTATCCTCCTTTGAATGATTCGAGTGGCTTGACTTGGCACATGTTCACACATGTAGTTGAAACGAAATCAACATAGCCTCCACGATATTTATGTTCATGGTGGTTTATATCCTACTCATGCTTGCACTCAATGTTGGTTAATCTCATTGCATGTTTATGACTGTTGTCGCTCTCTAGTTGGTCGCTCTTCAATCTTTTGCTAGCCTTCACTTGTACTAAGCGGGAATACTGCTTGTGCATCCACTTTCATAAACCCAAAGTTGTTCCATATGAGTCCACCATATCTACCTATATGCGGTATTTATATGCCGTTCCAAGTAAATTTGCATGTGCCAAACTCTAAACCTTCGAATAATAATCTTAGAAGACTATGTGATGTTGTCAACTAGTCATGGTTTGTATCCGTAATATGGTGTCACATTGGGGTTGGTAGTTTGAGAACTGAGATTGCTAAACCATATTGCAATTGGGAGCCAAATGCATTGCAAATTGGGTAAGCAAACTTCTTCACTGTTTTCATATTTTCGAATTGTCTTCAGATCATGTCTTCTACTCTTCTTTACTGTTTGATGTGTCTTGCAAGATGCAACTTGCAATGACATGGGGGAACGAGAATCAATCTAGGACTTGATAAAACATACAAGAAATGGGCAGTATAACGATCTCTTTCTCATTAGTTTTCTTTGTTAACTCTTATTACATGGCATATTTTTATTTTATTCTATATATACTTGCCGTACCCCTGAATGGTTATTTTTGGAAAATACGGTATCCCATGTCCCGTATGTGTATCCTCGTCTTTCGTCAATGTGTCTGTGGTTTTTAGATTAACATTAACATTGCAAACATTACAGAAATCTCGTCAGACCACAGGATCCACAATTTCCTAGCCCGAGGGACTTATGAAAGAGTGCAACATTAACATTGATACGCACTGTGCTAGTGGGCGGCAGAGTCAACTGGGAACTGACGAAGGGGAATCACACATCGCTGGTTGTTACGAGAAACCAATAAGTTGCGATGTCTCTATCATTGCGGTCTTAAAATAGTTACATCGTTACATGCTTCCCATTACTAGGAAACCGTGGGTGGTCTTAAAATAGTTACATGAGTCCCGTACATGCTTAATTACCGTTATGAGGAAACCGTAGATACTCTGTAGGGATATCGACCGGGTCCCATTTAATTCCGTTTAAACCCACTATTGATCTAATAGTCGAATTTTTTTCCCGGGGAAAATGAACTATAAAGCTAGCTAAGGAGACTTATGGACGCCACTTATTTGCCATTGATTTACATCCCTAATAGCCCACCACAACGTGAGAGACATCGCGACTTTGTTGTTTGTCACGAGGAAGGTGGCCGACTCTACCTCCTCGAGCATGCATTCGACCTCAAAGCTGGATTTAACTTGAAAACACAAAGCAAAATCCAACATCGGTTAGGAAAGAATTTTTTTGGTCAAAACATAATAGTTTTTTTGAGAAAAAAACATGGGCAACTTTTAGTTAATTAAAATTTAAAGGAAAAAGGTTAAAATTTACAAATAGAAGGAAAAAAAAAGACATAACTAAACTGGCTGGTCCAAAAACAGAGAGCCTGCGTGGCCTTGGCCGGCCGCGGGCAAGCGTCTCTTTTTCCTCCCTCCGTCTAGGGCTTCCTCGCCGAGCGCCGCCGCCGCCGCACCTGCCGCGACCTCTCCTCTCCTCTCCCGCCGCCAGCTGCCCGAGCGTCCGGCCGAGCCGCCGCCCGCTCCCAGCCAATCAAAGGTAATTTCTTTTTCTCCTCTCCGCTCCTGCGACAAGGTGCGATTTTTGGACATTGACATGTATGCTGATTGTTCTTTCTGGGTGGTGTGTGTTGATTCAAGGGCCTGCGCGATGGAGGTTGGTAACGGGGGCGATTCGGCCATGGAGGTGGAGGCAGAGGCGGGCCCGGCCTCCGGTTCCCTGACCCTGACCCCCGGCGGCGGCGCCACCTCCTCGGCCAGGCGGCTGGGCCTCAGGAACAGCATCCAGACCAACTTCGGCGACGACTACGTCTTCCAGATTGCTTCTTGGTAGGAAGCTTCCCCCCTTTCCACCGATACGGTTTGGCTGCAGATTCCCCCTTTCTACTTGGGTTCAGATAAGAACAGAGAATGGTCTAGCTTCCAGCTAGTTTTTCCTTCCCGTTGCTCATAACTGAATGAACCCGTTGATAAGAACACATGCTACAGTACTTGATATATATATATATATATATATATATATATATATATATATATATATATATATATATATATATATATATATATATATATTTGCATCTAATTTGGTATATCTTCTTGTGACAAGCCAGGAGATCTCAAAGCTCGCGGTTTCTCTGTCGACAAACGCACTCAAGTTCTATGCTCCAGCAACTGGGCAGTATCTGGGGGAATGCACAGGCCATACAGGGAGCATCCATGAGATTGCTTTTTCAGCTCCGTCATCGCCGCAAGTGATGTGCTCTTGCTCTGGTGATGGAACCATCAGAGCCTGGGACACAAGGAGCTTCAAGCAGGTTTTTGTTTCCCCTGCTACGTCCTGATTGTTGAAAAGTCATGCTGGCTGAATATTAATGTATTACATGACTGTGCGTGATTGCCAAATTTTGTCAGTACCAGATTCACATCTACATAGTTCCTTCTTTAGTACTATATACTATATTCCAGCTCATCAGTATGTTTCTCAGTTTCTGCATTGTAGATATTTGTATTCTCATAAAGGCGTGAGTGAGGCATTAATTGTTAATTCTTGGGATGCTTTGTTTTGATTGAGGTTGGCTCATAATTCATTAAGTTTGAATACGAGTTATTATATCAAACTTGAGTTTCTCTCTGTTCTTCTCTGTTCACACTGGACAACTATTAATTTCTTTTCCCTTAAATTGAGATGACATTATGCAAATACAAATTCCTTCCACTGACATAGAAATAACCCCAATTCTGATTGTTGTTTTGTTTTATCGTGTCCTGATGCCACTGGACATAATCTCTTCTACTTAATTCACTGGCATAGTTTTGATCTGGTATTTACATTCACTGTACTGTATAGGTAACTAGTGCTTCAGCTATTCCTAAATCAAAATATACTTGCATTTTCTGTATCCAACAATTCACTGTTTTCTAAATGTCTGCCAGATATCTTTGCTAAATGCTGGCCCCTCGCACGAAATGTTTAGCTTCTCCTTTGGTGGAACAAGTGGTAACCTACTTGCTGCTGGTTCTAGTTCCAAGGTAAAGGAGTACTGTTCTTTCATATATAGAGTCATGTCTATAACAGCTTTAGTTTATCCATATTCACTCTGCACCTGCAACGGTTGGTGTACCTGTGATGGTCAATGTATGCTTCTAATCTTTGTGATGTATGGGCGGTCATGCTTGAATGTCAAACATTGTATGAAAGGCCATACCCCTTGGTATATCATTCAGAAACAGAACCCAGATATCCACCGAATATTCGAATATGATTTAGACGCTAGCTTGAGAGTTTCCAAAAATTGACTGTATGCTATATCGGATTGTGTCTTGAAAACTATCACCCACACATTTGTTAGCTCAACATTGTATTGGCTGGCTTCACTCAACACACAGCCCAATACGTGTGATTTGGAAACTAGATGTGTGATGCTAACATAAGTCCTGCTTGCGTTAAGCGGGGCCTGCTAGTAATAGAAAAACAGTGGGACCGTTGTACCTTCTTCGTACAAACTCCAAATCAGGCAAAATATGGTTATTTCGCTTGGTTCAGCATGATGCCTGACAAAATATTTGCTACCATATAATTCGATAATCATTAGCTGTATTTCTTAGGCCAGGTGTTGATTAACATGTGAACTTTGTTAGGAAAAAGTATTGAACTAGCGAGGGTGGATGGTTGAGCCTTACCTGCAAAACGTACTTCAGATTGTGCACATTTATTAGGCCAGGTTATGAACTTCGTGCCAATTCATCTCTATATGCTAGACTTTCGGGTGAAGCAAAGGACGTATGCTCAAGCGAGTTGCTACCCTCAGCTGTGGTAGAGCTGCAAGCTGCCTACGAGTTATCCTACACATCCGATTTCCTTGTAGATAATTGCCAACGTAGTTCATGTTTTCCCATAGCAATGTCTTTTCAATCAGAATTTGTGTTTTTATTTCATAAGGTGTAATATGGAAAACACGTGTAAAAGTTACGGCCCAAAATGACGAACCAATCGGCTAACTGAAAGGGGCCCGGTTTTTGGTTACAGCTGTAAAACGACGTTCCAAGCGGGGCCTAAATATGTACATCTGATAGAGTAAAAAAGATGAGGTTTCATGAGGTTATTCAGGTTGAGTCTTCTTACTCAAGTTGCTTGATTGTAGGTTCTGTTGTGGGACTGGAGAAGTTCAAAACAGGTAGCCTGCTTAGAGGAATCCCACATGGACGATGTAACACAGGTATGCATTGTTCTACAGAGTTTTACATGTTTTACAATAAGACAAGCCTAACTTGCATACCCCATGTATGTGGATATCCTTTTACAGCAATTATAGTGGCAATTAGTGCTGTCACATACTTTTTTTTACTTGAGTGCTGTCACGTACCTTTGTTTTGTTAACTTGTTTGGTGACATAGCTGTCTTCAGTGTTCATACTTTGCATCTACTTCATATCAGCCACATGATATTTATCCACTATAGTTTCTCGATTGGGTGTTTATCAGTCATTGTTGTGCTGATTTACCGCTCTTTGTTGGACAGGTTCGATTTGCACCAAATCAACAGAGTAAACTCATTTCTGCGGCAATTGATGGTTTAATATGCGTCTTCGACACTGATGGTGATATTAATGAGGACGATCATTTGCTATCTGTATGTGTTTTTTTTCCTATGTTGTCCTTTAAATACTTAGGGATTCATGGTACAATAGTTGAATTGCACGATATATTGTCACTTGAGTACGAGCAGTATTTATCAGGTCTGCTTACAAGATTATGACGGTTCTCCCTAAATTTATTGCGTTATATCTATCAATTTTTTGGTGATGGCCCTGAGATATTTGCTATTCAATAGGTTATGAATGCAGAGACTTCTGTTTCCAAGGTGGGTTTCTATGGAAACACATATCAGAAGCTTTGGTGTTTGACTCATATTGAAACACTAAGGTAATTTCTTTCCACTTGGAGTTAGTAAAAGATTCTGTTGAATTATTCAATTGGCAAAGAAACTCCTACCCCTTTCACCTCTGTTTTGAGAATATTTCTGACAGATTCTTCCCTGTTTTCACCCCCAATATTATGCATCCCCTACTTGTTTTACAGTTATAATTAACAAGTAGACAAGTTTAACATTACGCTGTTTGCCATTTAATTATCGCAGCACTTGGGACTGGAATGATGGGACTAGAGAATTGAATATAGAGAATGCTCGTTCCCTGGCTAGTGATAAGTGGAACCTTGACCATGTGAGTACGCAAGCCTGCTTAACCTTATCTTGTACTCCCTCTGTAAACTAATATAAGAGCATTTAGATCACTAAAATAGTGATCTAAACACTCTTATATTAGTTTACGGAGGGAGTACATTCTATTTCCATCTTTTTATTGATTCAGCATATGCTGATCATGGTTTGGTATTGTTTAATTAATAGGGATTTTTGTTTCAGTATTACAATCAATCTTGATATCTCTGTGGGTGTGGCTTTGCTCTTGGTTTTTTCTTTATCATCAAAAGGCGTGGTCGCAAGTACCATTTTGCCTCTACATCCTGACGAGTTGCCTTTTCGACTGTTTTTCCATGGGTGCATTGTTGTTGAAATGAGATTATAAGAAGTGAAGATCATTCTTCCTTTCAAATTCTTACATTTGTTCTGTTGACAGTTGGATTACTTTGTCGATTGCCACTACTCTCTGCCTGATGACCGGTTATGGGCGATCGGCGGCACAAGTGAGGGGACGCTAGGTTACTTCCCTGTGAAAAACGATCCTGCAGGAATGATCGGTTTGGCGGAGGCTGTCCTGGAAGGAGGCCACACAGGAGTTATCAGGACCATATGCCCAGGTGGAAGCAGTCTTGAGAGCCTTGGCCAAAACAAGGGCATCTTTGGGTGGACAGGAGGCGAGGATGGCCGTCTATGTTGCTGGCGCTCGGACGATGTCGCAGAGACGACGAAGAAGTCCTGGATCTCCAGTACGCTCGTGTCACGCATCGACAAGAAAACGAAAATCCGACATCAGCCCTACTGACATTCCAAGATTGATGTCTGGTCTCTCAGTTAACGCATCCATATGAGATTTAGTTTTTGTTTGTCCAAGGCGATAACGGCGGGTCCCTTATTTTCTTGCCTACGATCCTGTTATTGCTGTTTCCTGGCTGTACTAATTTTTGCTGTTGGTAAATGAAGCAAGGAGTGCGTTTGTCGTGATTCCTCCTCCCTACAATTTTCTCCTTTATATTTTGGTCTTAACTTTTTATATTTCTCTCTTATGTATTGGATATCATTCCTTTTTTCTGTATTAATCTTCCACTTGTATAGTTGCATTATAACCGAACCTTATGACTTGCCTAGATTATTTTGTTATTTTCAGTTTTTTTTTGAGATATCTGACATTAGAACTTGCAAACATACTAAAACTGTGTCTTATGATGAACGAATACTTTTTAGGCTAAAGGCGTAGGTATGCAATTCTTCCCCGTATCATGATATTTATAGCTGTATAAAAGAAAATATGCCAATGGTACGCAATTATTCACCTTAATTACAGTTATGTCTTCATGTCTAGTATTATGCTTTCATATAAAAGCTAGTACTACCTGCCAAGATCAATGTGCGGTCTCTAGGTTTACAATTGTTATGAGGTTGTTTTTTCTTGTATCAAGAAATTAACTCAAATCGATGTGGCTCACTGTTTTTTATAATGAGTTAATTGCTGAGAAATGAGAATTAAGAATTTAAACCCCAAGACTCGTAGGGCTGTAGATCGAGACCGCCTTTTCGCAAACTACCCATATATTTTTTGACATAAAAAGCGATGAGTACAAGCTAATAAAATAATACTCTCTCCAATCCATATTACTACTTGTTGTAGCTTTATGGAGCGTAGGGAGTAATTTTATTTGGTCTGTCTATTGGTACTCGCGTCCTCTGTCTATCATCATGCCCGAGAAAGCCAAAACCAACACTCACCTACCTAATAGCCAACCTGGTGAGAGAAGAGTGCTAATGTTCAGAGGTTGATTTTGAAATTAGGATGTAAAAAGAATGCATAATTTTTTTAAAAAATTATCCAAATACACAACCATATTGGTGTGTGGATTTCAAAATCAAATTTAAAGGGAGGAAACAACAGCAATCCATTTAATACTAGATGCCATGAAATGAAACACGTGAAATCTCTAAAATTCTTGTTGAACCTCTTAAAATCTGTGGGAAGCCAAAAAAAAAATGATCTTAAAAAATCACAATGGTGCAAAATCCTGAAATAGATAGATTTTTGAATATGCCATACAAGATAGTACTGTTCAACAAGATAATAGCCTCTGCAATCATGTGGCCGTCATACTACTAGTGTACTATTCTCGCATCGGGAGAGTTCATCACCGTCACCTGCCGGCGGCGACTGCTCCCAGATGGCTTCCCTGCTCATACCGCTGCTGGGCCGCGTGGCGGCCAAGGCCGGCGACGCGCTGGTAGCCGAGTTGCTGCGGGCGTGGGGGCTGGACAAGGCCCGCCGGAAGCTTGAGCGCCACCTCGCCGCCGTCCAGTGCATCCTGCTCGACGCCGACGCCAAGAGCCGCACCAACCCCGCCGTCAGCCGGTGGGTCAAGGACCTCAAGACTGCCGCCTACCAGGCCGACGACGTCCTCGACGGCTTCCGCTACGAGGCGCTGCGCCGCCGTGCCACCGCCCAGTTCCACCGCTGCTCCACGGCACGCAAGGTTTGTCCTTGTCCTGCCTTTCAATTTCAGTTTATTTGTTTCCAATTGGGAATGCAAGTCTTTTTAGTTTCAGTTTAAGGTTTTAATTGGAAATGCAAGCCTTTCAATTTCTGTAGAGGGCTTTCATTTGGAAATGGATCGGAAGCCTTTCAATTTCAATTTGTTTGTTTGTTTGTTTGTTTGTTTGTTTGTTTTCATTTCAGGTGCTGGGCTATTTCACAGCCGACAGCCCGCTTCTTTTCCGTCTTTCCATGAGTAGGAAGATGAAGGATGCCCTTGAGATGATAGATGAACTGGTTGCGGAGATGAACAATTTCCACTTCCTACAACGTACCGAGGCACCAACCATTGTCCATCCGCAAACACATTCTTGTGTCGATGAATCAGAGATCATCGGCAGACAAGACGACAAGGAACAAGTGGTGAAGATATTGCTCGACCACTCCAACAACAGTAATGATGGACATAATGTCACGGTGCTCCCCATAGTTGGCATGGGGGGAATCGGTAAGACCACCCTTGCTCAACTTGTGCACAATGACCAGAGAGTGATGCATCATTTTGAGTTGGTGATATGGATCTGTGTCTCTGACAAGTTTGCTATCGAAGGAATAATCCGATCTATAATAGAATTGGCCACACTGAAGAAGTGTGGTTTGACTCAGACCGAGGCACTGCACAAGGAGCTTAGTCGGGTGTTGGGCAAGAAAAGGTACCTCCTGGTGCTGGATGATGTTTGGAATGAAGATAGACAAAAGTGGGACGATATGAGATCAGTGTTGTGCTCACATGCTGGCCTAGGTAGTGTTATAATTGTGACAAGCCGCAGCGAGCAAGTTGCTTCTATCATGGGCACACTTCCTCCACATCAGATATCACTTCTAAACGAGGATCAATCATGGGAGCTTTTTCACAAGAACACATTTGGAAGGGAAGCAGAAAAGCAAGAGGAATTAGTTTCAATGGCTAAAAGTATTCTCCACAAGTGTAAGGGATTGCCTCTCGCTATCAAGACCATAGCAGCTTTACTTCGTTCGAAGCATCAAAGTCAGTGGTTTTCTGTTTTGGATAGTGATGTCTGGAAGAATGACATCCTCGCAGCTGGGATTGTACCTGCACTACAGCTAAGCTATGATCACTTGTCATCAGAAGCAAAAGTATGTTTTTTCCTTCTGTGCTATTTTCCCCAAGGATAGCCCGATGGATAAAGACATGTTAATCCAGTTATGGATGGCAAATGACTTTATTCCATCAGAAACAAGAGGCCAACAAATTTTCGATGTGCTAGTTTGGAGATGTTTCCTCCAAGATGTGGAGATTCAAGAGAATCTAATCTCTAAATTTCAAGATGGGTTCATCCACCGACCAACTACTTGCAAGATGCATGATCTCATGCATGATCTTGCTGAGTTCATAAGTGGAAATGATTGCTCCATTCTACAAGAATCTTCATCATGCCAAGAAATTCTGCAAGGATCAACAGATAGTTCATTACAGCACGAAGTTCGACATTTGTCACACTATTATGTCTTTGGTAATACTATTGCAGTCATGGAGGACATTGTAGCTCCCCGACTCCGCACATTATTAATCCAAAAGGAGTTGGAGCAGATTCAGACTCCTTTTAGTATGGCCAAGTCAAAATTTGTGTCCTTACGAGCATTGAAGACATTCTCAATCAAGACACATATGACAAACTTAAAGCATCTTCGCTATTTAGACTGTTCTTATTCTGATATATTTGCACTACCTGAAGCCACTACCATGTTGTATAGCTTGCAAACATTGAAGCTCATTGGTTGTGAAAAACTTAAGAAATTACCTGAAGGCATGAGATATATGAGTAGTCTCCGGCACATCTTCCTCATTGGGTGTGATAGTTTGGAGCGCATGCCACAGGGTATTGGTCAGCTGAATTCTCTACAAACATTGACAAGTTATGTCATTGATAGTGATGCAGGGCGTGGAATTGATCAACTCAAATATTTGAATCTAGGTGGCGCCCTTTCTTTGACTGAGCTGAGAAAAGTGCATAGTGCAGAAAATGCTAAACAAGGCAGCATCTCTACCAAGCATAATTTGAAACGATTGTCACTCGATTGGGAAAATGGACCTTCTTCTAGCACACATGCTGGATATGAAGTACGTAATGATGCAGAAGGAATATTAGAGGCCCTTCGTCCTCACAAAAGGCTTGAAGTTTTACTGTTATCTAATTATATTGGTGCCAAATTCCCATCATGGATGCACAACTCTACACTGTTAGAACATCTCAGTGAACTTTCTCTGAGTGGATGCATGAACTGCAAGGATCTTCCCCCATTATGGCTACTGCCCTCTCTTGGGTACTTGGGTTTGGATGGTTTGGATAGCTTGACAAGTATATATGTTGGTAACGATGATACAAACAATGTGGAATCCCGTATTTCTCCATCACCCTTCTTTAATAAATTGGAAACCATGATAGTCACCAACATGCCTAAGCTAGAGAGATGGCACCAGGAGGTGACAGGACAAGTAGCGGTTGTATCATTCCCTCAGCTTAAGAAGCTAACTATTTCTGAATGCCCAATGCTAGCAAGCATGCCCAAGATGCTCCCTTTGCTTGAAGATCTACTAGTGAAGGAGGCAAGTGACATCCCTCTTTATCATCTGATGAATCTGGCTGCGCAATCCAATCTTGAGTGTAAAGGCGACATTTCGGTGGAACCTACAGTTGGTTGGCTGCCTGTTGGTTGCCTTCATTTCTCGAGGCTTGGTGACTCTGACGTGAAACTGAGACTCCATGATTTGAGGGAAAATGTTGAGTGCTTTGAAGAGGAGCTGAAAATAATACCTAGCAGATTTATCAAGAACCTTATTATATCGGGTTCCGACTGTCTTTTCTCATCTGAACCATCCCAAATACAACGGAATATATGGAATCATTTTGGTTTTATGGATCTTGAAAGTATGTGGATATGCAACAATAATATAGTACAATGGCCAGCAGTAGAATTGAGAAACTTGAATCTTCTTCGACATCTGCACTTGTCTTGTTGTTCCAACTTAACTGGTTCACTCCCGTCAACAATATGCGATGACGAAGATGTCATGCCTCCCCGACTTCAGTTTCTTCTAATATCATATTGTGAAAATTTGGTGGAGATACCAAAGTTGCACGCGTCTCTTGAAACTTTGTTCTTCACCTGTTGTCCCAAGCTGGTATCCATGCCAACCAATCTTGGCAACATTAAAAAATTGGGTGTGGATGAGTGTGAAGCCCTAACGACATTTCCAGATGGAATCTATGGAGTCACCGCACTGACAATTGATCGGTGCCCAAGAGTAGAGACACTGCCAGAGGGACTCCTGCAGCAGCTCCCAACCCTCGAGGAACTATGTGTCACAGACTGCCCAAACTTGCAGGAGGCCTTCTCAAGAGGAGGCGCTTACTGGAATTTGGTTGAATTAATTCCACGGAGAACAGTTGGCTTGAACTGATACTTAGTTGCCTTCAACCGGGATGCTGGTGCTGGTGCTTGTGTATGCCGGCCTCATGGGGTTATGCGTTCCATTGTGGTATATACCCTCTTCTCTTTACCCTGTTCTCTCCTTCTTCCAAAATTATACCTTGGTCCTGAATATTTCACAGCAATTTGTAACTCAACTTCAGTTGTTAATCATATCTAGCTAAACAGTGTTTGTAATTTTTTCAGATGGCTCCTATCTGATCCAAATGAATTGCCTTGGATACGCCTTTTAAAATTTTAATCTGACTGTAACACCCGTTTTTGGCAAAAAAATAAGAAAAAAAGATTCATCTGTATAGCACCACAACCATTGTGACTTTTAGATATCTCTGTGGGTGTAGCTTTGCTCTTAGTCTTGTGTTCATCATCAATAGGCGTGCTTGCCTTTTCGACTCTTTCCATACGTGCATTGCTGTTGAAATGAGGTTATAAATACTGAAGATCTTTCCACCTCTCAAATTCTTACATTTGTTCTATTGACAGTTGGACTACTTCGTCGACTGCCACTACTCTCTGCCTGATGACCGGTTATGGGCACCAGCGAGGGGACACTAGGTTACTTCCCTGTGAAAAACGATCCTGCGGGAGCGATTGGTTTGGTAGAGGCTGTCCTGGAAGGAGGCCACACAGGGGTTATCAGTGTAGAAATTGTAGAATCCTAATATTCGTTGTATTGATCTGACCCTTGTGTAGAGTATATATAGGAGTACATGTGAGGGAGAGAGACTTGGAGTACAGGGCAAGTCGTACATGTTTAAACGTATTCTATCTTGAACTCTTATCTCTTTCTTAGACACTATTATACTTGTAACAATCAGGACCATATGCCCAGCTGGAAGCAGTCTTGAGAGCCTTGGCCAAAACATGGGCATCTTTGGGTGGACAGGAGGTGAAGATGGCCGCTATGTTGCTGGCGCTCGGACGATGTCGCAGCAACAAAGAAGTCCTGGATCTCCAGTACGCTCGTGTCACGCGTCAAGAAAACGAGAATCCGACATCAGCCCTACTGACCTTGCAAGGTTGATGTCTGGTCTCTGTCAGATTTTTAGACCAGAATCATACACACAATAGCTGGACTAAACACTCAACTAGGCCACGGTGGAAGAGATGAACACACTGAGATGAACGCGAGAGGTTTTGCGACGCCTTAACTGCATCTTTTCTGAACTTCTTTCTATTTCTATTATTCAGAAGACAGAGCAATCCCAAACAGACTGCCCGATAAGATCCTTCTATCATGCTAACTGAAAATACTTGCAGAACGAGACTTAACTTCAACAGTCTCTCGGTTAACGCATCCATATGAGATTATTTTGGTTTGTATGGAGGCGATAATGGCTGGTCCCTGATTTTCCTGCCAATTAACCATTTTCTGTTGGTGCTTTGTCATTTCACCGGAATGTACTGTTGGTGCTTGGGACGCTGCAAATCCCTCACCGTAGCAAAGTTGCATGCTTTTGAAGATGAGTTTGCTATTTTGAAATATAAACCATAACTCAAAATTACCCCGGCCTAGATTCTTATATTTTTTATTTAGGCATGAAAGAATCAATGTTTAGATTCTTTGGTAGGACATAGAAGGAGATGAGCTCAACGTGTATCAAAGGATTCACCCTTGCTTCTCTTGACGACGGGAATGGGAAATGACTTCGACGAACGGGAATGAGTATTGACATGTAAGCCAGATGCTTTGGTTGATGGGACGCCTAAATTGACGGGGGTCATAGGTGGCTCAGTTTAAGTACTTATATTTTATTAAGACAGATGGAGTATTTGTTAATAAGTCTGTTGCTGCGAAATGACAATTAAGAATTGAAACCCTAAGAGAGTGCGCACTAATAATTCTAGATGGAAAAAAATTCTATGAGACCGGGTCTCATTGTGCAGCCCGTGAGACCCACTCCGATGGATGCCACGTTGCCTCCACAATCTCGAAGCAGGAGTTTCTATTCCCGTGAGACTCGTGCCAAAGAGACTAAGCAAGGAGGCAATAGTACTTGGAGAACTTAGATCTATTTGATCTCTCATGAGAGTTAACAAATTGGGTGTTGTGTCCGTTACGTATTCGAATCATAGCGCACTGTGTTTGCCTCTTCTCTTCCATATCTGTGGTATGGTATAGAATAGAATTTCAACTAGATAATTCTTTCCCGACAATAGAGAAAGCTTGATCAAGTTCAAAGCAATCTGGTAAACAAAAAGAACCAAGTGGTACGATCACACCATGAAAAAGAGCCTCATGGCACAATCGAGCTGAGTAGACGCCGCTAGTAGTCCATCTTTTGATCACCTCCAACAGTGCTGAAAATGCACGTTCAGTCTATACTGAAACCATCATCCCTTCTGGAACCCCGATAAAATGGGACCGGCTAGGGGGTCACCTAGGGATTAACTAGCTGCGTTTTCAACCCGACTTATTTCATCATGGTTAACTTGTATAATTTTATTTGCTTGTAATTACTAGTTGTATATGCCCTACTCAATCATCCCACAACTCGCTCCTATCTCTCAGACTAATTCCAATTTCAAAATATAATAATCTTACTCATTCTTCATCTATAATCAATGAAAAATAGTTATCCCTTATTATGTTGTCACATGAACATAGAAATTAGTCATGTCAATTGATGTGATGGAAGTGTCTTGGAAGTGAAATTGTGACAAAATACGTTTGTCCTTATTTGTTAGTCCATGCTGCTCTTACCTTACCCGGCTGAATGTTTTACCGTAAAGACCTTGTTGTGCAAGCTACCAACTTGAGTCATTTGATTGAACAATTAATTATGTGCATAATTGTAAGCCATTTAAAATTAGTATAACTGAAAATGTCTAGATCCGGTTCCCTTTGAACCATTGACATATTGTGGGTACTGATTTCCAAATATTAGGATACTTGATATTTATGATTTTAATGAATTTAGTGATGGTTTCCACTCTATATTTTTTACAGTCTTATGTGGATGCTGCTAGTCCTTATGTGAATGTTAGCTTTAATTTATGCTGGGCAGGTATGTTTCCTTCATGGTTCATTTGAATTGACTCTGGGCTGCTAATATATCGTTAACTTCAAACTATTCTGACATCCACATGTTATTTTCATATCATGTTCATTCTATTCAGGTTGAACGAGATCCCACACCACTATATCATGCTGCAAAAGAATTGATCAATATGCAACTAGACACAGGCGAGTTTCCGCAGCAAGTAAGCATTGAACTTTTCAGGCTACAGAAGTAGCACGCTATATCAAATAGTTCACTGTTCCTGCTTAGTATCATAACTAGTAAATACTCTTCCAAAAAATATTTTGAAAGCAAAACACCCCACCATGATCGTGCTGAATCCTCTGATAACCAAAGCAATCTGTTACTGCTTCATAAAGCAATCTGAAGTTTCACCTTTGGTGACAGGAACACACTGGATGCTTCAACTGCTCCTTTTACTACAATTACGGCAACTAGAGCAATCTATTCCCCATCTGGGCTCTTGGGGAGTTTCGTCGTCGACTGCGCGAGAAGAACTGAATCCGCTGAACATGGTCCAACAGAAGACGAGATTGTGTAAATCCAACATCTTGCCTTCCAGAGTTATGCAGTACGCTGATTGCTGAAATAATATTTGAGTACGCCTAACAACTCTGGAGAAAAGTCTAGGAATTTTTATGTGATGGAGCTGTGGTATGTAATGATACTCTGGAAAACAATGTATGCAGGAACTGTATTCGTTCAAATAATATCTTATATTCCAATTGGAATATCCAATGGTCTGTCGAATTTATAGCAGTTGCCTATATATATAAGATGGTCGATTCATATCACTCAATAAATCTTCAAGCAGTCACTGTTACTGTATGAAAGAATTCAGTGAGCGAGATGATTTTGTTCGAGTATGTCAAGAATTCATTGACTGAATCTGCTTCTTACCAAAATATATTGAGTCTTGCAGAGTTACGCTTCTTTCAAGCTAGGAGTGTGTCTTCTGGCACTCGAGAGAGTCGCTTTGGTTACAGTATAAAATAGAGACGCTTTTTATTGTACCTTTCAATAATACGAGAATGGTTCCATATACTCCGTTGTATTGGTGATGGCTCAGCTTTTTCTTTTTTTTTTTCGAAAAGGGGGGACTCCCCGGCCTCTGCATCAGAACGATGCATACGGCCACGGCTCAGCTGAGAAAAGACTGTTTCAGTCTAATATATGCAGCTTCTTAATGAATCTGCAATGTGTTTTCTTCAGCTACTCTTCAAAGTGCTCTACATTTTCGATCAAGCCTTTGAGTGCGAGTGACACATCAGAGTCACCAGGCCTCGAGAAATGGATTTGCGCGTGGGGGTCCTACAAATATTATTGTCATTCTTGGTTCTACAGATATTCTCGGTTCGGAGAACTGACTTTGCAGACTCACTAACTTGATGAACTAACTGTTTTATACTTAATCATGGATGGGAGCTGGCCCAGCAGTTTCGTACAACTGATTACAGTACCAATGAGCAGAGCTACAAGTAGATTCCAACTGTTCAAATAAGGAAGTAGCTAGGTTCCAAATTACACTTACTGGCAATTGATGAGACAACTGATCTGATCACCTGGCGACGATGAGACCAAGGGTCGGAAAAAGGCTTCAAAGTTTCAAGGCCGATCTGGTGATGAAGGGCTCGCCGGACTTCATGGGGATCAATCACTAGACCACACTCCACACAAAGGATGAGATGAATATTCCACTTTTACCAAAATATACTACTTGCTGAATGATACCTTGGCACTTGGCAGACAGCGGATTCCATCTTTGCGTGCATTTTTCAACCTTTAGCAATGCGAGGCCAATTTTTCAGATTAATAATTTTGGGCTGTAATGTTGCAGTTGGGTATCTGAAATTCAACTGCAGGGTATCTTGACTGAATAATGCTCATTTTCGCCACCATACATTGTGTCTGGCAGCATAATATTTTCGCCTCCACGGTAACTCTGTCTTGAACTTACTACGAAGACTCCTAAAGATAAAGATTAAGAGAACATGGACTGCAATTGTTACACTAGATGCTGAGCATAATTGGCTTGACAGAGTTCAAGATTCGGACATAATCATGAAATAGAACACCACGTGCGGCCTGTCGGGGAGGTGCAAAGGCTCCCGTCATCTCTTCCAGCCTGCCTCCCCATGGAACAACGTCGCGCTCCAGCAGCAGCTCAAGCGCGGGTGCACATGAGGTGTTCAAGGAAATGCCAAACAGAGAGAGAAGGAGAGGAGGAAGAAGAAGATTGTGGGCCCCGCCTGTAATAACGGTCAACTGAATGGTCAAAATAAACAGAGTTTACTTTGTTGCCACGTCAGCCCTGGCCTATGGATTCTGGGTGTCATAAACTAGCCATTATCTGAAAGTGGTAGTTTTTAATCATATTTTTTTTTGAAAAAATTGGTAGTTACCAGTCACTTTTTAAAATGTGGTAGTTCAATGGGATGCAAACCCCTAAAGTGGTACTCCCTCCATCACAGTTTACAGAACACGCTTCAACAATCTCTGGAACCAAGGCGATTAGCGATTGGACTGAAAAATAGTATCGATAGTTATAGCACGGCGCCTATTACTAGAGTAATTAATGCGTACACATGCATAGAGTGCTTCCATCCCGTGTACACACATGCATGCAGCTATTCCACTCATCTTACACACCTACATGGAGAGAAAATTATGGGCTTGATTGCGGTTATCACACCCTAATTAATTAGGCATTAAACCAAACGTGCCTAAAATCCCTCCGGTGGTGGAAATGCATGAGAATTGAAGCGCGCCGTGTAAACTGTGACGAAGGGAGTAGTTTTTTTTGTCAGTCACTCCTTATATCCCTTCAGCACGAAAATGTCAGGGGCATGCATTTATTTGTATTTTTTGGGTATATCTCTGGATTTGATATACATCAGATATTAGACGTAACCCAACTTTGCTATTTTTTTTGCTTCTACATTATTTTTTCGCATTGTTGTCTTATAGGCAGGTCATAAGTGACGCTTCTTTATTTTGTATATCGGCCTTTCAGAAATAGATTCCTGCCGTGTTGCTGCATGTCGCCACTTCAAGCCATGGTCCGGTGGCAGTAATGGCCCGCAAATAAATATTGCTTCCTTGTAAAACTAGTACTCCCTCTTAAACTAATATAAGAGTTAGATTACTAAAATAGTAATCTAAACACTCTTATACTAGTTTACGAAGGGAGTACATGCGTACGTGCAATGCACATTGATAGTAGGCAGAAAATTAATTGCAAATTGATATTAGGCAAAAAAATCATTGCGCGTTTGATAATAGGTAGGATACTGTATTAGTTAGGTGCGAATTATGTGGATAGTCCATATTTGGTATGTTGTTAATTGCACATTAAATATATTGAGCGCTCGTCATTGGAGAAATATAGGTCATTAGATCGACACTGTTTGATGGCCGAGATTTGTTGCATCTGCCACTATTCATTTTGCATTTCTTTATTTTTTTTACACAAGCCACAAAAAACGTCGTTTTTCACCAAAACTTTGTGCATGCATAAAGAATGTCCGGATATACCCGTGGAATTTTTGTTCCGAATTTCAAAATGTGTATTTAGACAATGGGTGCATATGCACCTAGGAGCCAAAACACCGCGTCCATATAGATATAGTTATAGATGATCGTATCTTCTCCCCAACAATAATTTACAATATCCATTTGCTTCTCAAATAATATTGCTTTAATTCAAATATTAAATGATTCAAATTTATGGTGCTCCAAAACATTCATTTGCTTCTATAAAAGTACTGCCAAAAGAGAGCCTTGCAACCCACAGAAATTCCGAAGGACGACATAACATAGAGAAGGAAAAAAGGCCGTCATGGCAATATTCAACAAGAACGCAAGTGCCCAGTGCTTGTTGGCTCTTGTGCTCATCGCTACTGTCATTTCGTCTTGCGATGCGTTTGGCCCAGGTACATGCCTACTATAAGTCACTGTGGTTTTGCCATGTGATGCTAATTTTCTATATATTTCACAATGTCAAGTTGTATGGATCTTATGGCATCTGGTCTTGTCTGGGTATTCTTCTAACAATGTTTTTTTTTGTGAACATGTAGAAGGAGGATGTTTCATGCCTTTCCTGAGTTGCAATCTGGACTTATGCAGGCATGACTGCAACGGTTTATTTGCCTCTTGCCAAATGATAGGCGAGTTTCACCACCGATGTTGTTGCGCACCCAAGAAACTCAGTGCATCTGTTGATAAGAATAGTCATCCTTGAGATATGCATTCCGAAATTGCAGTTTATATGGCACTGCTTTTTCCTGGATCCAACTCTGCCTGATTGAATAAAATTTATTGCCATTGAAAAAATATCGCTCCCGAGATATTTGCGTATCGCGTGAAACCGTAATGCTTTGTTTGGATGTTCATATTCAGACCTCGGCATTGATATTGGGTCCAGTATCAATTCAACTTGGACATTGATATTGACATTTAAGACAAATTATGTTGTTTGGATGTTGATATATTTGACACATAGACATTGACATTGAGACCAATTCTAAATCTTGCTTGGATGTTCATATCATTGACTTGTCACTTGGCCCACATGTCATACTCTGTCCTCCACCATTTTTCGTCCACTTCTCTTCCGCCGGATCCATCACTGTCGACAATTCGTACAGTTGAAAAAAGGGATTGGAAGAGGAATTGGAGCTATCCTCGTCCCATGCCTTTCCTCATCGCCTCATGGAATTCCACCCTCACTTTCTCCTCATCTCGACGCTGACGCAAAGCCACGATACCACTGATAGAACCCTCTTTACCACTCCATTTCTTTTTCAGTGCCTAGCCAGTGTCGTGCACTACATCCTCCGCCCGCCTCCGGCTTCATCCCGACAGTGCACTATGCTCCACCCTCGGAGGACGAATGCTTTCCCGCTGCTGCCGACTTGGAGTTCGCCTCGCGCCACACTGCCGCGACGTTGGCACTGATGACCCCACCATGAGCTCCAGCGCGGAGCTATTCCACTCCAACGGCATCCACGTTGGCTACCTCTCCCGGTTCGCCAATAAACGGCTCATAGGGAGCAGGAGGAGCTGGGCGGCTCGACAACCATGTGCGGCGGCCTCACCGGGCTAGGTTGGATCAGAGGGGGAAACGGTCGGCTGGGCACTGTGGCTCGTAGGGGGAAGTGGAGGCCGTGGTCGTAGGCAAGGAGGAACCGCTTGGGCGCACGGCTCCCTTTATATCATTTTTGGGAACTAACCTATTAATCTAGTGTCCAATGTCGCTTCCTATTTTTGACTATTCTATTGTTTCATGGGAAAATCATACCAAATGAAGTCAAAACACGATGAAACTTTATAGTGATTTTTTCTATGGCCCCTTCACAACTCCTGGCAATGTTCAGTTCATCCGCAAGCTGGGCTGCTCTTTTGCAAGCTAGGAGCTCTACCCTCGCTGGGTCACTCCCCAGTGGAGGACGTGGCACGCTCCTCCCAAATAAGCACATTCATGGTTTCTAATAATCATCCCAGCTCCCCCGCTGTTGCCCCCCTTGGACGTAGCGCCATCAACATTAACTTTCACCCAGCCTTCCTCTGGGGGCTGCCACCTTTCCTTCACCACCGGCTGGGTCTGCTTGCTTTTGCGGCCATGTATGGCCTGCCACTCGCCCATTAGGTGAAAAACCCTTCGCGCAATCTCCTCTGCTTCTTCAATTCGCTTGCCGTCCCGTGCATTGTTCCTTGCAAGCCAGAGCGCATACGTCCATTGTACCATGACAGCCCGCTCATCATCTGACGCCTCCTCGAACCACGGCAGTAACCACCGCGACAACGCACTCTGGGGGCAAACTGACTCCGGCGGGATCGCCACCGGTACCCCCAACTCCAAATGCATTATCTTCCAGAACTTAGCCGAGTGTTAGCAGCCCCAGAAATCGTTTCCTCCCTGCCGCAAGCAACGCAGAAGACGCCCTGCCCGTTCCGAATCAGCCGCCACATATGGATCTTAACTTTGCCCGGCGCCACTTTAAGTCTAATAACCAAATGTAATTCGGTAGCTTCGGTGTTTGCCTCGGTTACACCGAATAAAACCGAAATCCAGAAATAAGAGATGAAACCTCCTATAAGGCTCCTCAGAGCTCAGCGACTCTCGGCCGTCGGATATCGCCCCCGATCGATCTCGTCCGTCGGATCAAAAAAAGTTACTGCTGGAATGAATAGTTACCGTCTCGTTCGTGCCACTGCGCGTAATTATGCTGCCCCGCCGAGGGCATTTTCGTCATTTCGCTCACAGGGGGTATAAAAGGGCCGGCTCCCGTGGTGAACCCTAGCCTCCTCCTCTCCCCTCCCGCGCGCCTCCTCTGTTGGGGAACGTAGTAATTTCAAAAAATTTCCTACGCACACACAGGATCATGGTGATGCATAGCAACGAGAGGGGAGAGTGTTGTCCACGTACCCTCGTAAACCGAAAGCGGAAGCGTTAGCATAACGCGGTTGATGTAGTCGTACGTCTTCACGATTCGACCGATCAAGTACCGAATGCACGGCACCTCCGAGTTCAGCACACGTTCAGCTCGATGACGTCCCTCGAACTCCGATCCAGCCGAGCTTTGAGGGAGAGTTCCGTCAGCACGACGGCGTGGTGACGATGATGATGTTCTACCGACGCAGGGCTTCGCCTAAGCACCGCTATGATATTATCGAGGTGGATTATGGTGGAGGGGGGCACCGCACACGGCTAAGAGATCAAGAGATCAATTGTTGTGTCTATGGGGTGCCCCCCTGCCCCGTATATAAAGGAGCAAGGGAGAGGCCGGCCCTAGAGGGGGCGCGCCAAGTGTGGGGAGTCCTACTAGGACTCCCAAGTCCTAGTAGGATTCCCCTTTCCTTTCCGGAGTAGGAGAGAAGGAAAGAGGAGGAGAGGGAGAAGGAAAAGGGGGCTGCACCCCTTGTCCAATTCGGACCGGGGGGGGGGGGGCGCCTCCTTCCTTTTGGCCTCTCTCCTCTATTCCCGTATGGCCCAATAAGGCCCAATACTTCTCCCGGTGAATTCCCGTAACTCCCCGGTACTCCGAAAATACCCGAATCACTCGGAACCTTTCCAATGTCCGAATATAGTCGTCCAATATATCGATCTTTACGTCTCGACCATTTCGAGACTCCTCGTCAAGTCCCCGATCTCATCCGGGACTCCGAACTACCTTCGGTACATCAAATCACATAACTCATAATACAAATCGTCATCGAACTTTAAGCGTGCGGACCCTACGGGTTCGAGAACTATGTAGACATGACCGAGACACGTATCCGGTCAATAACCAATAGCGGAACCTGGATGCTCATATTGGCTCCTACATATTCTACGAAGATCTTTATCGGTCAAACCGCATAACAACATACGTTCACTAGTAGAAAACTGGGCTTTGGTCACAGGGCAATATTCACATTAGTCCCGGTTCAGTCACGAACCGGGACTAATGTGAGCATTGGTCCCGGTTCGTGCGGCCAGGGGCCTGCCGGGCCTCGTGGGGGCATTGGTCCCGGTTTGTCCGGCCCCTTTGGTCCCGGTTGGTGGGACAAACCGGGAGCAAAGGGCCACGCTCCTGGCCCACCACCCTTTAGTCCCGGTTCATACCACAAACCGGGACTAAATGGCTGGTCCTAGTTGCGGCCAGTGTTTAGTCCCACCTCGCCAAACGAAGGGCGCTCACACCAGTTTATAAGCCCGTCCCTCTCTGCCTTTTAAAGTGAAAATAGATGCCCTTATACAGGGAATTTGACCTAAATTCACAGTAAATTTCATAGAAATTTATTATGAATTTAGGTTTAATTTTCTCTATAAGCGCATCTATTTTCATTTTTTTATATTTATAAAATAAATAAACCTTAATAAAATAAATAAAACTAAATAAACCTTAATAAAATAAAATAAAAAAAACTATAGTAACTACAATAAATAAACCTTAATAAATTAAGTAAAAATAGCAGCAGTAAAATAAATAAAAATAGCAGCAGTAAAATAAATAAAAATAAAATAATTAAAGTAAAATACATAAGTAATTAGAAATAAAATAAATAAGTTTTTTGTTGTAAGTAGAAACAAAACAAAACAAATAAAGCAAAAGAGAAAAAAAACAGAGGAAAAAAATTATGCCACCTACTGGGCCACCACGGCCTGAATACGACTAGAAACCCATCCATGGGCCAGGATTCAGGCCCGCAGAAGGCCCAGTAGGCCCACAGGCAAATAGTGACAGAATAGGCCCGTAAGCCTGCATTTGAGAGGAGCTCGAAGTGGTCAGCGCAGCTGCGCTTATAAACCACTGTCGAAGCCTCTCGGCTAGCGAGGTGGGACTAAACATCCCACCGCACCGCGCCAGTTCCAGCACAAGGCCTTTGGTCCCGGTTGGTGCCACCAACCGGGACTAAAGGGGGCATTGGTCCCGGTTCGTGGCACCAACCTGGACCAAAGGCCTTTAGTCCCGGTTGGTGCCACGAACCGGGACCACTGAGTTCCCTATATATACCCCATCGCCACAGCAGAGCACTCCACAGTGCTCTGTTTTTTCTGGCCGGCGAGGGGAGGGCATTTGGGTGCTCTAGCTCACCTCCTATGCACATGAGGTGTTCGATGAAATGTCTGAGCCACACTAGTTAATCTTTGTCCTCTCGAAACTCGACCTCCGAGCTCCATTTTCCCCGAGATTTGTCTAGGTTTAGCGGTCCGTCACGTCCCGTCCCCGTCTTCACCGCCGTCGATCGCCCGCGCCGATCTCGTCGCCAGCACCACCGTGGTGAGCCTCTTGTTCTTATCTTCTTTCTGAAAGGAAAAACATTCTTACTTTAGATAGTTACTTGTCTAATTTTGTTACTTTTATTATTCCTTCTTATTACATAGTGCGATGGTTTTGGTATCCACCCCCGTCGGCCCTCGTCCTGTCTATGATTCGGATGTGGTATATATTATCTTTTTATAACTATTTGGTTCATTTATTGTTTATGACAAATATACCGACCAACGTGACATAGATTTTATTTATCTAGGAGGTGGTTGAACCGGAAATTCTAACCGACCCTATTGTCGAGAGGTTAAATTTAGTTGAAGAAGAAAACAATTATTTGAAGGAAAAAATAAAAAAAATTGAGGAGGAGAAGATGATATTGGAGTTGCATGTTGCGGATGTCGTCGATGATCACAAGATCAAGATGGATGCAATGCGCTTGAAGATTAGAAAGATTAGAAAATATGCCATTCATACCGAGGCTTGGTATCATTATGCCGTTGGATCAATTGTTACCTTGGTTGCGATTATGATCGCATTTGTTTTCGCATTGAAATGTTTTACATAGTTTCAATGTATGGTTTAATTAATTAGATGCTCTGGAGAGCTATATATATGTTGTTAGATGAGAACTATGTATGTACTTTGGTTTTAATGTGATGATGAACTTCTATTAATTTGGTCACTTAATTATCTATTCATGATGTTCTGTAATGGTTTTTGACACACTTAATTATATATAATGCACGCAGATGAACCGGCAATGGATGTACGGTGACAGACACACCTCCGAGTACATTAAGGGCGTGCATGATTTTCTCGAAGTGGCTGAGGCAAACAAGCAGAATGGTTTTATGTGTTGTCCATGCCCTATATGTGAGAATACGAAGACTTACTCTGACCGGAAAATCCTTCACACCCACCTGCTTTATAAGGGTTTCATGCCACACTATAATGTTTGGACGAGGCACGGAGAAATAGGGGTTATGATGGAAGACGGCGAAGAAGAAGAGGACGATGACAACTATGTGCCCCCTGAATACGGTGATGCTGCAACGGGGGAAGCTGCTGAAGATCAAGAGGAACCAGACGATGTGCCCAATGATGCTGCAAGGGGGGAAGCTGCTGAAGATCAAGAGGAACCAGTGCCCGATGATGATGATCTCCGCCGGGTCATAGTCGATGCAAGGACGCAATGCGAAAGTCAAAAGGAGAAGCTGAAGTTCGATCGCATGTTAGAGGATCACAAAAAAGGGTTGTATCCCAATTGCGAAGATGGCAACACAAAGCTCGGTACCGTACTAGAATTGCTGTAGTGGAAGGCAGAGAATGCTGTGCCTGACAAAGGATTTGAGAAGCTATTGAAAATATTGAAGAAGAAGCTTCCAAAGGATAACGAATTGCCCGACAGTACATACACAACAAAGAAGGTCGTATGCCCTCTAGGATTGGAGGTGCAGAAGATACATGCATGCCCTAATGACCGCATCCTCTACCGCGGTGCGTACAAGGATCTGAACGCATGCCCGGTATGCGGTGCATTGAGGTATAAGATCAGACGAGATGACCCTGGTGATGTTGACGGCGAGCCCCCCAGGAAGAGGGTTCCTGCGAAGGTGATGTGGTATGCTCCTATAATACCACGGTTGAAACGTCTGTTCAGAAACGAAGAGCATGCCAAGTTGATACGATGGCACAGTGAGGACCGTAAGAAAGACGGGAAGTTGAGAGCACCCGCTGACGGGTGGCAGTGGAGAAAAATCGAGAGAAAGTACTGGGCTGAGTTTGCAGCTGACCCAAGGAACGTTTGGTTTGGTTTAAGCGCGGATGGCATTAATCCTTTCGGGGAGCAGAGCAGCAATCACAGCACCTGGCCCGTGACTCTATGTATGTATAACCTTCCTCCTTGGATGTGCATGAAGTGGAAGTTCATTATGATGCCAGTTCTCATCCAAGGCCCTAAGCAACCCGGCAACGACATTGATGTGTACCTAAGGCCATTAGTTGAAGAACTTTTACAGCTGTAGAATGGAAACGGTGTACGTACGTGGGATGAGCACAAACAGGAGGAATTTAACCTGCACGCGTTGCTGTTTGTAACCATCAACTATTGGCCCGCTCTCAGTAACCTTTCAGGACAGACAAACAAGGGATACCACGCATGCACGCACTGTTTAGATGACACTGAAAGTATATACCTGGACAAAAGCAGGAAGAATGTGTACCTAGGCCATCGTCGATTTCTTCCGACCAACCATCAATGTCGAAAGAAAGGCAAGCATTTCAAAGGCGAGGCAGATCACCGGAAGAAGCCCGCCATGCGTACCGGTGATCACGTACTTGCTATGGTCAATGATTTACACGTAATCTTTGGAAAGGGTCCCGGCGGACAAGCTGTTCTGAATGACGCTGAGGGACACGCACCCATGTGGAAGAAGAAATCTATATTTTGGGACCTACCCTACTGGAAAGAGCTAGAGGTCCGCTCTTCAATCGACGTGATGCACGTGACGAAGAACCTTTGCGTGAACCTGCTAGGCTTCTTTGGCGTGTATGGGAAGACAAAAGATACACCTGAGGCACGGGAGGACCTGCAACGTTTGCACGAAAAAGACGGCATGCCTCCGAAGCAGTATGAAGGTCCTGCCAGCTACGCTCTTACGAAAGAAGAGAAAGAAATCTTCTTTGAATGCCTGCTCAGTATGAAGGTCCCGACTGGCTTCTCGTCGAATATAAAGGGAATAATAAATATGCCAGAGAAAAAGTTCCAGAACCTAAAGTCTCATGACTGCCACGTGATTATGACGCAACTGCTTCCGGTTGCATTGAGGGGGCTTCTACCGGAAAACGTCCGATTAGCCATTGTGAAGCTATGTGCATTCCTCAATGCAATCTCTCAGAAGGTGATCGATCCAGAAATCATACCAAGGCTAAGGAGTGATGTGGCGCAATGTCTTGTCAGTTTCGAGCTGGTGTTCCCACCATCCTTCTTCAATATCATGACGCACGTCCTAGTTCATCTAGTCGACGAGATTGTCATTCTGGGGCCCGTATTTCTACACAATATGTTCCCCTTTGAGAGGTTCATGGGAGTCCTAAAGAAATATGTCCGTAACCGCGCTAAGCCAGAAGGAAGCATCTCCATGGGCCATCAAACAGAGGATGTCATTGGGTTTTGTGTTGACTTCATTCCTGGCCTTAAGAAGATAGGTCTCCCTAAATCGCGGTATGAGGGGAGACTGACTGGAAAAGGCACGCTTGGAGGGGGGGGGGGACTCAATAATATGCAGGTACGGATATTCTTGGTCTCAAGCACACTACACAGTTCTACAGAACTCTACCTTGGTGACCCCGTATGTCGATGAACACAAGAACAGTCTGCGCTCCAAACACCCGGAGCAGTGTGACGACTGGATTACATGTGAACACATCAGGACTTTCAGCAGTTGGTTGGAAACACGTCTCAGAGGTGACACCACTGTTTGTGATGAGTTGTACTCGTTGTCCAGGGGACCATCTTCGACTGTATTGACTTAGAAAGGATACGAGATAAATGTGAATACATTTTACACGATCGCCCAAGATCAAAAGAGCACCAACCAAAACAGCGGTGTCCGCTTTGATGCAGCAACCGAGAGGGGAAAGGACACATATTATGGTTACATAATGGACATATGGGAACTTGACTACGGACATGATTTTAAGGTCCCTTTGTTTAAGTGCAAATGGGTCAATCTGTCAGGAGGCGGGGTACAGGTAGACCCACAGTACGGAATGACAACAGTGGATCTGAACAATCTTGGGTACACTGACGAACCGTTCGTCCTAGCCAATGATGTGGCACAGGTTTGTTGGGAATCGTAGCATAATTTAAAATTTTCCTACGCTCACCAAGATGCATCTATGGAGTCTACTAGCAACGAGGGGAATGGAGTGCATCTACATACCCTTGTAGATTGCGAGCGGAAGCATTCCAATGAACGTGGATGACGGAGTCGTACTCGCCGTGATCCAAATCACCGATGACCGAGTGCCGAACGGACGGCACCTCCGCGTTCAACACACGTACGGAGCAGCGACGTCTCCTCCTTCTTGATCCAGCAAGGGGGAAGGAGAGGTTGATGGAGATCCAGCAGCACGACGGCGTGGTGGTGGATGTAGCGGGTCTCCGGCAGGGCTTCGCCAAGCTTCTGCGAGAGAGAGAGAGGTGTTGCAGGGGAGGAGGGAGGCGCCCAAGGCTGTTTTTTGCTGCCCTCCCTCCCCCCCACTATTTATAGGACCCCTGGGGGGGGGGGCGCCAGCCCTTGGGAGATCAGATCTCTAAGGGGGGCGGCGGCCAAGTTGGGGGGAAGGGGTGCCTTGCCCCCCAAGGCAAGGGGGAAGCTCCCCCTAGGGTTCCCAACCCTAGGCGCATGGGGGGAGGCCCAAGGGGGGCGCCCCAGCCCACTAAGGGCTGGTTCCCTTCCACTTTGAGCCCACGGGGCCCTCCGGGATAGGTGGCCCCACCCGGTGGACCCCCGGGACCCTTCCGGTGGTCCCGGTAACCCCCGAAACTTTCCCGGTGGCCGAAACTTGACTTCCTATATATAATTCTTCACCTCCGGACCATTCCGGAACCTCTCGTGACGTCCGGGATCTCATCCGGGACTCCGAACAACTTTCGGGTTTCCGCATACATATATCTCTACAACCCTAGCGTCACGGGACCTTAAGTGTGTAGACCCTACGGGTTCGGGAGACATGCAGACATGACCGAGACGCCTCTCCGGTCAATAACCAACAGCGGGATCTAGATACCCATGTTGGCTCCCACATGTTCCACGATGATCTCATCGGATGAACCACGGTGTCGAGGATTCAATCAATCCGTATGCAATTCCCTTTGTCAATCGGTATGTTACTTGCCCGAGATTCGATCGTCGGTATCCCAATACCTTGTTCAATCTCGTTACCGGCAAGTCTCTTTACTCGTACCGCAATGCATGATCCCGTGACTAACGCCTTAGTCACATTGAGCTCATTATGATGATGCATTACCGAGTGGGCCCAGAGATACCTCTCCGTCACACGGAGTGACAAATCCCAGTCTTGATCCGTGCCAACCCAACAGACACTTTCGGAGATACCCGTAGTGCACCTTTATAGTCACCCAGTTACGTTGTGACGTTTGGCACACCCAAAGCACTCCTACGGTATCCGGGAGTTGCAGGATCTCATGGTCTAAGGAAAAGATACTTGACATTGGAAAAGCTCTAGCAAACGAAACTACACGATCTTTTATGCTATGCTTAGGATTGGGTCTTGTCCATCACATCATTCTCCTAATGATGTGATCCCGTTATCAACGACATCCAATGTCCATGGTCAGGAAACCATAACCATCTATTGATCAACGAGCTAGTCAACTAGAGGCTTACTAGGGATATGGTGTTGTCTATGTATCCACACATGTATCTGAGTTTCCTATCAATACAATTCTAGCATGGATAATAAACGATTATCATGAATAAGGAAATATAATAATAACCAATTTATTATTGCCTCTAGGGCATATTTCCAACAGTCTCCCACTTGCACTAGAGTCAATAATCTAGTTCACATCACCATGTGATTAACACTCACTGGTCACATCACCATGTGACGAACATCTAAAGAGTTTACTAGAGTCAACAATCTAGTTCACATCACTATGTGATTAACACTCAATGTGTTCTGGTTTGATCATGTTATGCTTGTGAGAGAGGTTATTAGTCAACGGGTCTGAACCTTTCAGAACCGTGTGCTTTACGAATATCTATGTTATCTTGTGGATGCTACCACGCGCTATTTGGAGCCATTTCAAATATTTGCTCTACTATACGAATCCGGTTTACTACTAAGAGTCATCCGGATTAGTGTCAAAGTTCGCATCGACGTAACCCTTTACGACGAACTCCTTTCCACCTCCATAATCGAGAAAATTCCTTAATCCACTAGGTACTAAGGATAAGTTCGACCGCTGTCATGAGATCCTTTCCCGGATCACCATTGTACCCTCTTGACCAACTCATGGCAAGGCACACTACATGTGCGGTACACAGCATAGCATACTATAGAGCCTACGTCTAAAGCATAGGGGACGACCTTCATCCTTTCTCTATCTTCTGCTGTGGTCAGGTCTTGAGTCTCACTCAATACTCACACCTTGTAACACATCCAAGAACTCCTTCTTTGCTGATCTATTTTGAACTCTTTCAAAATCATGTCAAGGTGTGCTGTCTTTTGAAAGTATCATCAGGCGTCTTGATCTATCTCTATGGATCTTGATGCCCAATATGTAAGCAGCTTTATCCAGGTCTTCCTTTGAAAAACTCCTTTCAAACAACCCTTTATGCTTTCCAGAAATTTTTACATCATTTCGGATCAACAATATGTCATTCACATATACTTATCAGAAATGTTGTAGCGCTCCCACTCACTTTATTGTAAATACAAGTTTCTAACAAACTTTGTATAAACCCAAAAACTTTGATCACTCCATCAAAGCGTATATTCTGACTCCGAGATGCTTGCTCTAATCCATGGAAGGATCGCTGGAGCTAGCATACCTTTTAGCATCCTTAGGATCGACAAAACCTTTCTGATTGTATCACATACAACCTTTCCTTACGAAAACTGGTAAGGAAACTTGTTTTGACATCCATCTGCCAGATTTCATAAATGTAGCTAATGCTAACATGATTCCGACGGACCTAAGCATTGCTACGGATGAGAAAAACCCATCGTAGTCAACTCCTTGAACTTGTGAAAATACTCTTTGCCACAAGTCGAGCTTCATAGATGGTAACATTACCGTCCATGTCCGTCTTCTTCTTAAAGATCCATTTATCTCAATGGCTTGCCGATCATCGGGCAAGTCAACCAAAGTCCATGCTTTGTTCTGATACATGGATTCTATCTCGGATTTCATGGCCTCGAGCCATTCGTCGGAATATGGGCCCACCATCGCTTCTCCATAGCTCGTAGGTTCATTGTTGTCTAGCAACATGACTTCCAAGACAGGATCACGCATTACTCTGAAGTAGTGCGCATCCTCGTCGTCCTACGAGGTTTGGTAGTGACTTGATCCGAAGTTTCATGATCACTATCATAAGCTTCCACTTCAATTGGTGTAGGTGCCACAGGAACAACTTCCTGTGCCCTGCTACACACTAGTTGAAGCGACGGTTCAATAACCTTATCAAGTCTCCACCATCCTCCCACTCAATTCTTTCGAGAGAAACTCTTCCTCGAGAAAGGACTCGTTTCTAGAAGCAATTACTTTTGCTTCCAGATCTGAAATAGGAGGTATACCCAACTGTTTTTGGTTATTCTATGAAGATGCATTTATCCGCTTTGGGTTCGAGCTTATCAGCCTGAAACTTTTTCACATAAGCATCGCAGCCCCAAACTTTTAAGAAACGACAACTTAGGTTTCTATAAACGGTGTCGTCTCAACGGATTTGCGTGGTGCCCCTTTTAAAGTGAATGCGGTTGTCTCTAATGCCTAACCCATAAACGATAGTGGTAATTTGATAAGAAACATCATGGTATGCACCATATCCAATAGGGTGCAGTTATGATGTTCGGACACACCATCACACTATGGTGTTCCAGGCGGTATTAATTGTGAAACACTTTCCACAATGTCTCAATTGTGTGCCAAACTCGTATCTCAGATACTCATCTCTATGATCATATCACAGACATTTTATCCTCTTGTCATGACGATCTTCAACTTCACTCTGAAATTACTTGAACCTTTCAATAATTCAGACTAGTGTTTCATCAAGTAAATATACTCAGCATCTACTCAAATCATTTGTGAAGTAAGAACATAACGATATCCACTGCATGCCTCAGCACTCATTGGACTGCATACATCAAAATGTATTACTTCCAATAAGTTGCTCTCTTGTTCCATCTTACTGAAAACGAGGACTTTCAGTCATCTTGCCCATGTGGTATGATTTGCATGTCTCAAGTGATTCAAAAACAAGTGAGTCCAAACAATCCATCTGCATGGAGTTTCTTCATGCATATATACCAATAGACATGGTTCGCATGTCTCAATCTTTTCAAAAAACGACTGAGTCCAAAGATCCATCTACATGGAGCTTCTTCATGCGTTTTATACCAATATGACTCAAATGGCAGTGCCACAAGTATGTGGAACTATCATTACTATATTATATCTTTTGGCACGAACATGTGTATCACTACGATCGAGATTCATTTTAGGTGCAAGACCATTGAAGGTATTATTCAAATAAACAGAGTAACCATTATTCTCCTTAAATGAATAACCGTATTGCGATAAACATAATCCAATCATGCTCAACGCAAACACCAAATCTCGATGGTAGAGGGAGCATGCGATGCTTGATCACATCAGCCTTGGAAACACTTCCAACACATATCGTCATCTCACCTAGCTCTAGTCTCCGTTTATTCCGCAGCTTTTATTTCGAGTTACTAACACTTAGCAACCGAACCGGTATCTAATACCCTGGTGCTACTAGGAGTACTAGTAAAGTACACATTCATATAATGTATATCCAATATACTTCTGTCGACCTTGCCTGCCTTCTCATCTACCAAGTATCTAGGGTAGTTCTGCTTCAGTGGCCGTTCCCTCATTATAGAAGCACTTAGTCTCGGGTTTGGGTTCAACCTTGGGATTCTTCACTAGAGCAGCAAACGACTTGCTGTTTCATGAAGTATCCCTTTTGCCCTTGCCCTTCTTAAACTAGTGGTTTTACTAACCATCAACAATTGATGCTCCTTCTTGATTTCTACTCTCGCGGTGTCAAACATCGCGAATAGCTCAAGGATCATCATAACTATCCTTGATATGTTATAGTTCATCACGAAGCTCTACTAGCTTGACTATGGAGAACTATCACTATCTCATCTGGGAGATTAACTCCCACTCGATTCAAGCGATTGTGGCACTCAGACAATCTGAGCACACGCTCAACGATTGAGCTTTTCTCCCTTAGTTTGCAGGCTCAAGAAATTTGTCAGAGGTCTCATACCTCTTGACGTGGGCACTAGTCTGAAATCCCAATTTCAGTCTTCGGAACATCTCACATGTTCTGCGACGTTTCAAAAACGTCTTTGGTGCCACAATTCTAAACCGCACTTAACTATCACGTAGTCATCAAAACGTGTATGTCAGATGTTTCGTAACATCTACAAACGACGCTGAGGTTCAGCACACCGAGCGGTGCATTTAAGTACATAAGCCTTTTGTGCAGCAATGAGGACAATCCTCAGTTTACGGACCCAGTCCGCATAATTGCTACTACCAACTTTCAACTAAATTTTCTCTAGGAACATATCTTAACCAGTAGAACTAAAGCGCAAGCTATGACATAATTTGCAAATACCTTTTTGACTATGTTCATGATAATGAAGTTCATCTGATTATGAACTCCCCCTCAGATAGACATCCCTCTAGTCATCTAAGTGAAACATGATCCGAGTTTAACTAGGCCGTGTCCGATCATCACGTGAGACGGACTAGTCAAGATCGGTGAACATCTCCATGTTGATCGTATCTTCTATACGACTCATGCTCGACCTTTCGCTCCTCTGTGTTCCGAGGCCATGTCTGTACATGCTAGGCTCGTCAAGTCAACCTAAGTGTATTGCGTGTGTTCTGAGGCCATGTCTGTACATGCTAGGCTCGTCAACACCCGTTGTATTCGAACGTTAGAATCTATCACACCCGATCATCACGTGGTGCTTCGAAACAACGAACCTTCGCAACGGTGCACAGTTAGGGTGAACACTTTCTTGAAATTATTATAAGGGATCATCTTACTTACTACCGTCGTTCTAAGCAAATAAGATGCAAAAACATGATAAACATCACATGCAATCAAATAGTGACATGATATGGCCAATATCATCATGCTCCTTTGATCTCCATCTTCGGGGCACCATGATCATCTTCGTCACCGGCATGACACCATGATCTCCATCATCATGATCTCCATCATTGTGTCTTTATGAAGTCGTCACGCCAACGATTACTTCTACTTCTATGGCTAACGCGTTTAGCAACAAAGTAAAGTAATTTACATGGCGTTATTCAATGACACGCAGGTCATGCAAAATAATAAAGACAACTCCTATGGCTCCTGCCGGTTGTCATACTCATCGACATCCAAGTCGTGATTCCTATTACAAGAATATGATCAATCTCATACATCACATATATCATTCATCACATCTTCTGGCCATATCACATCACATAGCACTTGCTGCAAAAACAAGTTAGACGTCCTCTAATTGTTGTTGCAAGTTTTTACGTGGTTTGTAGGTTTCTAGCAAGAACGTTTTCTTACCTACGTATGACCACAACGTGATTTGCCAATTTCTATTTACCCTTCATAAGGACCCTTTTCATCGAATCTGTTCCGACTAAAGTAGGAGAGACAGACACCCGCTAGCCACCTTATGCATCTAGTGCATGTCAGTCGGTGGAACCTGTCTCACGTAAGCGTACGTGTAAGGTCGGTCCGGGCCGCTTCATCCTACAATGCCGCCGAAACAAGAAACGACTAGTAGCGGCAAGAAGAATTGGCAAACTCAACGCCCACAACTGCTTTGTGTTCTACTCGTGCATAGTAACTACGCATAGACCTGGCTCATGATGCCACTGTTGGGAATCGTAGCATAATTTAAAATTTTCCTACGCTCACCAAGATGCATCTATGGAGTCTACTAGCAACGAGGGGAATGGAGTGCATCTACATACCCTTGTAGATTGCGAGCGGAAGCGTTCCAATGAACGTGGATGACGGAGTCGTACTCGCCGTGATCCAAATCACCGATGACCGAGTGCCGAACGGACGGCACCTCCGCGTTCAACACACGTACGGAGCAGCGACGTCTCCTCCTTCTTGATCCAGCAAGGGGGAAGGAGAGGTTGATGGAGATCCAGCAGCACGACGGCGTGGTGGTGGATGTAGGGGGTCTCCGGCAGGGCTTCGCCAAGCTTCTGCGAGAGAGAGAGAGGTGTTGCAGGGGAGGAGGGAGGCGCCCAAGGCTGTTTTTTGCTGCCCTCCCTCCCCCCACTATTTATAGGACCCCTGGGGGGGGGGGCACCAGCCCTTGGGAGATCAGATCTCTAAGGGGGGCGGCGGCCAAGTGGGGGGGAAGGGGTGCCTTGCCCCCCAAGGCAAGGGGGAAGCTCCCCCCTAGGGTTCCCAACCCTAGGCGCATGGGGGGAGGCCCAAGGGGGGCGCCCCAGCCCACTAAGGGCTGGTTCCCTTCCACTTTGAGCCCACGGGGCCCTCCGGGATAGGTGGCCCCACCCAGTGGACCCCCGGGACCCTTCCGGTGGTCCCGGTAACCCCCGAAACTTTCCCGGTGGCCGAAACTTGACTTCCTA
Organism: Aegilops tauschii subsp. strangulata; assembly: GCF_002575655.3. Lineage (NCBI taxonomy): Eukaryota > Viridiplantae > Streptophyta > Magnoliopsida > Poales > Poaceae > Aegilops > Aegilops tauschii. Next base: position 1,188,258 of record NC_053041.3, on the reverse strand, counting down.
TATATAATTCTTCACCTCCGGACCATTCCGGAACCTCTCGTGACGTCCGGGATCTCATCCGGGACTCCGAACAACTTTCGGGTTTCCGCATACATATATCTCTACAACCCTAGCGTCACGGGACCTTAAGTGTGTAGACCCTACGGGTTCGGGAGACATGCAGACATGACCGAGACGCCTCTCCGGTCAATAACCAACAGCGGGATCTAGATACCCATGTTGGCTCCCACATGTTCCACGATGATCTCATCGGATGAACCACGGTGTCGAGGATTCAATCAATCCGTATGCAATTCCCTTTGTCAATCGGTATGTTACTTGCCCGAGATTCGATCGTCGGTATCCCAATACCTTGTTCAATCTCGTTACCGGCAAGTCTCTTTACTCGTACCGCAATGCATGATCCCGTGACTAACGCCTTAGTCACATTGAGCTCATTATGATGATGCATTACCGAGTGGGCCCAGAGATACCTCTCCGTCACACGGAGTGACAAATCCCAGTCTTGATCCGTGCCAACCCAACAGACACTTTCGGAGATACCCGTAGTGCACCTTTATAGTCACCCAGTTACGTTGTGACGTTTGGCACACCCAAAGCACTCCTACGGTATCCGGGAGTTGCAGGATCTCATGGTCTAAGGAAAAGATACTTGACATTGGAAAAGCTCTAGCAAACGAAACTACACGATCTTTTATGCTATGCTTAGGATTGGGTCTTGTCCATCACATCATTCTCCTAATGATGCGATCCCGTTATCAACGACATCCAATGTCCATGGTCAGGAAACCATAACCATCTATTGATCAACGAGCTAGTCAACTAGAGGCTTACTAGGGACATGGTGTTGTCTATGTATCCACACATGTATCTGAGTTTCCTATCAATACAATTCTAGCATGGATAATAAACGATTATCATGAATAAGGAAATATAATAATAACCAATTTATTATTGCCTCTAGGGCATATTTCCAACAAGGTTATCTATGTGAAGGACATGTCTACCAGACCGAGGAAAAGAAAAGATAAGGAAGCGAATACATCATACGATGAGCCAAAGCGCCACATAGTTCTTTCAGGAAAAGGGACATTGTGGGAGTGGAGGGCAAGACAGACATGTCTGAAGATTATGAAAAGTTTCATGAAATTCCTCCCTTCAAAGTCAAGGCTGACCCAAGCATCCTGATAAACGATGAAGATTATCCATGGTTACGGCGCAATAAGCAAATGACACAAGCGAAGAAAAAGTGAAGACTTTCTCCCGCAACTATTATGATGATACCATGCCAACTTTGTAATAGACGAGTATGATACCATTGTCCGCTTTGTACAAGAAGTGCATCTAGTTTTTGCCGTAACCCTCTCAACTTTCTTGCACATGCTATGTGGATGAAATGATGATACCATGCCAACTTTCAACCTTTTCAGAGTTCATTTGAAATGCTTTTCAATTTTAGGGTCTTATAGCTCAAAATAATTAGTAAATGCATGAAAAATAACAGGCCAAAAATTAAAAATTATGCCACCTACTGGGCCACCACGGCCTGAATACGATTAGAAACCCATCCATGGGCAAGGATTCAGGCCCGCAGAAGGCCCAGTAGGCCCACAGGCATGTACAGAGAGGTTAGGCCCGTAAGCCTGCTTTAGAGAGGAGCTTGACAGCTCAGGCGCACCGCACCTTATAAACAGATGCGACTCTCTCTTAGCTAGCTAGGTGGGACTAAACTCACCACCACGCCGCTGTGCAAGGCCATTGGTCCCGGTTGGTGGCACGAACCGGGACCAATTCCACCCTTTGGTCCCTGTTGGTGCCACGAACCGGTACTAATGAGGCTGTGGCCCCACGAGCACCTTTAGTACCTGTTCGTGGCACGAACCGGTACTAGAGTTTCTTACTAAGCAGTTTTTTAGTCCCACCTCGCTAGCTGAGAGGCACTAGGAGCGGTTTATAAGCCCTGAGTGCAGAGACGATGAAGAAGAGGCGCAATGCTCACGTTGCTTAGCTTCAAGCCTTGAGGAATAAGGTAGACTGCATCGAGCTATGTGCTGTGCAGTCTAAACTATTCCGAAAGGCTTGAAGCAAATCAACTTATTACAACTCCGGACTTCTTGTGTTCCGACAAAATAAAATAAACTTTAATAAAATTTATGAAACTAAAATTAACAAAGTATTTTCTGTTCAAAATATTATAAGAAACCTCTATTATTATTGAAACTAAAATCATATAAAATTGATGCAACTAAAATTATCGAAGTATTTTCTGTTCAAAATCATTAAAAGCAAAAAGAATTTTCATAAAGAACTTTTTTTGATAGAAACTTTAATAGCAAAAAGAATTATCATAAAGTAAAATAAATAAGTAATTAGAAACAAAATAAAATAAAATAAATAAGTTTTTTGTTGTAAGTAGAAACAAAACAAAATAAATATAGCAAAAAAGAAAACAAAAAAACTAAATACATCAAAAAGAATTTTCATAAAGAACTAATGGCACTAATAGAAAGTTTATATTTTTTCTAAAACTAATGGCACTAACAGACAGTTTATAATTTTGCTGACCTAAAAGCAAAAAGAATTAAAAAATAAAGCAAAACACAAAAGAAAATAAATAATGCAAAAAACAAACAAAAAAACTAAAAAAAACTATTTTTATACTAAAGTTAATCACAAACTTGTGATTCACACAAATTTCAAAGAATTCAAATTTTAACAATTCAAATTTGAAAACTAATGGCACTAATAGAAAGTTTATATTTTTCTAAAACTAATGGCACTAACAGAAAGTTTATAATTTTGCTGACCTAAAAGCAAAAAGAATTAAGCAAAAAACAAAAGAAAATAAATAATGCAAAAAACAAAACAAAAAAACTGAAAAAAAACTATTTTTATAGTAAAGTTAATCACAAACTTGTGATTCACACAAATTTCATAGAATTCAAATTTTAACTATTTAAATTTTAAAACTAATGGCACTAACAGAAAGTTTATAAATTTTCTGACCTAAAAGCACAAAGAATTAAAAAATAAAGCAAAAAACAAAAGAAAATAAATAATGCAAAAAACAGAACCAAAAAACTGGAAAAAAATAAAAAAACTGCCACCTATTGGGCCACCACGGCCTGAATACGACTAGAAACCCAACCTGGGCCAGGATTCAGGCCGCAGAAGGCCCAATAGGCCCACAGATAGCACAGTGTGACATTAGGCCCGTAAGCCTGCATTTGAGAGGAGCTCGAGAGGGCAGCTGCAGTGGGGCTTATAAACCACTCCGAGCCCCTCTCAACTAGCGAGGTGGGACTAAACTTTTGGCCGCGGGCAGCGCAAGGCCTTTGGTCCTGGTTGGTGGCACCAACCGGGACTAAAGGGGGCATTGGTACCGGTTCGTGGCACCAACCGGGACCAATGCCCCCCCTTTAGTCCCAGTTGGTGCCACCAACCGGGACCAAAGGCCGCTGCTTCCCGCCCTTTGCGCTGCTGAAAAGGGACCTTTGGTCCCGGTTGGTGGCACCAACCGGGACTAAAGGGGGGCATTGGTCCCGGTTGGTGCCACGAACCGGGACCAATGCTCTGAGTATATAAGAAAACACTTAGCGTTTTTCAGATTCATCTCTGCAGTTGCCCCGCCCCGACGCCGCCAGGCTGCCCGAGCTCGCCCCGTCGACGCCGTCGCCGCCCTCTGCCTCGTCGACGCAGCCGCCCCTGCCCCGACCACGCCGCCGTCGTCCCGCCCCGACCACGCCGCGGGCCCTCGCCGTGCCTCTGCCTCGCCCTGCCCTGATCGACCACGCCGCCGTCGCCCCTGCCCCGACCACGCCGCCGTCGCCGCCCTCTACCCCGACGCGCGCCGTGCCTCTGCTCCTGCCCCGACCACGCCGCACCTCTCCTTTGGTCAGGCCGGCGCCGCCCCTGCCTCCCTATTTATTTCACATATATATGATGTTTTTTTCCAGATTATATGTATATGTGTGAGTATATGTATGTGTGTATATCTGATTATATGTCCTCTTTTCAGATTTTTTGTTTTTTGCATTTTTATAAAAATGTATATATGTATGTATGTTCTCTGTGTATATATATGTTCATGTATGCAAAACATAGATTTTTAGAAAAGTTTTATCTATATATGTTCTCTGATTTAGTCCATTTTAGGTTAGTTTCATTTTTAGAAAAGTTTTATATATTTAGGAAAAGAAGGAAGAGAAGGAACAAGGAAGAAGAAGAAAAAGTTATATATATATATATATATGCAAAAGTTACATTTTTAGAAAAGTTTTATATATCTAGGTAGGAAGAAAAGGAAGAAGAAGAAAAAGAAGGATAGGAAATAAGAAAATAAGATGAGGAAGAAAGGAGAAGAAGGGGAGAGGAAGAAGAGGAGAAATAAACAAGAAGAGGAAAAAAGAAGAAAAAGAAGAGGAGAAGAAGAAAGGAATAGAGGAGAAGAAGAAAAAATAGATAAAATATCTATTTTTTCTTCTTCTCCTCTATTCCTTTCTTCTTCTCCTCTTCTTTTTCTTCTTTTTTTCTTCGATCTTCTCCCCTATTCCTTTCTTCTTCTCCTCTTTTTATTTCTTCTTCGTCTTCTTATTTTTTATCGGGTATGTCGTTGTCGATATACCCCCTCCCGATAACTTCAACATGAGGGGGGGTCGATATACCCCCTCCCCGCCGATAATATTATTTTCCCATGTACGTATGTCGTCGTTGTCGATATAACCCCCTCCCGATAACTTCAACACGTGGGGGGTCGATATACCCCCTCCCCGATAACATTATTTTTCCATGTATGTATATCGTCGTTGTCGATGTCTTTAGTAATATGGAAAATTCGTACACTTCTGTAACTGACAAAATTCTAAAAAATTAGGACAATCTAGGAAATTTCTATATCAATCTTTTGTAAAAAATTCAGATCAAAATCACACTTGCGTGAACTTCTAAAATTCTGGCAATGAGCACAAAAGTTTCTGTTTTTCAACAAGATCAAATCAACTATCACCATAGATCATCCCAAAGGTCTTACTTGGCACTCTATTGAAACAAAAGCTATAAAACATGATTACTACAGTAGCATAATCATGAGAACACACAAAAACGGTAGGGGTAAATGTTGGGTTGTCTCCCAACAAGCGCTTTCCTTTAATGCCTTTCTAGCTAGGCATGATGATTTCAATGATGCTCACATGAAAGATAAGGATTGAAACACAAAGAGAGCATCATGAAGAATATGACTAGCACATTTAAGTCTAACATACTTCATATGCATATGGATTTTGTGAGCATGCAATTTATGGGAGCAAGAATCAACAAGCATAGGACGGCAAAGCAAGCAAAACTCAAGATTTTCAACACATAGAGAGGAAACTTGATATTATTGCAATTCCTACAAGCATATATTCCTCCCTCATAATAATTTTCAATAGTATCATGAATGAATTAAAAAATATAACTATCACATAAAGCATTCTTTTCATGATCCACATGCATAAATTTTCCATTACTCTCCACATAAGCAAATTTATTCTCATCAATTGTAGTGGGAGCAAACTTAACAAAATAACTATCATGTGAGGGAGGCATAATCCAATTTATAATTAAAATCATTATGACAAGTTTCATGGTTATCCTTATTCTTTATAGCATATATGTCATCACAATAATCATCATAGATAGCAACTTTGTTCTCATAATGAATTGGAACCTCTTCCAAAATAGTGGATGCATCACTAAATAAAGTCATGACCTCTCCAAATCCTCTTTTATCAATATTGTGAAAAGATTCAACACCCTCCAAAATAGTGGGATCATTATTTCCTAGAGTTGACGCTATTCCAAACCCACTTTCATCAACATAATACTCATAAATAGGAGGCATGCTATCATCATAATAACTTTTCTCATCCAAACTTGGGGGACAAAAAATATCATCTTCATCAGACATAGCATCCCCAAGCTTATGCCTTTTCAAATCATTAGCATCATGGATATTCAAAGAATTCATACAAACAACATTACAATCATGCTCATCATTCAAATATTTTATGCCAAACATTTTATTGACTTCTTCTTCTAACACTTGAGCTAAATTTTCCTTTCTATCATTTTCATGGAAGACATTAAAAAGATGAAGCATATGGGGCAACCTCCATTCCCATTTTTTTTGTAGTTTTCTTTTATAGACTAAACTAGTGATAAAACAAGCAACTAAAAGATTCAATTGCAATAGCTAAAGATATACCTTCAAGCAGTCACCTCCCCGACAACGGCGCCAAAAAAGAGCTTGATGTCTACTATGCAACCTTCTTCTTGTAGGCTCGTGTTGGGACTCCAAGTGCAGAGTTTTGTAGGACAGTAGCAAATTCCCCTCAATTTGATGACCTAAGGTTTATCAATCCATGGGAGGCATAGGATGAAGATGGTCTCTCTCAAGCAACCCTGTAACCCAATAACAAAGAGTCTCTTGTGTCCCCAACACACCCAATACAATGGTAAATTGTATAGGTTACTAGTTCGGCAAGGAGATGGTGATACAAGTGCAATATGGGTGGTAGATATAGGTTTTTATAATCTAAAAATATAAAAACAGCAAGGTAACTAGTAATAAAAATGAGCAAAAACAGTATTGCAATGCTTGAAAACAAGGCCTAGGGTTCATACTTTCACTAGTGCAATTCTCTCAACAATAATAACATAATTGGATCACATAACAATCCCTCAACGTACAACGAAGAATCACTCCATTGTTTCTATCGGAGAACGTAGGACGAAAATGTGCATCAACCCCTATGCATAGATTACCCCAATGTCACCTCAGGAATCCGTGAGTTGAGTGCCAAAACATACATCAAGTGAATCAATAGAACATCCCATTGTCACCACAGATATCCCATCGCAAGACATACATCAAGTGTTCTCAAATCCAATACTCAATCCAACATAACAAAACCTCAAAGAGTAAGACTCAATTCATCACAACAATAGGTAGATAGGGAAGAAACACTATATGATCCAACTATAATAACAAAGCTTGCGATACATCAAGATCGTGCCAAATCAAGAACACGAGAGAGAGAGAGAGAGACAGAGACAGAGAGAGATCAAACACATAGCTACTGGTACATACCCTCAGCCCCGAGGGTGAACTACTCCCTCCTCGTCATGGAGACCGCCGAGATGTTGAGGATGGCCTCCGATGATGGTTTCCCCCTCCGGCAGGGTGTCGGAACAGGCTCCCGATTGGTTTTTCGTGTCTACAGAGGCTTACGGCGGCGGCACTTCCGATCTAGGGTTCTTTTCAGAGGTTTCTATATTTATAAGAATGTTTGGCGTTGGAAAAAAGTCAAGGAGGTGCCTGAGGGGCCCACAAGCCGTCAAGGCGCGCCCGGGGGGTAGGGCGCGCCCCCTGGCTTGTGGACTCCCTGGGACTCTTCTGGTCCAGCTCCGGTGCTTCGGTGGTCTCTTTTGGTCCATAAAAACTCACCGTAAATTTTCAGCTCGTTTGGACTCCGTTTGATATTCCTTTTCTGTAAAACTAAAAAAGAAGGAAAAAATAGAAACTGGCACTGGGCTCTGGGTTAATAAGTTAGTCCCAAAAATAGTATGATGTAGCATATTAAGGCATATAAAGCATCCAAAATAGATAATATAATAGCATGAAACAATAAAAAATTATAGATACGTTGGAGACGTATCTACGCGCGCACCTACCCTACTCTACGCAAGCACACACGCACGCCCGTGATACGTCTCCAACGTATCTATAATTTATGAAGCATTCATGCGATTATATTATCTGTTTTGGATGTTTACGGGCTTTATTATACACTTTTATATTATTTTTGGGACTAACCTATTAACCGGAGGCCCAGCCCATATTGCTGTTTTCTTGCCTATTTCAGTGTTTCGAAGAAAAGGAATATCAAACGGATTCCAAACGGAATGAAACCTTCGGGAGCGTGATTTTTGGAACGAACGTGATCCAGGAGACTTGGAGTTGAAGTCAAGGAAGCTTCGAGGTGGCCACGAGGGTGGGGCATGCCCCGCCTACTGGGCGCACCCCCTGTCTCGTGGGCCCCTCGTGGCTCCCCTGACCGACTTCTTTCGCCTATATAAGTCCATATACCCTAAAAACATCAGAGACGAGAATAGATCAGGAATTCCGCCACCGCAAGCCTCTGTAGCCACCGAAAACCAATCTAGACCCGTTCCGGCACCCTGCCGGAGGGGGGAATCCCTCTCCGGTGGCCATCTTCATCATCCCGGCGCTCTCCATGACGAGGAGGGAGTAGTTCACCCTCGGGGCTGAGGGTATGTACCAGTAGCTATGTGTTTGATCTCTCTCTCTCGTGTTCTTGATTTGGCACGATCTTGATGTATCGCGAGCTTTGCTATTATAGTTGGATCTTATGATGTTTCTCCCCCTCTACTCTCGTGTAATGGATTGAGTTTTCCCTTTGAAGTTATCTTATCAGATTGAGTCTTTAGGGATTTGAGAACACTTGATGTATGTCTTGCATGTGCTTATCTGTGGTGACAATGGGATATTCACGTGATCTACTTGACGTATGTTTTGGTGATCAACTTGCGGGTTCAGTGACCTTGTGAACTTATGCATAGGGGTTGGCACACATTTTCGTCTTGACTCTTCGGTAGAAACTTTGGGGCACTCTTTGAAGTTCTATACGTTGGTTGAATAGATGAATCTGAGATTGTTTGATGCATATCGTATAATCATACCCACGGATACTTGAGGTGACATTGGAGTATCTAGGTGGCATTAGGGTTTTGGTTGATTTGTGTCTTAAGGTGTTATTCTAGTATGAACTCTATGATAGATCGAACAGAAAGAATTGCTCCGTGTTATTTTACTACGGACTCTTGAATAGATCGATCAGAAAGGATAACTTTGAGGTGGTTTCGTACCCTACAATAATCTCTTCGTTTCTTCTCCGTTATTAGTGACTTTGGAGTGACTCTTTGTTGCATGTCGAGGGATTGTTATATGATCCAATTATGTTATTATTGTTGAGAGAACTTGCACTAGTGAAAGTATGAACCTTAGGCCTTGTTTCAACGCATTGCAATACCGTTTGTGCTCACTTTTGTCACTTGCTACCTTGCTGTTTTTATATTTTCATATTACAAAAACCTATATCTACCATCCATATTGCACTTGTATCACCATCTCTTCGCCGAACTAGTGCACCTATACAATTTACCATTGTATTGGGTGTGTTGGGGACACAAGAGACTCTTTGTTATTTGGTTGCAGGGTTTCTTGAGAGAGACCATCTTCATCCTACGCCTCCCACAGATTGATAAACCTTAGGTCATCCACTTGAGGGAAATTTGCTACTGTCCTACAAACCTCTGCACTTGGAGGCCCAACAACGTCTACAAGAAGAAAGTTGCGTAGTAGACATCAAGCTCTTTTCTGGCGCCGTTGCCGGGGAGGTGAGTGCTTGATGGTATATCTTTAGATCTTGCAATCGAATCTTTTTGTTTCTTGTTTTATCACTAGTTTAGTCTATAAAAGAAAACTAAAAAAATGGAATTGAGTTTGCCTCTTACGTTTCATCTTTTTAATATCTTTCGTAAGTATGATGAAAAGGAAAATTGTGCTCAAGTGCTAGCAGAAGAAGTCTATAAAATGTTTGATACTAAATCTTTGAATGATGAGCATGATTGCAATGTTGTTAGTATGAACTCCTTGAATATCCATAGTACTAATGATGATTGCACTAGTTAAGATAAAAATGTCTCTTATAAGCATGTCGATTTTTGTGGAGAGCATTGGGTTTGCATGGACACACCAAATAGGGAAAATGGATATTGCAAGAGGCATAAGCATTTAGAAACTAAATTTTTGCAAGAAAGTCTAGATAAGAATGCTGAAAATTTACATTTCCTTTGCCGTACTTGTGAACTTTGCAATGAACGTGGTCATTTACATCTCCGATGCAAATTATTTCATGATCGAATCGTGTCCAAAAATTGTGATGATTTGATTTCCCTTGCACATTATAATGAACTTAGTTTGCTTTTGGGTTATGAAGAAATGAAACGTTTAACTAAGAATCTTCCAGAATTTGTCCTTAAGAAACTCTTAGATTTTGATCTAGAGAAGATTTATATGTTTTGTGCGGTGAATTGCATTGAAAATCCTTATATTGCCAATTACCTAAAGAAAAGAAAGCAAATAGAAGATGAAGATAATACTAATGAAAGGGAAGAGACCTCCCAATATCCTCCTATTATTTCTAATGATGAATCAGGTAACGAGGAGGAGCTTTCTATTCAACCAATCTCATCAATAAGGAGCTCAAAGAAGAGGGTTAAACCCACACATGATGTGAAGAAGAAAAAGAAAAAACGGAGAAGCAAAGGTAAAAAGGTATCCCTCCCAAATGATGTTGCTCCTACTACTCAATGTGATGATGATAATTGCTATACTGTTGGTGCTATCCATACTATTAATGATGAGAGTGATTATGCTTATGATATGAAAATGCCCAAGCTTGGGGAAGCTATGTTTGATGAGGATGACATATTTGAGAATATATTTGCTGAAATTAATATTTGTCCCAAGCTTGGGGATGCTAGGTTTAATGAAGCTGACATTTTTAGCCTCCCAAGTTTTGATATGCAAAGTTGTTATGATGATAGCATGCCTCTTACATATGATGATTATATTGATGAAAGTGGGTTTGGAAGAGTGTCAACTTTAGGAAGTAATGATCCCACTATTTTGGAGGATCTTGAATCTTATTGTGATGAAAATGAAAGGGGATTTGGAAGAGTGTCAACTTTATTTAGTGATGATTCCACTATCTTGGAAGAGGTTTCAATCGATTATGATGAGAACAAAGTTGCTACTTATGATGATTATTGTGATGAAACTTATGCTATAAAAAGTAGTGATGAATATATTTATAAAACTTGTCATGATTATGATTACCCTTTTTCTGAACATTACTCTTTTAATGTGGAAACAATTTATAGTATTCAAGTCTCTTATGATACTCCCACTATTCCGAATGAGAAGAATTTTGCTTATGTGGAGAGTAGTAAATTTTCTATGCTTGTAGATCATGAAAAGAATGAGTTAGGTGCTGGTTATATTGTTTAATTCATTCATGATGCTACTGAAAATTATTATGAGGGAGGAACATATGCTTGTTGGAATTGCAATAATATCAAGTTTCCTCTCTATGTGCTTAAAATCTTGAAGTTATGCTTGTTTTGCCTTCCTATGCTAGTTGATTATTGTTCCCATAAGTTGTTTGCTCACAAAATCTCTATGCATAGGAAGTGGGTTAGGCTTAAATGTGCTTTTTATATTCTTCATGATGCTCTCTTTATGTTTCAATTCTTATCTTTTATGTGAGCATCATTGAAATCATCATGCCTAGCTAGGGGCGTTAAACAATAGAGCTTGTTGGGAGGCAACCCAATTTTATTTTAGTTTCTTGCTTTTTGGTTATGTTTAGTAATAAATAAATCATCTAGCCTCTGGTTAGATGTGGTTTTATGTTTTAATTAGTGTTTGTGCCAAGTAAGACCTATAGGATCTTCTTGGATGATAATTATTTGATCTTGCTGAAAAGGACGGAAACTATCTGCCCACGAAAACAATTGTTAAAAATCACCAGAACGTGATAAAATACTGATTCCAATTGCAGTAGATCAATAAACAAATTATCTAGTTTGTCCTATTTTGGTAGAAGTTTCTGAGTTCTAGAAGTTTGCGTTAGTTACAGATTACTACCGACTGTTCTGTTTTTGACATATTCTGTTTTCTATGTGTTGTTTGCTTATTTTGATGAATCTATGAGTAGTATCGGAGGGTATAAACCATAGATAAGTTAGAATACAGTAGGTTTAACACCAATATGAATAAAGAATGAGTTCATTACAGTACCTTGAAGTGGTGTTTTGTTTTCTTTCGCTAACGGAGCTTACGAGTTTTCTGTTGAGTTTTGTGTTGTGAAGTTTTCAAGTTTTGGGTAAAGATTCGATGGAATATGGAATAAGGAGTGGCAAGAGCCTAAGCTTGGGGATGCCCAAGGCACCCCAAGGTAATATTAAAGGACAACCAAGAGCCTAAGCTTGGGGATGCCCCGGATGGCATCCCCTCTTTCGTCTTCGTTCATCGGTAACTTTACTTGGAGCTATATTTTTATTCACCACAAGATATGTGTTTTGCTTGGAGCGTAATTTTCTTTTGTTAGAATTTGCTTGATTTTATTTAGAATAATGTTTAGCATCTATATTTTCAATAAAAATGTCAAGGATAGCCTTTACCATGCTTATTTTGCAAGTATACATGTTGCTGTTTCAAAACAGAAAGTTTACCGCTGTTGCAAAAATTCCCTAGAAAATTCAGAATGTGATAAAATTTTGAAACCTTTTGCATAATAAGCTCTGATAAATTTACTACAGTGGGAATTTTCTTTCATAATTTTTGGAGTTAGGGAAGTATGATGAATCTTGCATTCTTTACAGACTGTCCTGTTTAGGCAGATTGCTGTTATGTTTGCATTGTTTGCATATGTTTGCTTGTTTAATGATTCTATTTGAGGATAGGAGTATCAAATATGCAGAGACATTTAGTATGAAATGTTGAATAATTATTTTTGTGATTTGCTACAGTAGAGGATGATAAGGTTATTGCGTTGATTTATACTAACCTATCTCACGTGTCCTTGTTCAGTTTTGTGTGGATGAAGCTTTTGAGATTTAGGGAGACCGTGATATAAAAGGGATTAAGGAGACAAAAAAACTCAAGCTTGGGGATGCCCAAGGCATCCCTAGATAATATTTCAAGAAGTCTCAAGTATCTAAGCTTGGGGATGCCCCGGTAGGCATCCCACCTTTCTTCTTCAACAACTATCGGTTAGTATCGGTTGAGCCTAAGTTTTTTGCTTCTTCACATGAGTTGTGCTATCCTTGCAATGTGATTTTATTTTGCTTTGCTTTCTGTTTGAATAAAATACCAAGATCTGAAATTCTTAAATGAGAGAGAATCTTCACATAGTTACATAATTATTTAGCTACTCATTGATCTTCACTTATATCTTTTTGGAGTAGTTTGTCATTTACTCGTGTGCTTCACTTATATCCTATGAGTAAATGGTTGAATGAGTTGAATGTCATAAATCTGAAATTATATATGTTTCATATGCTTACCCCGTTGGGAGTAATGACTTCACATCTAAGAAGTAGAGGTAGTAAATTTATTGAAGGTTAGCAAGCATCGTATTGGTCACTTGAACAATTCATGAAAGAATATTGAAGGAAGAGAAATTTCACATATAAATATACTATCTTAGACATCTTCTATGATTGTGAGCCCCATTAATTATTTTCAAACCTGAGCAAATTAGTTGAAGTTGAACAAGGAAGACAACGTAATGAGTTATGCTTAGGTATATTTATATAGAAGTTATGTTGTTATAGATCCTCTAACATGTGGTGCTTGCTTTTTAGAATCCTTTGCTAGCTAAAATATTTGTACTAAGCGGGAATACTGCTTGTGCATCCAAATCCCTTGAACCAAGTTTCTTCCATGAGTTTCCACCATACCTACCTATATGCGGTATTTACCTGCCGTTCCAAGTAAATTTGCATGTGCCAAACTCTAAACCTTCAAATAATATTCTGTTTTGTATGCCCGAATCGCTCATGTAGCGACTAGGGGCTGTCAGTATCTTCCATGCTAGGTGGGTTATTCTCACGATGAGTGGACTCCGCTCATCATTCACGAGAAACATGGCTGGTAACTGGGATGCCCAGTCCCATGATCAAAAGATCAAAATCAAATCAAAATTAATTGCAAACAAAACTCCCCTAGGATTGATGTTAGTTGGAGGCATCCCTTGTTTCGGGCAAGCCATGGATTGATGATTGTTGGTGGAGGGGGAGTAAAAACTTTACCATTTTGTTTGGGAACCGCCTATAATGTATGTAGTATGGAAGATATTGGGAACTCTTGGTTGTTATGTTGACAATGAGATCATACCTCTCAAAATCATTTTCATCTCTATTTTAAAATCGAGCTCTGGCACCTCTGCAAATCCCTGCTTCCCTCTGCGAAGGGCCTATCTTTTACTTTTATGCAAGAGTCAGTAGTATTCCTTCTCATTCCTACCTACTCTTTAGTTGGCAACAATTGTGTGTTGGGGAAAGATCTAAGCATATATGGCCATGCAAATATATTTGATCATGAATTATTATTGTTGACAATTATCTATATGATAAGTGAGTTGGGAGGCGAAACACTAAGCCCCTATATTTATCTGTGTTCGATGGATGCTATTTGTTCTAAGAATATGCTTTGAGTGGTAGTAATCATGGAAGACTATATGATAGTTGAGTATGTGGAGTTTGCTAAATCAAAGCTCTGACATAGACCCTTCCTGAAAATAAGATAAATTGTAATTGTTTGATGACTGAGAATGAAGTTTGCTAGTTTTCAAGAAAGTTTATGGTCTATACTTTAACATGAGAATAGCTTGTTACTTGATCATGCAAAGTTCTATGAGTTGAGTTACTGTTACGACATATAATGATGCTAGAAAAGGTGATTGAAATTATCATTGATCAAACTTGTGCACCTGCTAGCATTCACACTTCATAAATTCTTTCTTTTATCATTTACCGACTCGAGGACGAGCGGGAATTAAGCTTGGGGATGCTGATACGTCTGCAACGTATCTATAATTTATGAAGCATTCATGCTATTATATTATCTGTTTTGGATGTTTACGGGCTTTATTATACACTTTTATATTATTTTCGGGACTAACCTATTAACCGGAGGCCCAGCCCATATTGTTATTTTCTTGCCTATTTCAGTGTTTCGAAGAAAAGGAATATCAAACGGAGTCCAAACGGAATGAAACCTTCGGGAGCGTGATTTTTGGAACGAACGTGATCCAGGAGACTTGGAGTTGAAGTCAAGGAAGCTTCGAGGTGGCCATGAGGGTGGGCACGCGCCCCCCTACTAGGCGCGCCCCTTGTCTCATGGGCCCCTCGTGGCTCCCCTGACCGACTTCTTTCACCTATATAAGTCCATATACCCTTAAAACATCAAAGACGAGAATAGATCAGGAGTTCCACCGCGGCAAGCCTCTGTAGCCACCGAAAACCAATCTAGACCCGTTCGAGCACCCTGCCGGAAGGGGGAACCCTCTCCGGTGGCCATCTTCATCATCCCGGTGCTCTACATGACGAGGAGGGAGTAGTTCACCCTCAGGCTGAGGGTATGTACCAGTAGCTATGTGTTTGATCTCTCTCTCTCTCATGTTCTTGATTTGGCACGATCTTGATGTATCGCGAGCTTTTCTATTATAGTTGGATCTTATGATGTTTCTCCCCTTCTACTCTCTTGTAATGGATTGAGTTTTCCCTTTGAAGTTATCTTATCGGATTGAGTCTTTAGGGATTTGAGAACACTTGATGTATGTCTTGCATGTGCTTATCTGTGGTGACAATGGGATATTCACGTGATCTACTTGATGTATGTTTTGGTGATCAACTTACGGGTTCAGTGACCTTGTGAACTTATGCATAGGGGTTGGCACATGTTTTCGTCTTGACTCTCCGGTAGAAACTTTGGCGCACTGTTTGAAGTTCTATACGTTGGTTGAATAGATGAATCTGAGATTGTTTGATGCATATCGTATAATCATACCCACGGTTACTTGAGGTGACATTGGAGTATCTAGGTGGCATTAGGGTTTTGGTTGATTTGTGTCTTAAGGTGTTATTCTAGTATGAACTCTATGATAGATCGAACAGAAAGAATAGCTTCGTGTTATTTTACTACGGACTCTTGAATAGATCGATCAGAAAGGATAACTTTGAGGTGGTTTCGTACCCTACAATAATCTCTTCGTTTCTTCTCCGTTATTAGTGACTTTGGAGTGACTCTTTGTTGCATGTTGAGGGATTGTTATATGATCCAATTATGTTATTATTGTTGAGGGAACTTGCACTAGTGAAAGTATGAACCTTAGGCCTTGTTTCAACGCATTGCAATACCGTTTGTGCTAACTTTTATTGCTTGCTACCTTGCTGTTTTTATATTTTCAGATTACAAAAACCTATATCTACCATCCATATTGCACTTGTATCACCATCTCTTCGCCGAACTAGTGCACCTATACAATTTACCATTGAATTGGGTGTGTTGGGGACACAAGAGACTCTTTGTTATTTGGTTGCAGGGTTGCTTGAGAGAGACCATCTTCATCCTACGCCTTCCATGGATTGATAAACCTTAGGTCATCCACTTGAGGGAAATTTGCTACCGTCCTACAAACCTCTGCACTTGGAGGCCCAACAACGTCTACAAGAAGAAGGTTGCGTAGTAGACATCAGCCCGCCACGCACCCGACACGTCCCGCACGTGCACACACACACCCGACGCGGTCTCCGTGGCTTATTGCCAACACACACACTAAACCACGGCCTAGAGGAGCCCGTCGTACTCAACGTTAGCGTCAGCTAGAAGAGCCTGCTCCGCCACCTGTGCCTTCCGCGGCTTCGGGCACTCGCGCGGGAAATCCCCTCGCTCGCTGTAGTTGTAGCAACGCCCTCGTCGCTTCCCTCCGACGCATGAAGCCGTGCTTGCTGCTCCTTCGTCGCCGTGGTCGCCGAAACTGCGCCCGCCCTGCTGTCGCCGCCTCGCCGCCCACTGAGCAGCCGTCATCATGAGCTCCTCACCCGCGCTCGTCGCCGGCCTACACGCGCCGCCTGGTCCGCTCCTCGAAAGCTTTCAGACGCCGACGGCCTCCTCGAATGCCATCTCCTCCACATTACATAACTGCTCGATGCCGGCGACCGCGAAGTATAGCCGGTCTGGAACCGTGTCGAGCAGCTTCTTCACCATGGCGGCCTCGTCCAGTGTGGAATCGAGAGATGACCCACAAGTATAGGGGATCTATCATAGTCCGTTCGATAAGTAAGAGTGTCGAACCCAACGAGGAGCAGAAGGAAATGACAAGCGGTTTTCATTATGGTATTCTCTGCAAGCACTGAAATTATCGGTAACAGATAGTTTTGTGATAAGGTAAATCGTAACGGGTAACAAGTAATAAAAGTAAACAAGGTGCAGCAAAGTGGCCCAATCATTTTTGTAGCAAAGGACAAGCCTGGACGAACTCTTATATAAAGCAAAGCGCTCCCGAGGACACATGAGAATTACTGTCAAGATAGTTTTCATCATGCTCATATGATTCACGTTCGTTACTTTGATAATTTGATATGTGGGTGGACATGTGCTTGGGTACTGCCCTTCCTTGGACAAGCATCAAACTTATGATTAACCCCTCTCGCAAGCATCCGCAACTACGAAAGAAGAATTAAGGTAAACCTAACCATGGCATGAAACATATGGATCCAAATCAGCCCCTTACGAAGCAACGCATAAACTAGGGTTTAAGCTTCTGTCACTCTAGCAACCCATCATCTACTTATTACTTCCCAATGCCTTCCCCTAGGCCCAAATCATGGTGAAATGTCATTTAGTCGACATTCACATAACACCACTAGAGGAGAGACAACATACATCTCATCAAAATATCAAACGAATACCAAATTCACATGATTACTTATAACAAGACTTCTCCCATGTCCTCAGCAACAAACGTAACTACTCACAAATCATATTTGTGTTCATAATCAGAGGGATATTGAATAGCATTAAGGATCTGAACATATGATCTTCCACCGAATAAACCAACTAGCATCAACTACAAGGAGTAATCAACACTACTAGCAACCCACAGGTACCAATTTGAGGTTTTGAGACAAAGATCGGATACAAGAGATGAACTAGGGTTTGAGAGGAGATGGTGATGGTGAAGATGTTGATGGAGATTGACCCCCTCTCGATGAGAGGATCGATGGTGATGACGAAGGCGACGATTTCCCCCTCCCGGAGGGATGTTTCCCCGGCAGAACAGCTCCGCCGGAGCCTTAGATTGGTCCTGCCCAGGTTCCGCCTCGAGACGGCGGCGCTTCGT
The DNA here is from genome assembly GCF_002575655.3 of Aegilops tauschii subsp. strangulata. Taxonomy (NCBI): domain Eukaryota; kingdom Viridiplantae; phylum Streptophyta; class Magnoliopsida; order Poales; family Poaceae; genus Aegilops; species Aegilops tauschii. Next base: position 1,170,223 of record NC_053041.3, on the reverse strand, counting down.
CCCGAAAGCTTCCTTCTGATTTTTTCCAGGGAAAAAGACACCATATAGAAGAAGATGGACGTCGGGGGCCTGCCAGGTGGCCCACCAGGCAGGGAGGCACGCCCTGGGGGTAGGGCGAGCCCTCCACCCTCGGTGCTGGTGGGTGGCCCCCCTCTGGTGCTTTCTTCGCCCAATATTTTTAATATATTCCAAAACTGATTTCCTTGGAGTTACAGGACTTTTGGAGTTGTGCAGAATAGGTCTCTAATATTTGCTCCTTTTCCAGCCTAGAATTCCAGCTGCCAGCATTCTCCCTCTTCATGCAAACCATATAAAATAAGAGAGATAATGCATAAGTATTGTGATATAATGTGTAGTAACAGCCCATAATGCAATAAATATTGATATAAAAGCATGATGCAAAATGGGCGTATCACCGAGCTGCGCGTACCTTGCCGCCATACCGTTCACCTTGTCGGCGTACGCATCGAGGTCGTCGTCTTCCTCCATCCGCAGGCAGTCGCACTCACCACGGAGAGTCGTGAGCCGCGCCTCTCGCCCTCGATCGGCACCGACAAAGCAAACCTTGAGGGATTGCCATACCTCCTTCGCGGTTGGCTTCGTCGCCACCTGCATCAGCAGGTCCTCCGATGGCGCGCCCAGCATCGCCGCCCGCGCCTTCTTGCTCTTCCCGGCATCGACCGCCGCGCCCTCCACCGGAGCCACCGCACTCCACAGTCCCTCGGCGTCAAGGATAGCCTCCACCTTGATCGCCAAGGAGGTGTAGCTCGTCGTCGTCAGTGATGGCAGCTGCAACGGCATCGCGCCAGCACCGCCGCTGTGTGGAACGAGCGTCATGGCCGCCAGCGATCACCTCGCAACCGAACCTCTGATGCCAATTGTTGGAACCTCAAACCCTAGCCCTAGCTCTCTCTTCTCTGTAGCACTATCTTCTCTCTCTGCTGCGCTCAAACGATACGAGGAAGAAGAAGGAAGGAGGAAGAGGAAGGACATAGGGGACACGGCGGGTTTTTCCGGCGCAACGACGCCCGGCGCAACAACGCCAATTTCCACGAGCTCACACTCGACACCTCACCGTTTACAACGAACCCCACGAGGGATTTATACCCGAGGCAGACGCTGGACATGATCCCCACGCCTGTACCCGCCCGAGCGCTCGGTCCGGCCTGCTCTGGCCGCGCCCACCACCCGCATGTTCGCGCCCGGTTCACGGCGAGCCCGCAACGCCATGACTCGGTAACCCTGACCAGCTCGCCAATGGCTTCACCATGTCCGGCGCGAGCTACAGGAGCGTGTCGCTCCTGGGCTTTTCTTTTCTATTGCTTTTCTCTTCCCATTGGTACAGATTACAGGGTTATATGTGAGTATATATAGCAGCTAGGAGTATCAACCTAACCTACTCGGATAGGGCTTCTAATCCTACTGCTATTATAGGTGCTGGATCAGTGTCCGACTAGGACACACGACTACACGTCGTGTTTATTCCTACATTCACCCCCTTAAACATGACGTCCTCAGTGCGGCCTGGATCCCAAATGTGATGACTACTACTCATAGGCATCATCGTCGGCATTGCCTTCGTTGTTCCTCGCAGCATTTCAGGGTCCGTCTTTGCTGTCGTCGGCTCGTCTGTAGCTTGACGCCAGCGCTCCTCCTTGGTCGCGTCTTCAACCTTCACCAGTTCTTCGGTGCTTGGTAGATTGTCATTTGGATCGTCGAGGGGTCTTTTGAACCGAGTGGGACCAATATTTGGTCTAACTTTGAGTTCCAAGCTCTTGGCGCTTGCTTCAGTCCGTAAAGTGCCTTCTTGAGCTTTTAAACTTTCTCTTTTTCGCCTTTCTTCTCATAGCCGAGGGGTTGTTCCACGTACACTTCTTATGTGAGCTCACCGTTGAGGAAAGCGGATTTAACATCCATATGATCAACCTTCCAATCCTCTTATGCTGCCAAAGCTAGGAGCACTCTCACTGTCTCCAGTCGAGCAACCGATGCAAACACCTCCTCATAGTCAAGTTCTTGACGTTGTACGTAGCCCTTTGCAATGAATCTTGCCTTGTACTTCACAATGGCACCCTTGTGTCCTTCTTTAACTTGTAAACCCACTTCAAACGTATGGCCTTTTGATTCGGAGGTCGGGTTACCAAAGTCCACGTGCCATTGCTATCGATCACCTTCATCTCCTCATGCATGGCGTGCATCCAACTTGAACTTTTGCTCGCCTCTACGAAGTTCGCTGGCTCCTCAACTCCGAGCAAACATAGTCCGGAATACTCGAGCGTAACTGGCTTTGCGTACTTGTAGACTTTCTTGAGGGTCTTGTAGCGATGAGGCCCGGAAGAATCCGTCGTGGCTTCCAAAGGAGGCGACACGAACTGTGTCAGTGTCGATGGAATTGAGGAAGACGGCTGAGTCCCGGGCATGGTAGATGCCGAATCGTTGGCATCCACGTGCTCGACATCCTCGTCGTCAGTGTAGTCGTTGTGACTGTGACTATCATCTTGATTGTCGTCGTCACTATGCGCCTCGTTGTCGATGTCATTGCCGAGATCTCCACTCGTGTCGTGCACGTCATTGTCGCTATCACCTTGTGACCCATGTGCATCGTCGTTGGTGTCGGCACCATGGTGATCACTACCATTGCGGTCACCTTGGTTGGGCGTATACCACCTGGACGTCCTCCCCTGCATCCTCATCAGTTGGAAATTCAACTGTGAATATGTTACCGTTTGGAGCATCATCTGCTGCCGTGCTCCAATTCCACGCTTGGTTTTCTTCAAACACAACATCGCGTGAAATTCGTAGACGCTTGATTCGTGGATTGTAGAAGCGGTATGCCTTGGTGCGGTAACCCTTAGGAGTTGAACTTGAGCATGAAGTCACACGTTTCACCGTTTGAGTTTGAAACTATTATTCTAAAAATAATAATTATTTAGTAACACTAATATTTCTTGAATAGGTAGTTTGACCATAATTTGACCAAAGTTTGACCAGAGTTTGACCAAAAATTCAAAAAAACATAAATTTGAAGATAACTTTTTTCCTTTCAGAATTTGAGGATTTTAAAAATTTGCAAAACGGCCTACGGTCGTCGAAATCGGAACTGGCTTTTCGTGCATTTTGATATATTATACTTTTTTCGACATCATATGCAAAAGTTATAGCCGTTTTACTTTTTCATGACACTTTTTTGCAAAACATGTCCAAATTTATGTTTTTTAATTTTCCTAACTAGTAGATGTAGTAACATAACAACATCTCAAAGGATTTTAATTTTTGAAGTTTTTATCATTTTCTTTTGTTTTTTCAAAACTGAAATGGCGATAGGGGGGTATAGTTTGAAAATTGCAGAACCCCTTTAGTCCAGGATGGTGTCCATCCAATCCTAACGTCGACTACATCTGCTAGCATCGTCCCAGCCAGAGTCACAACTAAGGTTAACCAAGCCAGGGTCACGTTCTATTAAAGTGGCTAAAAGAATTACTTTTTAATATAGCAAAACTAATTCTATCAACTATTATTAAAGGCTAAAAAACTAACAGTAGCAAAATTAATATTAATTAATTGTACAAATTTATCTACTGTTGTCTAACAGAAGCATACTACAACATGCTAAAATCTACAGAAAGAACTAATCTACAGAAAGGACTAAAACAACTATATAAGCAAAACAATACTGTTTTAGTTAAAATCCTAATTTAAATTATTCTAAAAATAACCAAATAAATCTTACTATGACAACAATCTAACATGCGACTAGGGGCAAAAAGAATTTAATTAAAAACTATTTTTAAACTCAAATTATTCACAATCTAGGGTTTGAAGTAAATTTGAAAAATTCAAATTTTAAAACTAATGGCACAAATAGAAACTAGACAAAATTTTGAATCTAATGCAAAAAGAATCACTCAAAAATATCAAATGTCCTAAAAGATATAAGCAATTTAAAATAGAAACTAAAAACAAAAAACAAATTTCAAAACCTCATTAGTCCCGGTTGGGGAGTTTGTTGCTCTCCCTTCGTGCGAGGCGGAGCATATCAGGGCGGAGGTACGGCATAACCAAGGTGTCTAACTGAGCTGGTTGCTCGCCAAGATGCTAGGTATTGATCTGTTCAAGTTCAAGCTACTAGTGGATAACAAATCAGCGATTGCACTCAGTCAAAATCTCTTTCATCATTATCAAAGTAAGCATATCGACTCTCGCTTCCATTTCATTCATTACTACTTTAAAGAAGAGAAGGTTGATGTCGATTTTGTTGGCCCCATTGGACATCAAGTTGATCTCCACACCAAAGCTCTTGACCGCGTCAAGTTCATTGAGATGAGTCAGCTACTCGATGTGAAGGAGATGAGGCCCATGCATCAAGATTAGGGGGTCAAATGTTGACCACTTTAATCCTGTTGCACAATCCTCAGTTAGTTAGGTGTTCATTTTTCTTCACTTTCGCTACAATAAGCATGCATGCACTAACAACATGTTCCCGTTCTTGTCCGTAGCTCGTAATTTTTTTCTATCTAAAGTAGATAACTCACTGTTGCGTCCGCGCCAGGGTCGATTAAAAATAGACTGGATCCGGGGCAAAATAAATAAAAGTTTTATACTATACTTTATTGATTATTTATTTTTATTTCATCATACTACAATATTGAGGAGTATAATATTTAGTGGTATAATTAACCACATAATTTAGTTAGTATGGTTAACCAATATTATTTGTTATCAGTTGTAATGTATATGATAAATTTACTTATGCTAAGTTTAAATTAGATGATGTCATAGAAGTTATCTTTTAATTATTTTTGTTACAATTCCACAAATTATATAGTGTACACGTAGATATTTGTGTGTATGTGCCTATGGTGATGTATAATTTAGTTTCGTAAAACATCATATAAAGGTTTCTAAAGAACATGTCCAACTAATATTTTCATATTGATTTGTAGCGTACTATTGGATTTGCATATCTATAGAACATTGTAGAGTATCAATTGTACAGTTTGCAAATGTGAAGTTAACTTTACCCAATTGGCGTTCCTTAACCACACCGTTAAAGTCTTTGTGGTTCGTCTTTGACCAGTTTCTCATTAGTCCATTAACCACACCCAATCGGCTTTCATTAATGGCCGTAGCATCCTACATGGTATTTTGTCTTTCTATGAAGTTATCCATGACATTCACTCTAAGGGGAGTGAAGTAATTATTCTTAAGGTCGGTTTTTGCTAAACGTATGACTGAATTAGATGGTCTTTCCTCCATTCTATGCTCCTCCACAAAGGGTTTGACCCTGGTTATGGCCACTAGTCGTCAACCCGTGCAACTGCACGGGCTAGCAATTTTTAATGTTGCATGGGCTACGGCACAGAAAATCATAATATTATTTGTTGATTTTTTGTAATTTGTTTTGTTAAAAGTCTTGTAGAAAATAGATACAAAATATTTAAATTAGTATTTTGTATTTTACTACATATTTTTATAGCATAATTTTTTTATAAGCTTTGTTCCAGAACCAAAGTTGGTGACACAATATTTTTTTTAACAGTTCTTATTTGAGCAATTATTAATTAGATATGATGATGTGTTTTCTTGTTAAAATTTTTGTATACATATTCCCTATGATTTACTCTATACCGGTTACCACTTGCATGTTTACTCCTTGGTTCGACATGCATACTTGTGGTTAATATATTCCATTAAAACATAGTGCAACAACCGTTCTGCATGGTTAGTTTATGTTGGCCACTCTTAATCCCATACACACATCGATATGTAACTCATCGATGATCCTGCCAACCAAGTGTGTGTGAGTTCAACATATACGTGAGCTCTGCACCTCGATAAGGGTCGCGACTTAGCTAAAACTTATCGGTGTACATCTGAAATATTTGTAAGATCGTTTAACTTGTTGATTTTTTTCAAACTCGTGGAAGCCTTCGCGTATTTTCAACAATTCTCTATATTTCTATTTTTGTTGTTGAAGCTTTCTTTTACTTGGACCGTAATATTCTAGTAGTCATCCTTATATCTTTATATTCAATAATGAAATTCAAATGTTTGCTCGAATATTCTCAAATCACCCCTAAATTGTTGGATGCATGTCTGTAAGATTTTAAAAGTTACCTTCTACATTTTGTAAAATTAATTGATCCTTCTGACATCCCAAATGAGCCACTAGGATAAGTGATGATGTTATTATTCTGGCATTTTGGTAACTATTAAGAAAATTAATTAGGTGTTCTGGCATCATTGTGGTCTTATTCCTTAAATGCAAAACTTAGACGACGTGCCCAAACTTCTGAAAAATAATGGGTTTTCTTATGCGCTTGCATAGATTAGCAAATTTCGTTTTTAATAGAATTAGGATTTACTTATTGATATGTGACGCCCCCCGATTCAATCGTATACTAATCATACACGCAAACATGTATGATCAAGATTAGGGACTCACGGGAAGATATCACAACACAACTCTAAAAGTAAAATAAGTCATACAAGCATCATATTACAAGCCAGGTGCCTCGACGGCTCGAATACAAGTGCTCGAACATAAACGAGTCAGCGGAAGCAACAATATCTGAGTACAGACATAAGTTAAACAAGTTGCCATAAGATGGCTAGCACAAACTGGGATACAGATCAAAAGAGGCGCATGCCTCCTGCCTGGGATCCTCCTAAACTACTCCTTGTCGTCGTCAGCAGCCTGCACGTAATAGTAGGCACCTCCAGTGTAGTAGGAGTCATCGTCGACGGTGGCGTCTGGATCCTGGGCTCCAACGTCTAGTTGCGGCATCCCAGAAGAAAAGGAAAGAGGGGGAAAACAGGGAGCAAAGCAACCGTGAGTACTCATCCAAAGTACTCGCAAGCAAAGATCTACACTACATATGCATGGGTATATGTGTAAAGAGGCAATATCGGTGGACTGAACAGCAGAATGCCAGAATAAGAGGGGGATAGCTACTCCTATCGAAGACTACGCTTCTGGCAGCCTCCGTCTTGCAGCAAGTAGAAGAGAGTAGATTGAAGTCCTCCAAGTAGAATCGCATAGCATAATCCTACCCGGTGATCCTCCCCTCGCCGCCCTGTGGAAAAGCGATCACTGGGTTGTCTCTGGAACTTGTCTGGGTGTGTTTTATTAAGTATCCGATTTTAGTTGTCATAAGGTCAAGGTACAACTCTGGGTCGTCCTTTTACCGAGGGACACGGCTATTCGAATAGATAAACCCCCCTAGAGGGGTGCACCACATAACCCAACACGCTCGATCCCTCTGGCCGGACACACTTTCCTGGGTCATGCCCGGCCTCGGAAGATCAACACGTCGCAGCCCCACCTAGGCCTAACAGAGAGGTCAGCACGCTGGTCTAAATCCTAAGCGCGCAGGGGTCTGGGCCCATCTCCCATTGCACACCTGCATGTTGCATGGGCGGCCGGAAGCAGACCTAGCCTCCCTAATACAAGAGCAGGAGTTCCAGTCCAATCCGGCGCGCGCCGCTCAGTCGCTTACGTCTAGAAGGCTTCGGCTGATACCACGACGTCGAGTGCCCATAACTGTTCCTGCGTAGTTGGTTAGTGCGTATAGGCCAGTGACCAGACTCAGATCAAATACCAAGATCTTGTTAAGCGTGTTATTTTGAAGTAACCGCAGACGCCGACAAGGGCCAGGCCCACCTCTCGCCTAGGTGGTCTCAACCTGTCCTGTCGCTCTGCCACAAAGTAACAGTCGGGGACGTTGGGAACCCAGGCCCACCTCTACCGGGATGGAGCCACCTGTCCTTCCAGCACCCACATCAGAATCACTTGCGGGTACTCAACGAGCTGACCCGACTTTAGTCACCACCTGAATAGTATGCATGTATAGTATAAACCCGTGATCACCTCCCGAGTGATCACGGCCCGATAGTATAGCATGGCAGACGGACAAGAATGTAGGGCCACAGATGATAAACTAGCATCATATACTAAGCATTTAGGATTGCAGGTAAGGTATCAACAACTGTAGCAACAATGATAGGCTATGCAGGAGAATAGGGTTAACCGAAAGCAGTAACATGCTACACTACTCTAATGCAAGAAGTAGAGAGAAGGAATAGGCGATATCTGGTGATCAAGGGGGGGGGGCTTGCCTGGTTGCTCTGGCAAGAAGGAGGGGTCATCAACACAGTAGTCGATCGGGGCACCAGCAGCGACGTCAGGGGGAAGAAACAATGAATACAATGCAAACAGATGTATATCGATGCATGAAATGACAAGTAACGGTGCTAGGAGTGACCTAATGTAGTAGTAGGTGATACCGGTGACGGGGGGGGGGGGGGGGGGGGAACATCCGGGAAAGTATCCCCGGTGTTTCGCGTTTTCGGACAGATGAACCAGAGGGGGAAAGTTGCGTGTTCACTATGCTAGGGATGTGTGGCGGACAAACGGGCTGCGTATCCGGATTCGTCTCATCGTTCTGAGCAACTTTCGTGTACAAAGTTTTTCCATCCGAGGTACGGTTTATTTTATATTAATTTTAAAAGATTTAATCATTTTCAGAATTTATTTAAATATTTTAAATCAACATTATCCAGAATAGTGTATGCTGATGTCATCATGATGTCAGCATGACGTCAGCAGTCAACATGGCGTTGGCTGGGTCAAACTGACATGTGGGTCCCGCATGTCATACTCTGTTAGTTAATTAACAATAGTTAATTAGTTAATTAGGCTAATCTAATCAGGATTAATTAAGTTAATTAATTCTTCAATTAAGTAATTAATTAATTAATATTTTAATTATTAATTATTAATTAATTAATTCTTTTTTTCGTTCTGGGCGTGGGCCCCGTTTGTCATAGGCCTGGGGGGGGGGGGGGGCATAGCGGGCATGGGCGCTAACGGGTGCGGGCAAAGGGGTGCCCGCACACCAGGCCACCAGGGGAGGGCAGCGCCGGCCATGATGGGCCGGAGCAGGGCAGCGCGGCAACGGGCGCCGGCAGCCGAAGGCAGGCACGGTGAGCGGCTGCCGGCGGTGAGCGCGGGGAGGGAAGGTGGAAGGAGGAGGCCATGGCGGAGCTAGGCGGAGGGCGAGCAGCGCGCGGTGGTGCCGGAGCACGACCAGGGGCGTGAGCGGGGCACACGGCCCAAGCGCGGTGCGGGGACGAGGCTGCGGCGTGGCGCACGCTAGGGGACGGCAGGAGGTGGTGGTGGTCGGGGGAGGCGCTCGGCGGCGAGGCCAGGGGCGGAGCGGCGCGTGCGGTCGTGGGCAGAGGTTGCCATCGACGCTCGCAGCAGCGGGAGGCAAGCGAGGCACGGGCGGGCACCGCGTGGAGCAGCGGCCGGTCGGGCGATGGCGGGCGCGGGAAGGCCGAGCGGCAGCGATGCTGGGCGGCGGAGGTGGCGGCGGCAGAGCCGTGCGGTTGCGGGCGCGTGCGGTGGACAGCCAACGGGCGCGCGACGTCAGGGGTGACCATGGGCGCGAAAGCCGGACGACGCCGGTGGGCGCGGGCAGCGCGGTGGCCAGGAGCGTGCGGGGCGATGGCCGATGCGAGGGCCGTGGCGACGAGCGCGAGCGCGCGCGCAGCGCTGGCAGGTGGGGTCGCGCGAGGGAGAGGGGAGGGAGCGAGGCTCACGGCGGGTCGTATGGTACGGGGCAACGGGGCGCGGGGAGGAGGTCGGAGACGACCAGGCGACGGGGAGGCAGTCCGGTGATGGCGTCCGGCGAGGTCCAGCGGTCGGGCGGCGTCGGGCGTCGAGCGACGGCGAAGGGATCGGGCTCCTCCCGATCCAGATCCAAAGCGAGGGGGGAAGTGGTGGTCAGGGAGATTAGGGTTTTGGTCCGGGGGGTAAATATGGGGAGTGGGGTGGGCCTTTGCCCAGTTGGGCAGGCCAGCTGGACTGAAGCCCAGTGGGAGGGAGGGTTTCTCTTTTCCTCTTTTTTTGTTTGTTTTGTTTTGTTTTACTTTTTCTTATTTTTTCTGTTTTGGCTAATTGTATGGGCACCAAATGAGTTCTGTAAAATATGAGAGCTGGCCCACAAATCACAGCACATTATATCCTACCACCAAAAACTACTTTGGGGTAAATATCATCTCATATTTCTTTTGTATTAATAAAAAGGTTATTAAATAATGTATTCAGCCACTGTTTGAGGTTGTTTAAGTCACTTATCAAATTTCAATAATGTTGTTTACAATTTTATCATAGCCTCTGATTTATCTACTATTTATTGAACATTTTTGTTTTAATATTTGAAAACTTTTATTGTTTGCTTGATTTTGAATTTTGAATTATAATCGGTTTCGAACTAACGCGAGATTAGCCACAATAACCAAGGTGACGTGGCATCGTTAACGTGGGATTACTGTAGCTTAATTATCCGGGCGTCACAATTCTCCTCCACTACAAGAAATCTCGTCCCGAGATTTAAGAGGTAGAGCAAGGGGGAAAGATCTGGTTACGAAATTCTAACGTGTCTTCTCGGTCTTGGTTACTCTTCTCGAAGAGGTTAATCCCTTTCGTTTATGTCTTCAATTCTCTATTTCAGGTCATCATGATGAAGTCAACATCCTTTTTTTGGGGGGGGGGGACTCCATCGTACTTACGAAAGAATAAGGGGGTATTCGGAAGAACGTACCTCTGTAAGGTTGACTATCTGGTAGATAACATCGGGGAAGGTGGCGGAAGGTAACTCTCGAATTGAAACTTAAGAAGATATCGAGAGCAAAGTAAGAAGGTACCATGAGAAGTTTCGAGGGGGCATGCAATCATTTGATGCCTGAAACAGGGCGTGAAACGGGTTCAGAGCAACATGAATAAGTATTTTGTCTGATACCAGAATTGATGATATCTCGGAAGGTGGCTCGTGAATTACATATGAGGCCACACGCGAGGAATAACTTTGGAAACAGGAGGGTGTACAGGAGAGTCAGGTTTCGATCCAGTGGAACTGTGGGTTATGGGCCCACCATGTGGGTTAAAAGCAGGAAGGCGCTAACATTTGCACGGTCAAGATAGCAAGGTATGTCAGAGGATAGCCTGTCAGTTTTGTTGGCAACAACGTTGGTACCTAGGGTGAGGGACGAAGAGAATCATTTTTCTGCTCGTTGAAACAAGGCGGACCAATAGGCAAAGTTCTCGTCCATCGGTGGTTACCGAAATGTCATCAACAATAGTAACACGGTCTTACTGACAAGGTTGTACACCAGGGTGTTTACATAAGCAGCGAATCATTACTCTTAGATCATATAACCCATGAGAAAGGTTAAACAAGACAAAGGAAAGGAAAATGTGATCATCAGGTTAAACAGAACAATGGAAAGGAAAATGTGTTAAACACATATTTCAGGGGTATATCCTTCCCAAGGACAAGCAGAGCATGATATCCATGACAATATAGGAGGTAGAAAACCATTTAGGTAAGGGGAGAGAAATTTCATGACATTACCCAAACAACAGTGTTTGAATAATTGATAAAGAAAATTTAGCATTGTGCTTCAAATGTTCTTGTTGAAAATAGGAGTACCACAGACATGCTTCGAGATAGCATTGACATGGTCTTCAAGCAAAGGTCAGACTTTGGATACACAAATGATCCATCAGGAACAACTTATAGAGTAAGTCTTGCAATTTCCTTATGGAAGAATGGCTAACCTTGATAAGAGTATACATATACTATAACAATAGGTCCTCTGGCCAGGGGTGCTAAGCAAAGGCAACCACCTTACCGGGTTATGCAGAGACCAAAGTTATAACTCTTGGAAATATGTCCCAACCATCATATCCGACCGAGATTCAGATCTGACTGGGGTAAACATACCTCGGACTCGGTATGCCTGAGAAGAAAAGGTGCAACACAATTTGACGAGATGACATTGTGAGATTCTCGGAAATGACCTATGGAAGCGAGTTCCGAAAGAAGAGTTCATCATTAAACCAAGGATAGGATGAGAGGGTGGCTGATGAACTAAATGACAACTCATCGAGATTTCCAAAAGATGGATTTCCACAATCATGTGAACAAAGAGATAACGTTTGTCAGATCAAATGATATAAGGAGATATGCTCGAGGAAAACATACCCAATTTAAACATTGGTTGAAAGGTGCACCCCAAATATGGGCTTAGGTAGCATGACCGATGTTATAATGGTGATTCGATAACCAATGGTCTAAGAATGAAATGTCGACCATGAACTTCAAAGCAATAGAGTTGCTAGAAGGAAAGAATCCAAACAACATTGTTCACTTGTTGGAATCAACACGGGGACCAAGAAAGAATGGTGATGGTGAGAAGTATCACTATACCAAGAATTCTTAAGAGGTGGAGTAATCCTCATGACATTCTTGACATAAAATATGGTAATACTCCAAGGTAAATAAGAACAAATGCTGGATAGCAAGGAACTCAAGGTATAACACAGAACACGAACAAGTTTGTGTTGGAGGGAAGGCAATAAAGTGGTCGATGACAACACAAATCATCGAGGGCAAGGATGGTATTTCTCACCATGAATTCAATTGATATCTTGGAAGAGCTCCGAATGCTGATGATGATCACGACACATTTGTCAAGAGATTTCATGAAGATGTAATCGATCGGCGATGACATCAAGTTAAAGGAATGATGAAGCGAAAGGTTATTGGAACCATGGGTACGACACAAACTCAAAATCAAGTTTGCTGTTCAAGGAGAAATGATAAGACGAGGAAGATCGACGTAAGATTAGCTCATCGTCGAAAGTTGTACTCCGGGAATAAGGACCAGCATTAGTAGAAAAAGGCCCATTTGTCCCGGTTCATAAGGCCCATCTGTCCCAGTTGGGGAACCGGGACTAAAGGGTCGTTACTAATGACCTAGGCCTATAGTCCCGGTTCTTATACAAACCGGGACAGATGGGCCTCCACGTGGCCGCTCCGGCGAGCCCAGGCAGGAGGGCCTTTGGTCCCGGTTGGTAGCACCAACCGGGACCAATAAGATTCCACGCGTCAGCATTTCAGCGGCTGGTTTTTTTTTGAAAGGAGGTGGTTTTGGGGTTTTGGGGGTTAATTTAGGTTGGTATAGGTAGCTAATAGAGAGATGTGTCCTCTCTTATCTCCGTGCTACTGCTACTGCTATGCCTAAACATGACTTAGATTGAAGTGAGGCAACATGTGGTGCATGTCGAAAGTAATACTAATCCTAACTTGATCAAGTTTGGATTGTACTACTTTCGACATGCACCACATGCATGTTGCCTTCACTTCAATCCAATCCATGTTCATTTCATCCACAGATATATAATAACTCTTCATGCTCACATCATGCATCATCATAATAACAAGTCCTACTAATCATCATCATACAACTTCTACTCGTTATTAATAACAAGTCATACGATCATCATCCTGATAGTCATCGAACCAACCCTACTTTGTTCTTAGCACATGATCATCAGTATTAGGTAGGACCTAAATACCCTCTTTAAGGTAAAATAGCATAAAACAATATAGACCCTGACTCTCCATTATGGAGAATGGAGATCATCATGTCTCCAATTCTTGCGCTTCGCTTCCTTTTGCTTCCAAGAACCTCCTTACGACTGTCCATACATTTTTTCCATTCTCTGATTAGCATGTCTCCACTTCTTTTAGAAATCCGGTATGGACAGTTGAGATTCGTAGGATGACCTGGATATATGTTCAAAACACGAAGACTGCCATTCTGATACATCAAATGAGGCACACAATCCTCTGGGATTCTCTGTTGAAAAACATAGTAATAACTTCATAGTTAGCAATGATGTACTAGTTTTAGAAGTATGCAAAAGATGCACGGATGTCGTAATAGTAAAATATCTTACCAGGGTATCTCCATGGTAGTTACCGTGGTTCAACACGTGCATTAGTGGCACGTATTGACCATAATGTTGAGGAGTTTGATTGTAGATATTGTAATTCTCAAGATCAGTACAAAATCCGACCAGATGATTTTTCTCCTGATAAGTTAATTCGGAGCCATCGGTGTAGTGGGTTTTGTCTACCATGTTCCGCACATTGTTTGAACAATGAAAATAAGCTGTCAATGGAAATAAGCTGTCAACTATTTTGAAATAAACAATATAAATTTGCTAATAACTATGTTTGAGAAACTCACATCTCGGTAGAAATGGAGGCGTATCAACAAGGACCCAAATGTCCATATTGTCTTGCTCGATTTCAGGATCACCAAGATCCATGGTGACAAGCATACCCTCATTAAAACCATACATCTTGCAAAATGCTTCCCAATTTTTGCAACCAAAATGGGTTACGCTCTCAGCATTATACAGATTTACTTCAAAATCCACATCATGATGGGTCCTTAGGCAAAATCCATCCTCTCCAAGACATAGCGTCTTGCATGGCATGGGATAAGCTATACTGGAATTGTGAAAGATGAAAATTACACGTTGAAATAGTTGCAGTCATGCTTAATTACGAAAAAAAAACACTTGTCGCCAAGGCATTAGTCCCGGTTCACCTGGGCCCTTTAGTCCCGGTTGGTGCCACGAACCGGGACTAAAGGGTGCGATGCCCATTAGTACCGGTTGGTGGCACCAACCGGTACTAATGGGCTTTGAGGCATTAGTACCGGTTCATGGCACGAACCGGTACTAAAGGGCCCATCAAACTCTACCCCCCCCCCCGGACCGCCTTTTCAGTTTTAGAAAAAACAAAAGAAAATGATGGAAATGTCAAAAAAATAAAATAAAATAAGTTTCCCATGTGATATGTGGTCTAGTTGTTGGGAAAATTAACAAATATGAATTTCGACTTTATTTGCAAAATCTCTCTGGAATTTCTTAAAATGGGCATAACTTTTGCATACGAACTAGGGGAACCCCGTTAAACATTTTCAAAATCCTCAAAAACCTAACAGAAAAAAAGATACGGGGCTTTTAAGTTTTGGAGAGGCAAAAAAATTCAAAAAAAATTTAAATTATGGTCAAACTGTGGTCAAACAATGGTCAAACTAATTATTTTAGAATATTGGTGTTACTAAATAATTATTTCAGATTTTTTGAATTTTGGTCAAATCTGGTCAAACTGTGGTCAAACAATGGTCAAACTAATTATTCCAGAAATATTAGTGTTAATAAATAATTATTGTTTTTTTAAATAATAGTTTTAAACTCAAACAGTGAAATGTGTCACTTCATGCTCAAGCTAAATTCCTGAGGGTTAATAGAATTGACATCTTACTATTGTCAGGAAAACAACAAGTGCAGACTTGGAAACGAGGGAGAATAGAACCCGGAAGTTAAGCGTGCTCAGGCTCGAGTAGTGAGAGGATGGGTGACCGTCCGGGAAGTTAGATGATTTGGAATGATGAGGGGTGATTAGAGATTAGAGGATAAATTGAGCAGTGATGAGGGGTGGTGATTAGAGATTAGAGGTTAAAATAATTCCAAATTTGAAAATAAAAAAAAATTAAAAAAAATCGCAAAAAGTTTCAAAAAAAAAACGGTCTTTAGTCCCGGTTCGTGTCGTGTAAGAACCGGGACTAAAGGGGGGAGGCATTAGTAACGACCCTTTAGTCCCTGTTCAAAAACCGGGACAAAAGCCCCCTTTTCTACTAGTGTTTATCATCCGATGAATCTATCCGTGCAATCTAATCTCGAGTGCAAAGGCGTCATTTGCATACAACCTATAGTCAGTGAGTATGATGTGTACCTTCGTTTCTCAAACCGTGGTGATTCTGAGTTGAAACTGATACTCCGTGGTTTGACAGAAGATGTAGAATAGACATACTTTAGAGTGTAGATTTACTCATTTTGCTCCGTATGTAGTCACTTGTTGAAATCACTAGAAAGACCTATATTTAGAAACGGAGGGAGTACCTTGCATATTTATTAAGAAGCTGACTATAACAAATTGTGACTATATTTTCGCATCTGAACCATCCCAAATACAACAGAGTATATGGAACAATTTTTGTTTCGTTACGAAGCTGAAGATTTCAACCGATGGAATAGTACAATGGCCAGCGGTAGAACTGAGAAACTTGAACCATCTTCGAAAGCTAGACTTGTCTCATTGTTCACTTCCATCAACAATATCTGATGACGAATATGTCCTGCCTCCTCGACTCTGGCGTCTTAGAATTTCAGATTGTGGAAATTTGGTGGACGTACCAAAGTTGCCTGCATCTCTCGAAATATTGAGCATCAGATGTTGTCCCAAGCTAGTGTCAGTTTGTGGGAACGTCAACGCCATGACAAACATCTCTAGATGGAATGTATGGTGCGCTCAGGAGCCTATATATTTTGATTGTCCAATGTTAGAGATGGTACCGGAGGAACTCCTGCGGCAGCTCCGAGTTCTCGAGAGAAGTTGCAGAATCACAGGCTGCCCTAAATTTTGCAGTACCCTGCTATGAATTTTGACTGACTTAGTACGCGCTGCAGCAGCTCCCGTGGCCCATGTGCTGAATGCTTAGGTTGCCTTCAACTGGGATGCCTTGTGAATGCCGGCCTTGTGGGGTTATGCGTTCCAGTCAGGTATATATATATATATCTTCTTCTCCTTAGCCTGTTGTCTCATTCTTTCAACTGCAAGTGAAATCCATTTCGTGTACAACACCTTATAGCTCAACTTCAGTTATTAATCATATATACATACACGCATAGTTGCATTGATCGATGTGTATAATCTATTTGCTGTCTTTGTAAATGTCAAAACTTGTACCTATCTAAAGAGTGTCGGTGTCCTTTTTAGGTCCAAATGGATCACATTGGGTACGGGCTGTACATTGCAAGTGAAATCCATTTCTTGTACAAGTCAAGTTCAGTTAAGCTGCAACTGTTTATGGACTGAAATTCCGTCAAAGCATATTACTCAATGTTCAAGTAATCAGTGTTACTGTACGAAAGAATTCAGTGACTGAGATTTTCTTGTAGTTCCCAGTCAAGCCTGCTGTGGGTACTCGTAGAACAAGAGATAAGAATTTGTCAGTGCAACATTTACCTGATTAAATGGCATTCTCCTCTGCTCTGCTGCTTACCGAAATACATGTGCATTTCTATTTTTCTGCTTTGTATTTCTAGATATGCTCCTTTCCTTTAAACCTCCTCTGCTGCTTGCTGAAATACTACTGCTTCAGTGCTGGATATTCTATTGTACCGACTCTGTAAGAAAAGTGTAGGAATTTTTATGTGGGAAAACAATGTATGTATACAGGAAAGTTTGTACCCATCCTTTTGATTGATTTCAATAACATGTCGCGAGGACCATATGCCCAGCTGGCTGCTGTCTTGAGTGTGTATCATACATATACTGTAATGTTCAAAAAGGAACTAAGGATGTGCAGGCACTGTTACTTATTTCAGATGAACAACTCCTGACAAGTTGCTTGTTTTTCAGGCACGCAGCTTATTCGCTTGTTCAGTTATGTGGATGCTCCTTGTTGCCCTTTTTAGCCGACAATATAAAGATTGTGGCGAGAAAGAAGCACAAATTCAGAATACAATGCCATGGTGACTGAAAATGGGTCAATGCACATTACTCAATCTTCACTTCAGGTAACCATTGTTACAGTGTGAAAGAATTCAGTCAATGAGATTTCCTTCAGCTAACTAGAATTCCAGTATGTTGTACGTTCTCCTGCTCTGTTGTTTACTGAAATTTGTCAGAGATGCATATATACATGATGTCTGAGAGAGTTATCGTTCTTGTAGTTATTGTTTACAGAGGGAGTACTTGAGACTGTAAAGGCTATGTTGCCCCTCATACGCCGTGCGCTCAAAAACAGAGGATGCATGCATTCAGCGGTCCAGGAAAAGCAGAGGGGCCGGGTTTCAGTTTCAGGAAAAAGAAAACAGACGAGTGCATGCTGGCCTACTACTTCCCTGTAAATGTAAATCAGTTTCACTGAGATGAGTGATGAAGATCATTTTCCTTCTCAAATTCCTATTTTATTTGCTCTATATATGTATTGACAGCCATCGTTATGTCAAATTGGACTGACGGCCCTTTTGAACTGACTGAACTTCAGATTTTAACATCACAAATTCTGTTAAGTCAGAATGCAATGCCTAAGGCTGAAATTCTGCCAATGTATAAATGTAATCACTGCTGCCACTCCATAAATAAACTAATTAAACCATCAGAACTAGTAATTTAAGGGTCTCGATCAGTCGAAAGAAAGACCAAAATCCTTGGCCTTGAATTTCCCATATCTTGGTGGTCGCAAAACCAGGCGCTGGCTCCACCACCATTTCCCCATGCACAACATAAAACACGGCCATGGATTCCGTATTTACAATCTGTGAACTGGGCTCCTGAAGATTCCGTTACACATTATCTGCTTGCCCCAAATATTTGCAAACAAGTCAACGAAGCATTAGGATTCACGAAATAGGATATATGTACACCAACGATTGTACGTTATTCGAGAGAGCAAGTGCTTAGCTTCATACCTCCATGCGGTCAGCTAAGTTAATGACGAACCAATAAGGCTTGGCTGGAACACTGTACCATTGCCCATCTCTCTCAACTTGTAAGCCACCGACGTCGTGGTCGACAAAAAGGATGGTAAGGAGACCACCATCTGAGTGAGGCCTCGTGCCTGAAACTAGGTCAGGTCTCGGACATGGAGAGTAGTGGTTGGATCTAGCAAACCCAGGATCCTTGTTTGATATTTGGTTGACGCAGTAATCCTCACCAAGGTTGAGGCTTGTTAACATGCTGCAGATGGTATTGGCTGCCGATGGTAACAAGCTTCCACGTGCCCTCGACGAGTTTGAGGTTAACGATGAAGTTTGGGCCAGCCTTGTTGATGACCAGTCATGACATGCTTGTGGGTATGCTCAACGACAACACCTGCCGGGGAACAACATTTGTATCAACTATATATCGTTTATAGATCATCTAGTTGGTGGCTAATCAAGGTTATGTGTGATATGTTGATGCAAAATGTACATTACATTGCACGATGCAGGTGTATTTTATACTATATTTAATTCCATTTAGGGAGCACGCGCATGATGACTGGTAGGATGAAAAGAAAGAATGCTTCTTAAATTCAAACTTTGTTTCGATATAAAATTGTATACCTCTTACACTTTTAACATCATAGTGAGTCCCTTTACTGACTGGATGTTCTATTATGCGTCTTTAACTATGAATGAATATGTCATACTATAACCTTGCGTCTAACTACTTAAAGTATAATTTGAACTACGATGATGCTGAGAGCATTTTAAAGCATTTCTGTTGCAATTCTGAAACATTCTGAATTTACGTGTTAAATCTGAGATATTCGTGGTGAAAACAGAAATTTGCATGTAATATGTGGTACCCTTATACCAAACACTATTGGATGCACCACTGAATTTTTTTGGGGAAAAAAGAAGCAAATATGAGAGCAATGATCCTAATTACCCTGTTAATCACATCTTCGGTGCCATTCAGTTGATTCATGATATCCGCTATATTTGGCCTTTTGTGTCTATCAATATCCATGCAACTCAGTGCAATCTCAGTGCATACATTAACTTGTTTGCAGTACGCTTCTAGTGGCGTTGAAGCTAGACATGTTTCCAGCATCCTGCCCCTCCACTTTCTTTGTACCTATGTAAATGAAACATGAATTTGGAAGGATTTTACACTCCATATGAAACTATAATACATATTTTACACATTGATCAAGAATGCATTAATTCAGTACTCAATGCATGCCCGCGGTGATGTACCAAGTACATTAGCTGGAAATTGATTAAAGCACAGAGGAAATGAAACATACTTAAGTAGTGTTTCGTTGGATACAACCTATATTTTTTCGAAATGAGTGAGTGGTGAACAACAAAGTAAAGAATAGCATTAGAAAATCTAAAAATAATATCAAACTTTTTGAACTGAAAAGATAGCATTTCTTACCAGATCAAAAAACTCATGGATTGGCATTTCGACACTTTTGGAATGGCCTCCATGGCCTGCAATTATTTTTATCATTACAACACCCAAGCTGAATATATCAAACTTGTTTGAGACGATGTTTCCATGTAAGAATTCCATCGGCACATATCCCCTGCATAGCCAAATATATACAATATTAATATCTAGTAATTGTACAGGGTATGCATATTATGAAAGAAATATATTAACAAAATGTGCTTTAATTAAGTTACATTGTTCCTATAGGAGTTTGCGTGATCATGGTTTGTTTATCACCGAAGAGCTTGGACAAACCAAAATCCGCAAGCTTTGGCACCATGTTCTTGTCTAACAATATGTTGCTAGGTTTTAGGTCTAAATGGTAAATTGGTTTATCTAATCCTTCGTGAAGGTACTTTAAACCCTTCCATGTCCCCTTGATAATTTTGTAACATGTATGCCAGTCAAGTCCATCACCTTCATCTGCAATTTAGGAAAGAACACATGAATGAAAAAAGAAAGTAGAGCGCCATATTCTTGAAGAAAAAAGAGAGGAAGAATAGAGCAACATCGTACCAGAAAGGTGTTTTTCAAGGCTTCCATTTTGCATATACTCAAAGCAGAGCGCTCTGTATGTCCTTTCGGTAAATATTGTTCTTCCCATGTACTGCATAGGTTGATGTTGTGTTTCATAACAATAGGCAACTAACCTTACAATGTTGTGGTGCTCGAGCCTCATAAGGTTTTCGAACTCACGTTGGAATTGTACATGATCAATCTCTGGCATGTTATTGTAAAGCAACTTCACAGCAATTTCTTTTTCATTTTCAAGCTCTGCCTGTTAAAAATCTATTATAAGCACCTTTATTCGTAATCACCAACAAATTGCTCACAATTAAACTTTAGTTATTCTGAGTAACATAACACAAAAACAAAGAAGGTAGTTCCTGCGTTCCCGACCCCATACTACTTAGGTTCTTGAGGGTACATAATTTTGCAAGAGGCGAGTCACCTAGCTAGCTACTTCACAACGTCCACATGCACACGTAGCGGGTGCGTCCCATGTGGCTAGCGACGCGTACGCACATGAATCTATTGATCGATCTGATAGTTGTATCCTCGCCTCCCGCAATTGTTCGTTATGGCGTCGGCCTCGTTTTCTCGGCCAGTTGCCAAAGTATGGCAAGTCGTTAATCTCTCTCAAATTAATGTATGTATCTATCTTGTCTAATTCTTGCTTCCAAGACTTTATGGCTAGGGTTTTAATTTAAGGGTATAACGGTTGGGAATTCAATTACTATGATTTGCCAGTTTCAAGGAGTGATTCACTCTTGTTTGAGTTATTTGTCAATGGCTGGACCACAAACGGTAGTGCGATACAATGGCAAGTAAGTTTAACTCCAAACCATATAATTCAATCGATAAACTTTATTTGTTGTTTCTATTTGTGATTTTATTTCTTCTCCAAGAAATCGAGCTACACTATTGTATTTTGTCATCCCATCGCAACAAACAAAATGCTTGTAGTTCTTAAGATCGCAAATAAGTTAGTTTCAGATGCAGTCATCTAACGTTTAGGAATCTTGTTTAGTCCAGGTGTGAACATGCACCACTCTTGCGGAATAGTCAAAAGTCATGGACGCTATCTTGGCATTTCCCAGTACTGGGAGGTCTAAACCACCATATGGATTGGGCCAATTTATTGATGCAAGTGAGGTCTAGATTGAGCGTGGTTATGGAACACATGTAAAATCAAGCAGTTAAATTGGTGCTTCCATTACTATTGTTTAACAAAGTACTCCAAACTATCTTGCATATATGATGAAATACAAATCAACTAAGCATAATGTGTATTCGGAATCTTACCACATAGACCTTTCCATATGCGCCTTGACCAATTTTCCTCTTCTCAGAGAAATTATCTGTGATTGCTAGTAATACTTGGACAGTTAGACTTGTTGTATTTTGCAATTTGCTAGCCATGTCATTGTCTCTGCTTCAGGGTACAGATTAAACCCCCTCAAAACATGTGCGTAAAATGAACATCATATGCATCAACTTCGAAAATGTAGCAAGTTTATTATATATGATTAAAATATATGATGGAAACACTTGAGCATATGGCCATTGTACATGGTGAATGTCGGAGTTGTAGATTTATAATAGGCAGATCATATAATGGGTGGATCAAGCAAGATAGTCATGATTGGGTATGTATTGATAGGATTCTTTGCATAAAAGATGGTAATTTTTCAGGAGTATATCTCGAACGAAATTAGATTGAGCAATATCATATGTATTTCTACTAGTTAGCTTAGCAAGGAGATTGATCATGATGAACTAATAGGTGGTATCACTGTGAATAAGTTAGTACTAACATATCTTAGATTGAACATTATCATATATATATATATATATATATATATATATATATATATATATATATATATATATATATATAAATAAATAACATTATGAGTCAATAAAAGCACCCTTTATCGAAAAGAGAGAAATGCCTTGGAACATACACTATTGAATCACCTTCTTGACCATTTTCTTTTTCTGCAAAAAATAATAAAGGTATTATCTGGTATGTGCCAAAAAAATACTAACTCCTTCAATAAAAACTATGTGTCATGCAGGGGTAGTTCTTGAAAAAAATTGATGCATGTATTGTGGGGGTTCGGTATGAAGTTATGAACGTCTGATAATATGCAATAATGGAGAAAATAATTTACTTGTGCCGGGTGTTATGGTCGCTTTATTCTGGCCCGTAGACTTTACATCCTCCTCTAAAAGACAGACCATAAAAAGATATTAGTTTAGATTTAAGTTGTGAAGCCTCGTCAATTTGCCGCCCAACAAAGTTCAACTACATGTTATGAAAATACCTTGTGTTTTATGCCGTCTCCTTGACCTATAGATGTGCCAAATCAAACCTGCTAACAAAGCTGCCACAACTGCCGCAACCACAAATCCGGTCACCATGACAACTGTACGAGAACCTGCAGAATGGAGTGAGGACTTACTGCCAAGAAAAACTGTATGCGCAGCAGCTAGCAAACAATCTGTGCAATGTTCGAATGAGCATCCAAAAGGGGATGAGAATTTCAGAAACAGTTTGCTGACATTTACGCAAGAAATATTTATCTCCCATGAAGTTTCAAAACCTAATACAGTTTGCACATTGAGAAAAAAAAAACTGGGTGAATAATGCGAAATTGAAACTGTAATACTTTACTTGAGGCACTTTACTCTTTATTCTCTACAGGCTTATTTTATTCGTTGAGACTTTTTGTATAACTTAGAGCAACTCCAATGGGGCGACCCAAATGGACGGCGATTTCGTCCTTTTTTGTTCGTTTGGGTCGGCTGCCCGCCTGGCGTTCGCCCTATTTTATATATGGGTCGGCAGCGCTCCCAATACGCCAACCCATATGTGTCGGCGTGGCCGGCTGGCCGCCCTATTTTGCATTGATGAATTTGCGTAGTTTGAAGCAAATAACAATAAAATAGCATAGTTATTACAAGCCGAATAAAAATAAAAATGTCCCACATAGTTTTGCAAACGAATAAAAGAAGATACATCTATTGGTTGCCAACATGAGCCCACATATGCTCAACCAAATCATTTTGCAGTTGCACGTGAGTATCCCAATCACACATGTCTTGATGAAATTGGGTGAACTGTTCAAACGTTGCCACTCCTCCATGCTCAGGCACAACATTCTCACCTTGAAACTGAAACCCTTGATCGTACAGACGTTCCGGGCGCTCGTCTTCTACCATTATATTATGCATGATCACACAAGCAGTCATCACCTCTCACAGTTTCTGCGTGCTTCAGGTATTAGCAGGATACCGAACGATGCCCCATCGAGATCGCGGAACACCAAAGGCACGCTCGACATCCTTCCTAGCACTCTCTTGCTCTTGGGCAAATCTTTTCCTCTCCTCTCCGACAGGGTTGGGTATTGTCTTGACAATAGTGGTCCACTGAGGATAGATACCGTCACCCAGGAGTAGTATCCTTTGTCATAGTTGTGGCCGTTTATAGTAAAGTTCACCGGCGGGTTGTTGCCTTCGGCAAGCCTATCAAACACAGGCGAGCGCTGAAACACGTTAATATCATTGTGTGATCCGGCCATGCCAATGAAAGAGTGCCAGATCCAGAGATCTTGAGACGCCACGGCCTCTAGTATGACAATGCAAGCCCTGACATGGCCCTTATACTGCCCTTGCCAAGCAGAAGGGCAGTTCTTCCACTCTCAGTGCATGCGGTCTATGCTACCAAGCATCCCTGGGAAGCCCCTGCCGGCATTCATCGCCAACAAACGGGCTGTATCTTCAGCAGTCAGCTCTCTCAAGTACTCAGGACCAAACACAGCAATAACAACCTTGCAGAACTTATAGAGGGACTCTAGGCATGTAGACTTTCTCATAAGGACGTACTCGTCAATGAGATCACCGGGCACTCCGTATGCAAGCATTCGGATGGCGGCAGTGCATTTCTGATAAGAGGAGAAACCAATCTTGCCAACGGCATCCTCTTTGCACTCGAAATAGTCATCATAGCCGACCACCCCCTCTCTAATACGGTTGAAAAGATGCCTACTCATACGGAAACGGCGGCGGAATTTTTGATGTTTGAACTACGGGTTTGTTGTATCAAAGTAGTCCTTCCAAAGAAGGAAATGCCCGCTCTCTCGGTTGCGATTCAACACCGGAAGGTGGCCCAGAATGGAGCCACGGAAAACAGCGCTGGCTGTTGAGGTGGTGATGGACCAACACGGCAGCCAATATCTCCTCCTCGTCATCGGACGACGAATCGTCCGAGTCATAAAGGAAATTGTGAAAAAAGAACTCGTCGGCGGAGTCCATTTTGTACCTTGGCAAACCGTCGAACAGTTTGCGGGCGTCGACGAAGGAGACGGCCGACGAAGGGAGTCATGGCGCGCACGGACCAGCTAGCTGCCCTGCCGGCGTCCGACGAGTGGGCCGGCGTCCGACGAGCGTGCAGGTGAGGATCTGGCCAGGCGGTGAGGTGGCTTCTTGGTCGGGGGCGGCTGTGCGGTGGTGGGGGGCGCGGGGGTGGGAAGCAGTTGGCTTCCCAGCGGCAAGACGACGGTGGCGGGGGACGTGGGAGTGGGCGGCATTGCTGTGCGGATGTGGAGGCGCCGGTAGCTGGCAGAGTCGCCGGCAAAAATGGGCGTCGGCGTCGGCGACGAAGGAGGCGGGCGAGAGTTGTTGTTGGATGGGGGAAGGCCAATGTGCCACCGACCAGCGGGCCCCCGGGGAGGAGAAGGCGAGCGTGCGCGCGTCCATCGCATGTCCGCGCCGATGCAAATCCGGCTCAAAAATGGGCCGGGAATGGCTCGCTCGCGGACGAAAACCGGACGCGCGTCCATTTGGGTCGGCGTGTTAGGCAGCCTTTTGTGTCCGTGCCGACCCAAACGGACGGTGGCGGACGAAATGGGTCGCCCCATTGGAGTTGCTCTCGTAATTCTATAATTATAAGCAAGTAGTCATGTGGGTTTAGTTGGTTAGATGGAGGAGCAAGTTGCACCTAGAGCGACCATTTAAGAAATTTCTCTTTAAAATTTGCGTAAAGTACACAGTTAGTACCGACCTAAAGTTGTCACGAAAGTCCAGTTTCATACATCACGTTAGAACAAGCACAATTCAATACATGATGTTGCATAAGTGGTGCGATAGTGGTCCGAATTATTTGAGTCCAGCACATGGTGAAAATTGAGAGATTTTGCAGGGGGGTAGTTGAAAAAACTCACATTGTAACTTTACAGTCCTCACTAAAATCATGAGCTCGCCGCCCCCACGTAGCTCATGGATACCTCCAACTCACTCTCAGGGACACGCAGTTGCCGTTTTCCTCTTGGGGACGTCATTGCAGTTCTCCTCTCCTAGTCAGGGTTCTAGGTGAAAGCCCTTGTCCATCTTGGACATGGAAGTGGCGACGCTTTGCGCCGTTCACTCCTTAAGGCGTTGTCGTGGAGTTTAAGTGTTCCAGGGCATGTAGTGGCGTAGTTTCAAGTCTACCTATGCTATTTTTTTTGCAATGTAGTTGTGTGCGTTTGTTTCGTCTAGTTATCCCGAGATCTGCTTTGTAAGAGGGTATCCCAACTACTTTGTATCATTTTTCATGTACTTTGGTTTGTCCTTTATCTATAAAGAGGGGCAAAAGACTGTTTCGGGAGGTCATGAATGTTGTACTGATGTTTCTTACCTATCTATTTACATACATGCAGCTCTCCTGCATTGTCTGCTAGTAGGTTTCTCACCACATACACCATGTGATAGCTCTCCTGCATTGTCGGAAACAAAAATTCTACATAACCTATTTTATAAAGTGAAAAACTTTCACTTTTCTTTGTGGCACCTAAAAAAAATTTATAACCAAATTCAAATCTTTCTACTTTTTGGAATATGATCGAATTTGTTGGGTTCAATTCTTTCTTTTCTAGAGGCTTTGTATTTGTAAAGGGCTTGTTCAAGGCTTGTATTTGTAAATGGTAATGCACTCTTGGGGTTGGAAGCCAACTGATCTCTCTTAGAGAATCTACAACCGGAGCCCCCAAATCCACACGAAACTCCCTGGCGGGCTGCCCAGTCACTGACCGGACGAAAAAATAGCACCCAATCAGGCTCCCCACAACCGGCCCAAATGCCCGTACTGGCTGGCACTTCCCATACCCGGCCCATATCTGGGGCGAATATGAGGACACCCGGATGCAGGCGCAATGTAAGACTGACCGCAAGGGCCCACACGGTCACATGCGTAGACCGTTGGTCCAACGGGCGCCTCCTCCGATCCTTGGTACACACGCATTCATGGCGCCACTTCGGCGTGGCGCCCGACAGAGAAAGTATGGCTATTTAAGCCGAACTGTGGTAGGCCAACCCTAGCCCGTCAGCATTGCTTCCCTTTCCCTCCCTTCCGCACCGCTACCATCCATCCTCTCGCCCTAGCCACTAGCCAAGGCCAAGCAAAGTATCAACACATGTGCCATGTTGACACCAAAGTGTCGGTTGGAGTTGCTGGCGGAGATCCGGGCCATGCGCGATGCTCGGATCGCTATCGGCCTGCCTATGGATTCATCGTAGCTGGAGTCCGAGGAGGAGGAGGAGCGGGAAGAACACGACGCTGCCATGGAAGAGGACGACATTGCCATGGAGGAGAAGGAGTCGGAGACGGCGAAGAAGGCCGCGGAGAAGGAGCGGCCGGAGGAGACGGCGGAGGCAGATCTGGAGCCTGCAGGCTTCCACGTGGCCAATGCCATGGCGGAGTTTGATGCGGCCTAGTCATACCACTTGGCGGCGCTCCTCAAGTTCTTCGAGTCGGAGTACGAGGTGGAGGGCAACCGCCCCTTCCTCCGCCGGCGGAGGGAGGAGATCATCGAGATCTTCACCGAGTTCGAGGAGGACGACGAGCCAGAGGTGCGCCAGGCCGCCAATGACCACGAGGCCGGCAGCTCCGACACCAATTTGATCAACATCTTCGACGAGGATGACGAGTTGTTTAGTAGCATAGTAGTTGTAAGAAGATCATGCCGTTGCATGGTTTTGTATGGAATTGGTAATCATGAAATGGCTACTATGGTTGTTGGACATGAAATTTTGGGTATGCCTGGTCACCGCCCGTGGGCATTTGACAACTCATATTAGGTATCTGTGGTTGTAAATGCTCTTGGCAGCTGTCGGTGCTGGTCTTGCGAAGAAATTATGTGTCCAACATGCATAAGGCAAGAGGCAGAAACTCTAAATAACTTATTTTACGAAATGAAAAACCTCCATTTGCTTGTTGTACCTAAAAAACATAAAAAAGAACTGGAATCTATTTACAATGAAATTCAAATCTTGCTAAAAGAACATGCATAAAGCTTGGAATATAATTGAATTTATTGAGTTAAGTTCTTTCTTTTAAAAAAGTGTTTCTATTTTCTAAAGGGTTGGCTCAAGGCTAAAGTGGTACTGTACTCTCGGGCTTGGTAGCCAACTGACCGCTTTTAGCAGTAACAGTAGTAGTAGTAGCAGTAGCTGCAGGTTCCGCCTCCGCGAAGAATCTATATGACGGGTATATGGGATCGGTGTTATTGCGGAACGGGAATAATTCGGATCTCAAGGTGCAGCTTGGACCAGCCAGCCTCGCGCCCCACATGTTCCGCACGAACATGGTCCGCCACTTGCCCATGAGACCTTGTAGGCAGTTTCGGCACTGCGGCCGTGACAGGTCTGCCGCGCACTGCGCCGCCGAGTAGATCCAGGGGAACCCTGGATCGCGCCCTTTCCATTCCCCCGTGGTGAACATCCTGGAGGAGTTGTCCACCGCATACCTCACCGTTTCGCTGAGAAGGCCGGTGAGGGCCCGGTCGTAGCCCTCGACATCGCTGCTGGTGATATTTAGACCGCTCATGGAAGATATCACGCCGGAGTTGCCGTTGGGGTCGAAGAAGTTGTGGTCGGCTAGGCGGACGTAGCACTTGTCGTAGCAGAGGGCCACGTCCCTGCTGCGGTTGCAGGCTGTGGCCGCGTCCTCACCAGCGGAGGTGACGCAGCCGTAGCACTCGTCGGCACTGACATCGCCGCGGCAGAGAATCAGGGCCCAGGCAGTGTCCGGTGCAGCGCCGAGGGATCCTTTGGCGAATAGGGAGGGCGAGGAGGAGGCATTGGGGCGGAGGGTGCCGAGGAGGAGGTCTAGCAGGTTGGCCTCGTATGTGCTGCCTGCCGAGTAGTTGCTTCTACTGCCACAGAGAGACAGCGGCGATGCTGCGCCTGCGGCGAGCGGAATTAGCGCGAGGAGCAGGAGAGCGTGAATAATAGTCATGGAGGAAGAGTAGGCGCCGGACATGGAAGTGGCAGGTGTGAAGACTCAAGAGAGGTGGAAGCAAGTTGGATACCTAGCTAGCTTTCAAGGAGTATTTCTCCGCGTGAAGACTCAAGAGAGGAAAGACTTGCAAGTTGCATGCAACGTCATGTTGGGACCTACTCCTTTCAAATATTACTACTCCTTGTCCTCCTCCTCGTCTCCTTGTTACATGGATGAAGTGAGCGGCCACGTTATTCAAACTTGCAACGTCACTGTGGGTCCTCACTAGTTAGGCCGTTCAATTGCTAACTAGGCTATTAAAGCTGATCTTTCAACTAACCATCCTCAATAGTTGTTTACTTGTAGACCACGCTGTTAAATATCAGTGTGCTTAACAGATTCTTTAACAAGAATAACAACTTAATGCGCTGAGATGTTGACATAAAATGAACGATACATATGTACGGTAGTTGCCCACATTTTACTTAATAAGTGGCTGGTATCATCTTAATTTCATGTAACAGTTTAGACGGGGCATCAAAATAAGAATTCTGAAAACACGAGTGGCTTGTTGTCCCGGTATTTTCCGTTCATGCCCATCATTCCGTGTAACGTGTATTGCTCTACCATTCTGATTCCGTGTATCAAGGCAGAGATAGCTACCAAGCTTGCGTTAGCTGTTCCATGGTCCACATGTAGTATATATTGACCTAAACTGGAGCAGTCCGTTGATAACCCCTATCTACTTCTCTTGTCCATTCATGTACACCAGTCAGGATGCATTGTCGTGCAGGAGGCGAGACAATTATTAATACACGAGGTCTCTTCCCAGAAAACACGAGGGCAACCGAGATAATTGCAAGCAGCCGTAGGTCTCTTCCCAGAAATTGCACCGTAAAAAATGTATAGTTTCCGTAGTTTGTTGCTGTGACAGCCCGTCCCGTGTCATTGTTAATTAATTTAGATAACAAACATAGTCCTTTAATTATTTGTTCACAAAATCATGTTTGTCAAATAATGATCCATGTCAGAGATTTGCAACAGAGAAATAGTTAGAGATGGTCATTTATATTACAACACCATGCAACGCAGGGCTAAAAGTCTCAAGTAGGCTTCTCACAAGCTTGCCAAATTTATTACATATCCTAATACTTGAGTTCCAAATAGCAATACTACCTAGATGGCGATAAGATAGTTCCTTAGTTAGATACCTTTAGACCATTTAAGATACTTATTCATCCCAACCCCCATGTGTAGCTTTAGACCATAAGATACTTATTCATCCCAACCCCCATGTGTAGCTTTAGACCATAGGATACTTATTCATCCCAACCCCCATATGTGGCATCCAGATCATACATATCACTTGATGGATCCCCATTTAAGTACCCTAAGTTCTCAGATTTTATGATGTTCAAGTTCTCAGATATAGTAAATTAATTGCCCTCATGTGTGTGTGTTGAACAAGTTCACCCCTGTGCAAGATCTTGGTGTGCTGCTCCTGCGAGTTAGCATAAATATCTTGGAACATTTTATTTTACTTGCTTAAGGCATTGTCCATGCTTCCAAGATCTGGGATAGATGATACTACTGTGATTTGTGTGTACCTTTGAATAACTAGGGGCTTCTGTATGTGCATCCGGGCTAGGCTTCTTTGTGGGTGTAGAAAGGTATTGGATGCAACTCAATTGTATTTATCGGAGTTGGTTACAATATATACAGGTGATGTCTTGCGTGACAAGCCAACTAACCCTGCCATATCTCTAGGAGTCAAGCTATACAAGGCAAGAGATCATAGGAAGATCAGTTGGAGATAATTACAGATATGTCATGCTCAACACCCCCCCCCCCCTCCCCCCGCGCAGTCGAAACATCGATGTCGGCGATGCAAAGACTGGAACGGAACTCCTGGAATGCAGAAGTTGGCAACCTCGTAATCATAATGTCGGCAAACTGTTAGGTAGTCGGGACGTGAAGTACACGTAGCTGACCCAACTGGACCTTCTCGCGGCTGAAGTGCACATCTAGTTCGATGTGTTTGGTGCGCTTATGCTGCACCGGATTGGCCGCGAGATAGGTGGCCAAAACATTATCACAGAAAATCACTGTAGCCTTCGGGATAGGAACCCGAAGTTCACCAAGTAGGTGACGCAGCTAACAAGTCTCAGCGATGACGTTGTCAACAGCGCGTTAGTCGGCCTCAGCACTTGAGCGGGAGACGGTGGGCTGCCGCTTAGAGCACCACGAGACGAGCGAGTCAACGAAGAAGAAACAGTAGCCCGACGTGGATCGTTGAGTGTCAGGACAGCCAACCCAGTCCGCATCCGTATAGGCTAGAAGCTCGGTGGAGGCGGAAGCACGCAGACGAAGACCATAAGTCGGCATGCCACGGATGTACTTAAGAATACGCTTAACCAGAGACCAGTGAACATTACGAGGCGAGTGCATATGCAAGCAAACTTGCTGCACCGCAAACTGAATGTCTGGTCTGGTGAGCGTAAGGTACTGAAGTGCACAACCAATGCTGCGGTAGAGAGCGGCGTCAGTGGCGGCTTGTCCAGCTGTGGCAGAAAGCTTCGGCTTGTCCTCGGCAGGTGTAGCAGCCGGCACGATCCAATGGAATGGAAAATGTGTTAAACACATATTTCAGGGGTATATCCTTCCCAAGGACAAGCAGAGCATGATATCCATGACAATATAGGAGGTAGAAAACCATTTAGGTAAGGGGAGAGAAATTTCATGACATTACCCAAACAACAGTGTTTGAAGAAAGAACCCGGAAGCATCACTTCACACATTAATACCATGGAAGAAGTGCAACGCGCCCAGGTCCTTCAGGCGAAACTCCGAGCCAAGATGACCAATGACGTAGCGAAGCATGTCCTCTCATCATGTAGTGATGACAATATCATCAACATACATAAGGAGCATGGCGACATGATCGGCTCGATGCACGAATAACGACATGTCGGATGTGGTGCTGCAAATACCGAGAGCAGCGAGGAACGCCCGATGCGTTGGTACCACGCACGAGGGGCCTGTTTCAGGCCGTAGAGAGATCGGGATAACAGGCAGACGTCATCCGGTCGTTGTGGGTCGACGAAGCCGACGGGCTGCACAAATAGAACACGCTCCTGAAGATGACCGTACAAAAAAGTGTTGTTGATGTCGAGCTGATGTACATGCCAGCATCGAGAAGCAGCCAGCTGGAGGACGATGTGGATCGTGGCGGGTTTGACGATAGGAGAGAAAGTCTCCGAGAAGTCAACACCGGCACACTGAGCAAACCCACGAACGACCCAACGAGCCTTGTACCTGTCGAGGGAGCCATCTGGGAGGCATTTATGCCGAAAAACCCACTTGTCGGAGATGACGTTGGCGCCGGGAGGATGAGGGACAAAAGTCCAAGTCCAGTTCGCGACAAGTGCGTCGTACTCGGCGCGCATGGCGTCGAGCCAGTGCGGATTACTCAACGTAGAGCGCACTGAGCATGGTACCGGAGAGATCGTGGCGACACTGAGGTTGTGGTAGCGCGGGTTCGACTGTCAGATCACATCCTTGGCACGCGTCACCATAGAATGATGAGGCGGCGGAGCAGGCAGACGGGGACCATGACGGCGAGGAACCACGACATCGGGTGCAACCAGCAAGGGCGACTCGGGAGAGGCCGCGGGAGACGGCAATGGAGGGCCCGTGGTGCCGGTCGAAGAAGCATCCGGAGAGCCGTCCGAGGACTCAACCGAAGAGGAGGCCGAAGGCCCGATCGAAGGAGCCGGGGACCCGGCCAAGCGGCCTACCGAAGCAGCCGATCGGGGCGACGAGGGACCGGTCGAGTGGCCCACCAAGGAGGTCGAGTGGGGCGATGAGAGCGAGGCCGGCTCTTCCGGAGCCGACGAAGACGAGGCCGGCTCCTCCTGATTGGCGAGGAGACGTGGTAAGTCACCGGTGTCGGGGTCACAGTCGAGGACGGGGAGACCGAGCGAGCAGCTGGGCGGACCGCATGCAGAGGCAGTAGGTGGAGCTCAAGGAGATCATCGAGAGGGTGCAACTGGAGCCGGGGGCGCAGTCAAAGATGCCTACTGAAAGGGAAAATGAACCTCATCAAAGTAAACGTGTCGTGAGACAAACACACGATGGGACACCGGGTCGTAGCAGTGAAAACCTTTGGTGTTAGGTTGATACCGAAGGAAAACACATGTAAGAGATCGAGGCGCCAGTTTTTGTGGTGCGGTAGCGGTAATGTTGGGATAACACATGCATTTGAAGACATGAAGATCGTTACTGGATGGAGGAGACCCAAAGAGAAGGTGATGAGGTGTATAGTGCCACCGTGGTTTGCATGACCAAATGGTGAGAAGAATTGTGGCGGTAGCAAGAGCATCTGGCCAAAATCGTGCAGGCATGTGTGCATGGAAAAGAAAAGCGCGAACACTCCCATTAAGTGTGCGAAGAACATGTTCGGCTCGATCGTTTTGCTATGATGTGTAAGGACAGGTGAGACGAAACATAGTGTCGTGGGTGGATAAAAGTTTGCAAATGGCGAGATTATCAAATTATTTTCCGTTTTTCGTTTGGAGGTGAGCAATGGTGCTATGAAAGTGTGTAGCAACGTAAGCATAAAAAGAATGGAGAGTCAAAGCTACATCTGATTTGCGGCGTAACGAAAAACTCCAAGTCAAATGAGAGAAATCATCTAAAATCACGAGACAATATGATACCTGAATTTCTAGGCAGCGGAGAGGTCCAAACATCACAGTGAATAACATCAAAGGGAAAAGTGGCAATTGAGGAAGATGATGTTAACGGCAAACGAACATGTTTTCCTATGCGGCAGACATGAGCCTCCGATTTATTACATGAAAAAAGATAAGTGCGCAAATTTTTGTGAAGATCATTGGTGCCGGGGTGACCAAGGCGGGCGTGCTAGAGAGAGACACCGGTGTGGAGAGCAACCAGGCCGCCGCTTCTGGATGAGCCACACGGATAGAGGTCACCGAGAGAATCACACCGGTGCAGAACCTTCCGGGAGTGGGCATCCTTAATAGAGAAGCCAAGAGCATCAAACTCAACAGTGACTGGATATTCACGAGTAAGAGTACGAACAGAACATAGGTTTTTGATTAAGGATGGAAAGACAAGCACATTATGATGAAGTAATGATGAAGAAGAAAGAGGGAGGGAAGAAGCACCGTGGTGAGTGATGGGAAGAGTGATGCCATTACTGACGACGATGCGAGAAAAGAAATGATAATGAGAGGCACGGGAGAGGATACCGGGATTTGAAGCCATGTGAGAGCTTGCACCGGTGTCCATGTACCAGTCGCCGCCACCATTGTAGTTGCTCGCAGAAGGTGCCGCATGGAGGGCGGTGAGGAGGGCGGGGTCCAACGTGCCACCAGCACCACTAGACGAAGAGGGGCCGCCGTAGGGAGCGCCATATGTCGAGGATCCACCGTACGCCGGAGCAACCCCATATGCCGAGAAGACGAGGGCGGGCGCGATGAGAAGCGCCTAGTGAGGCGCCGGCTGGGGACCAAGCAGGCCCGGAGCAGGAGGATGCGTGACGGGCATGGAGTATGCATGCACCACACCCGTCCAAGGGTTATACCCTGACAGCCAAGGTGGCGTGGGCGTCGCGGCGGAGTTGGCTAGGGGGCGCGGCGCGGTGTTGGTGGATAGGGCCCGGCCATCACGACCCCGTCGACTCTTCTGCTTCCGCCCGCCGGTAGGCGCGGGCGCGGGTGGCGGGAGCAGGTGTTGGAAATATGCCCTAGAGGCAATAATAAAATGGTTATTATTATATTTCCTTGTTCATGATAATTGTCTGTTGTTCATGCTTTAATTGTGTTATCCGGAAATCGTAATACATGTGTGAATACATAGACCATAACATGTCCCTAGTGAGCCTCTAGTTGACTAGCTCGTTGATCAATAGATGGTTACGGTTTCCTGACCATGGACATTGGATGTCATTGATAACGGGATCACATCATTAGGAGAATGATGTGATGGAGAAGACCCAATCCTAAGCATAGCACTAGATCGTGTAGTTCGTTTGCTAAAGCTTTTCTAATGTCAAGTATCATTTCCTTAGACCATGAGATCGTGCAACTCCCGGATACTGTAGGAATGCTTTGGGTGTACCAAACGTCACAACGTAACTGGGTGGCTATAAAGGTGCACTACAGGTATCTCCGAAAGTGTCTGTTGGGTTGGCTCGGATCGAGACTGGGATTTGTCACTCCGTATGACGGAGAGGTATCTCTGGGCCCACTCGGTATTGCATCATCAGAATGAGCTCAATGTGACTAAGTAGTTAGTCACGGGATCATGCATTACGGAACGAGTAAAGTGACTTGCCGGTAACGAGATTGAACGAGGTATTAGGATACCGATGATCGAATCTCGGGCAAGTAAAATATCGATTGACAAAGGAAATTGTATACGGGATTGCTTGAATCCTCGACATCGTGGTTCATCCGATGAGATCATCGTGGAACATGTGGGAGCCAACATGGGTATCCAGATCCCGCTGTTGGTTATTGGCTAGAGAGGTGTCTCGGTCATGTCTGCATGATTCTCGAACCCGTAGGGTCTACACACTTAAGGTTCGATGATGCTAGGGTTATAAGGAAGGTTTGTATGTGATTACCGAATGTTGTTCGGAGTCCCGGATGAGATCCCGGACGTCACGAGGAGTTCCGGAATGGTCCGGAGGTAAAGATTTATATATGGGAAGTCACCATACGGTCACCGGAAATATTCGGGGGTATACCGGTATTGTACCGGGACCACCGGAGGGGTTCCGGGGGTCCACCGGGAGGGTCCACCTGCCCCGGAGGGCCTTATGGGCTGTAGGTGGAAGGGAACCAGCCCTTAGTGGGCTGGGCGCCAAACCCCCCTAGGGCCCATGCGCCTAGGGTTTGGGGGAACCCTAAAGGGGGGCGCCCCCCTTGCTTGGGGGGCAAGCCACCTCCCCCCTTGGCCGCCGCCCCCCCTCTAGATCTCATCTAGAGGGGCGGGCCCCCTTCCCCCTTCTCCCTATAAATAGAGGGTTGAGGGGAGGGCTGCAACACCACATCCAAGGCGCAGCCCCTCCCCTCCCCAACACCTCTCCTCCTCCGCATGTGCTTGGCGAAGCCCTGTCGGAGAACTGTCACTCCACCACCACCACGCCGTCGTGCTGCTGTTGGAGCCTTCTTCCTCAACCTCTCCCTCCTCCTTGCTGGATCAAGGCGTGGGAGACGTCACCGCTCCGTACGTGTGTTGAACGCGGAGGTGCCGTCCGTTCGGCGCTTGGATCATCGGTGATTTGGATCACGACGAGTACGACTCCATCAACCCCGTTCTCTTGAACGCTTCCGCTCGCGATCTACAAGTGTATGTAGATGCACTCCTCCCCTCTCGTTGCTAGAAAACTCCATAGATTGATCTTGGTGATGCGTAAATTTTTTTAATTTCTGCTACGATCCCCAACAGTGGCATCATGAGATAGGTCTATGCGTAGTTTCTATGCATGAGTAGAACACAAGTTGTTGTGGGCGTCGATTTTGTCAATTTACTTGCCGTTACTAGTCTTATCTTGATTCGGTGGCATCGTGGGATGAAGCGGCCTGGACCGACCTTACACGTACGCTTACGTGAGACAGGTTCCACCGACTGACATGCACTAGTTGCATAAGGTGGCTAGCGGGTGTCTGTCTCTCCCACTTTAGTCGGATCGGATTCGATGAAAAGGGTCCTTATGAAGGGTAAATAGAAATTGGCATATCACGTTGTGGTTTTGGCGTAGGTAAGAATCGTTCTTGCTAGAAACCTATAGCAGCCACGTAAAAGTTTGCAACAACAATTAGAGGACGTCTAACTTGTTTTTGCAGCAAGTGTCATGTGATGTGATATGGCCAGAAGGATGTGATGAATGATATATGTGATGTATGAGATTGATCATGTTCTTGTAATAGGAATCACGACTTGCATGTCGATGAGTATGACAACCGGCAGGAGCCATAGAAGTTGTCTTAATTTATTTATGACCTGCGTGTCAACTGGAACGTCATGTAATTACTTTACTTTATTGCTAACCGTTAGCCATAGTAGTAGAAGTAATAGTTGGCGAGACAACTTCATGAAGACACGATGATGGAGATCATGATGATGGAGATCATGGTGTCATGCCGGTGACGATGATGAACATGGCGCCCCGAAGATGGAGATCAAAAGGAGCAAAATGATATTGGCCATATCATGTCACTATTTGATTGCATGTGATGTTTATCATGTTTTACATCTTATTTGCTTAGAACGACGCTAGCATAAATAAGATGATCCCTCGCTAAAATTTCAAGAAAGTGTTCCCCCTAACTGTGCACCGTTCCGAAGGTTCGTTGTTCCGAAGCACCACGTGATGATCGGGTGTGATAGGTTCTAACGTTCGCATACAACGGGTGTAAGCCAGATTTACACACGCAATACACTTAGGTTGACTTGACGAGCCTAGCATGTACAGACATGGCCTCGGAACACAAGAGACCGAAAGGTCGAACATGAGTCGTATAGCAGATACGATCAACATGAAGATGTTCACCGATGATGACTAGTCCGTCTCACGTGATGATCGGACACGGCCTAGTTGACTCGGATCATGTATCACTTAGATGACTAGAGGGATGTCTGGCTGAGTGGGAGTTCGTTAATAATTTGATTAGATGAACTTAATTATCATGAACTTAGTCTAAAAACCTTTACAATATGTCTTGTAGATCAAATGGCCCACGCTAATGTTGCCCTCAACTTCAACGCGTTCCTAGAGAAAACCAAGCTGAAAGACGATGGTAGCAACTACACGGACTGGGTCCGTAACCTGAGGATTATCCTCATAGCTGCCAAGAAAGCATATGTCCTTGAAGCACCGCTAGGTGATGCACCTGTTTTCCCCGCAACTCAAGACGTTCTGAACGCCTGGCAGTCACGTAGTGATGATTACTCCCTGGTTCAGTGCGGCATGCTTTACAGCTTAGAACCGGGGCTCCAAAAGCGTTTTCAGCAGCACGGAGCATATGAGATGTTCCAAGAGCTGAAAATGGTTTTCCAAGCTCATGCCCGGGTCGAGAGATATGAAGTCTCCAACAAGTTCTACAATTGTAAGATGGAGGAGAATAGTTCCGTCAGCGAACACATACTCAAAATGTCTGGGTTGCACAACTGCTTGTCTCAGCTGGGAGTTAATCTCCCGGATGACGCGGTCGTTGACAGAATCCTTCAGTCGCTCCCACCTAGCTACAAGAGCTTTGTGATGAACTTCAATATGCAGGGGATGAAAAAGACCATTCCTGAGGTATATTCAATGCTGAAATCAGCGGAGGTGGAGATCAAAAAGGAACATCAAGTGTTGATGGTGAATAAGACCACTAAGTTCAAGAAAGGCTAGGGTAAGAAGAACTTCAAGAAAGACGGCAAGGGAGTTGCCGCGCCCGGTAAGCAAGCTGCCGGGAAGAAGACAAAGAATGGACCCAAGCCTGAGACTGAGTGCTTTTATTGCAAGGGAAACGGTCACTGAAAGCGAAACTGCCCCAAGTACTTAGCGGATAAGAAGGCCGGCAATACCAAAGGTATATGTGATATACATATTATAGATGTGTACCTAACCAGCGCTCGTAGTAGCTCCTGGGTATTTTATACCGGTGTGGTTGCTCATATTTATAACTCAATGCAGGAGCTGCGGAATAAGCGGAGACTGGCGAAGGACGAGGTGACGATGCGCGTCGGGAATGGTTCCAAGGTCGATGTGATCGCCGTCGGCACGCTACCTCTACATTTACCTACGGGACTAGTTTTAAACCTCAATAATTGTTATTTAGTGCCAGCTTTGAGCATGAACATTGTATCTGGATCTCGTTTAATGCGAGATGGCTACTCATTTAAATCCGAGAATAATGGTTGTTTTATTTATATGAGAGATATGTTTTATGGTCATGCCCCGCTGGTCAATGGTTTATTCTTAATGAATCTCGAACGTGATGTTACACATATTCATAGTGTGAATGCCAAGAAATGTAAGGTTGATAATGACAGTCCCACATACTTGTGGCACTTCCGCCTTGGTCACATTTGTGTCAAACGCATGAAGAAACTCCATGCAGATGGACTTTTGGAGTCTCTTGACTATGAATCATTTGACACGTGCGAACCATGCCTCATGGGCAAAATAGCCAAGACTCCGTTCTCCGGAACAATGGAGTGAGCAACCAACTTATTGGAAATCATACATACTGATGTGTGCGGTCCAATGAGCGTTGAGGCTCGCGGTGGCTATCGTTATGTTCTCACCCTCACTGATGACTTGAGTAGATATGGGTATGTCTACTTAATGAAACACAAGTCTGAGACATTTGAAAAGTTCAAGGAATTTCAGAGCGAGGTTGAGAATCAACGTGACAGGAAAATAAAGTTCTTACAATCAGATCATGGAGGGGAATATTTGAGTCACGAATTTGGCACACACTTAAGGAAATGTGGAATTGTTTCACAACTCACGCCGTCTGGAACACCTGAGCGTAATGGTGTGTCCGAACGTCGTAATCGCACTCTATTGGATATGGTGCGATCTATGATGTCTCTTACCGATCTACCGCTATCATTCTGGGGTTATGCTTTAGAGACTGCCGCATTCACTTTAAATAGGGCTCCGTCGAAATCCGTTGAGACGACACCGTATGAATTATGGTTTGGAAAGAAACCTAAGTTGTCGTTTCTTAAAGTTTGGGATGCGATGCTTATGTCAAGAAACTTCAACCTGAAAAGCTCGAACCCAAGTCGGAAAAATGCGTCTTCATAGGATACCCTAAGGAAACCATTGGGTATACCTTCTACCTCAGATCCGAAGGCAAGATCTTCGTTGCCAAGAACGGGTCCTTTCTGGAGAAAGAGTTTCTCTCGAAAGAAGTAAGTGGGAGGAAAGTGGAACTTGATGAGATGACCCCTCTCGAACCAGAAAGTGGCGCAGCACAAGAAAATGTTTCAGTGGTGCCTACACTGAATAGAGAGGAAGTTAATGATGACGATCATGATCAAGTTACCACTAAACTTCGTAGGTCCACAAGGACACGTTCCGCACCAGAGTGGTACGGCAACCCTGTCCTGGAAATCATGTTGTTGGACAACGATGAACCTTCGAACTATGAAGAAACAATGGCGGGTCCAGATTCCAACAAATGGCTTGAAGCCATGCAATCCGAGATAGGATCCATGTATGAAAACAAAGTATGGACTTTGACAGACTTGCCCGATGATCGGCGAGAGATAGAAAATAAATGAATCTTTAAGAAGAAGACGGACGCGGATGGAAATATTACCATCTATAAAGCTCGACTTGTCGCTAAGGGTTATCGACAAGTTCAAGGAGTTGACTACGATGAGACCTTCTCACCTGTAGCGAAGCTGAAGTCCGTCCGAATCATGTTAGCAATTGCCGCATTCTACGATTATGAAATATGGCAAATGGACGTCAAAACGGCATTCCTTAACGGCTTCCTTAAGGAAGAATTGTATATGATGCAGCCGGAAGGTTTTGTCGATCCTAAGAATGCTGACATAGTATGCAAGCTCCAGCGCTCAATCTATGGGCTGGTGCAGGCATCTCGGAGTTGGAACATTCGCTTTGATGAGATGATCAAAGCGTTTGGGTTTACGCAGACTTATGGAGAAGCCTGTGTTTACAAGAAAGTGAGTGGGAGCTCTGTAGCATTTCTCTTATTATATGTGGATGACATATTATTGATGGGAAATGATATAGAATTCTTGGAAAGTATAAAGGCCTACTTGAATAAGTATTTTTCAATGAAGGACCTTGAAGAAGCTGCTTACATATTAGGCATCAAGATCTATAGAGATAGATCGAGACGCCTCATAGGTCTTTCACAAAGCACATACCTTGACAAGATATTGAAGAAGTTCAATATGGATCAGTCCAAGAAGGGGTTCTTGCCTGTATTGCAAGGTGTGAGATTGAGCACGGCTCAATGCCCGACCACGGCAGAAGATAGAGAAAAGATGAGTGTCATCCCCTATGCCTCGTCCATAGGGTCTATTATGTATGCCATGCTGTGTACCAGACCTGATGTAAACCTTGCCGTAAGTTTGGTAGGAAGGTACCAAAGTAATCCTGGCATGGAACACTGGACAGCGGTCAAGAACATCCTGAAGTACCTGAAAAGGACTAAGGATATGTTTCTCGTTTATGGAGGTGACGAAGAGCTCTTCGTAAAGGGTTACGTCGATCCTAGCTTCGACATAGATCTGGATGACTCTAAGTCACAACCCGGATAC
Source organism: Aegilops tauschii subsp. strangulata (assembly GCF_002575655.3). NCBI lineage: Eukaryota > Viridiplantae > Streptophyta > Magnoliopsida > Poales > Poaceae > Aegilops > Aegilops tauschii. Next base: position 1,129,213 of record NC_053041.3, on the reverse strand, counting down.
GTGTATATTTTGAATGGTGGGGCAGTCAGCTGGTGCAGTTGCAAGCAAAGCGTCGTGGCGGGATCTACATGTGAAGCGGAGTACATGGCAGCCTCGGAGGCAGCACATGAAGCAATCTGGATGAAGGAGTTCATTGCCGACCTAGGAGTTATTCCCAATGCATCGGGGCCGATGACTCTCTTCTGTGACAACACTGGAGCTATTGCCCTTGCCAAGGAGCCCAGGTTTCACAAGAAGACCAGGCACATCAAGCGTCGCTTCAACTCCATTCATGAAAATGTTCAAAATGGAGAAATAGATATTTGTAAAGTGCATACGGATTTGAATGTCGCAGATCCGTTGACTAAACCTCTTCCACGAGCGAAACATGATCAACACCAGAACTCTATGGGTGTACGATTCATCACAATGTAACTAGATTATTGACTCTAGTGCAAGTGGGAGACTGTTGGAAATATGCCCTAGAGGCAATAATAAAATGGTTATTATTATATTTCCTTGTTCATGATAATTGTCTATTGTTCATGCTTTAATTGTGTTATCCGGAAAACGTAATACATGTGTGAATACATAGACCATAACATGTCCCTAGTGAGCCTCTAGTTGACTAGCTCGTTGATCAATAGATGGTTACGGTTTCCTGACCATGGACATTGGATGTCATTGATAACGGGATCACATCATTAGGAGAATGATGTGATGGAGAAGACCCAATCCTAAGCATAGCACTAGATCGTGTAGTTCGTTTGCTAAAGCTTTTCTAATGTCAAGTATCATTTCCTTAGACCATGAGATCGTGCAACTCCCGGATACTGTAGGAATGCTTTGGGTGTACCAAACGTCACAACGTAACTGGGTGGCTATAAAGGTGCACTACAGGTATCTCCGAAAGTGTCTGTTGGGTTGGCTCGGACCGAGACTGGGATTTGTCACTCCGTATGACGGAGAGGTATCTCTGGGCCCACTCGGTATTGCATCATCATAATGAGCTCAATGTGAATAAGTAGTTAGTCATGGGATCATGCATTACGGAACGAGTAAAGTGACTTGCCGGTAACGAGATTGAACGAGGTATTAGGATACCGACGATCGAATCTCGAGCAAGTAAAATATCGATTGACAAAGGGAATTGTATACAGGATTGCTTGAATCCTCGACATCGTGGTTCATCCGATGAGATCATCGTGGAACATGTGGGAGCCAACATGGGTATCCAGATCCCGCTGTTGGTTATTTACTAGAGAGGTGTCGCGGTCATGTCTGCATGATTCCCGAACCCATAGGGTCTACACACTTAAGGTTCGATGACGCTAGGGTTATAAGGAAGGTTTGTATGTGATTACCGAATGTTGTTCGGAGTCCCGGATGAGATCCCGGACGTCACGAGGAGTTCCGGAATGGTCCGGAGGTAAAGATTTATATATGGGAAGTCATCATACGGTCACCGGAAATATTCGAGGATATACCGGTATTGTACCGGGACCACCGGAGGGGTTTCCGGGGTCCACCGGGAGGGTCCACCTGCCCCGGAGGGCCTTATGGGCTGTAGGTGGAAGGGAACCAGCCCTTAGTGGGCTGGGCGCCAAACCCCCCTAGGGCCCATGCGCCTAGGGTTTGGGGGAACCCTAAAGGGGGGCGCCCCCCTTGCTTGGGGGGCAAGCCACCTCCCCCCTTGGCCGCCCCCCCTCTAGATCTCATCTAGAGGGGCCGGCCCCCTTCCCCCTTCTCCCTATAAATAGAGGGTTGAGGGGAGGGCTGCAACACCACATCCAAGGCGCAGCCCCTCCCCTCCCCAACACCTCTCCTCCTCCGCGTGTGCTTGGCGAAGCCCTGTCGGAGAACTGTCACTCCACCACCACCACGCCGTCGTGCTGCTGTTGGAGCCTTCTTCCTCAACCTCTCCCTCCTCCTTGCTGGATCAAGGCGTGGGAGACGTCACCGCTCCGTACGTGTGTTGAACGCGGAGGTGCCGTCCGTTCGGCGCTTGGATCATCGGTGATTTGGATCACGACGAGTACGACTCCATCAACCCCGTTCTCTTGAACGCTTCCGCTCGCGATCTACAAGTGTATGTAGATGCACTCCTCCCCTCTCGTTGCTAGAAAACTCCATAGATTGATCTTGGTGATGCGTAAAATTTTTTAATTTCTGCTACGATCCCCAACAGTGGCATCATGAGATAGGTCTATGCGTAGTTTCTATGCATGAGTAGAACACAAGTTGTTGTGGGCGTCGATTTTGTCAATTTACTTGCCGTTACTAGTCTTATCTTGATTCGGTGGCATCGTGGGATGAGGCGGCCTGGACCGACCTTACACGTACGCTTACGTGAGACAGGTTCCACCGACTGACATGCACTAGTTGCATAAGGTGGCTAGCGGGTGTCTGTCTCTCCCACTTTAGTCGGATCGGATTCGATGAAAAGGGTCCTTATGAAGGGTAAATAGAAATTGGCATATCACGTTGTGGTTTTGGCGTAGGTAAGAATCGTTCTTGCTAGAAACCTATAGCAGCCACGTAAAAGTTTGCAACAACAATTAGAGGACGTCTAACTTGTTTTTGCAGCAAGTGTCATGTGATGTGATATGGCCAGAAGGATGTGATGAATGATATATGTGATGTATGAGATTGATCATGTTCTTGTAATAGGAATCACGACTTGCATGTCGATGAGTATGACAACCGGCAGGAGCCATAGAAGTTGTCTTAATTTATTTATGACCTGCGTGTCAACTGGAACGTCATGTAATTACTTTACTTTATTGCTAACCGTTAGCCATAGTAGTAGAAGTAATAGTTGGCGAGACAACTTCATGAAGACACGATGATGGAGATCATGATGATGGAGATCATGGTGTCATGCCGGTGACGATGATGAACATGGCGCCCTGAAGATGGAGATCAAAAGGAGCAAAATGATATTGGCCATATCATGTCACTATTTGATTGCATGTGATGTTTATCATGTTTTACATCTTATTTGCTTAGAACGACGCTAGCATAAATAAGATGATCCCTCGCTAAAATTTCAAGAAAGTGTTCCCCCTAACTGTGCACCGTTCCGAAGGTTCGTTGTTCCGAAGCACCACGTGATGATCGGGTGTGATAGGTTCTAACGTTCGCATACAACGGGTGTAAGCCAGATTTACACACGCAATACACTTAGGTTGACTTGACGAGCCTAGCATGTACAGACATGGCCTCGGAACACAAGAGACCGAAAGGTCGAACATGAGTCATATAGCAGATACGATCAACATGAAGATGTTCACCGATGATGACTAGTCCGTCTCACGTGATGATCGGACACGGCCTAGTTGACTCGGATCATGTATCACTTAGATGACTAGAGGGATGTCTGGCTGAGTGGGAGTTCGTTAATAATTTGATTAGATGAACTTAATTATCATGAACTTAGTCTAAAAACCTTTACAATATGTCTTGTAGATCAAATGGCCCACGCTAATGTTGCCCTCAACTTCAACGCGTTCCTAGAGAAAACCAAGCTGAAAGACGATGGTAGCAACTACACGGACTGGGTCCGTAACCTGAGGATTATCCTCATAGCTGCCAAGAAAGCATATGTCCTTGAAGCACCGCTAGGTGATGCACCTGTTTTCCCAGCAACTCAAGACGTTCTGAACGCCTGGCAGTCACGTAGTGATGATTACTCCCATAGGGTCTACACACTTAAGGTTCGATGACGCTAGGGTTATAAGGAAGGTTTGTATGTGATTACCGAATGTTGTTCGGAGTCCCGGATGAGATCCCGGACGTCACGAGGAGTTCCGGAATGGTCCGGAGGTAAATATTTATATATGGGAAGTCATCATACGGTCACCGGAAATATTCGAGGATATACCGGTATTGTACCGGGACCACCGGAGGGGTTTCCGGGGTCCACCGGGAGGGTCCACCTGCCCCGGAGGGCCTTATGGGCTGTAGGTGGAAGGGAACCAGCCCTTAGTGGGCTGGGCGCCAAACCCCCCTAGGGCCCATGCGCCTAGGGTTTGGGGGAACCCTAAAGGGGGGCGCCCCCCTTGCTTGGGGGGCAAGCCACCTCCCCCCTTGGCCGCCCCCCCCCCCCCCCCCTCTAGATCTCATCTAGAGGGGCCGGCCCCCTTCCCCCTTCTCCCTATAAATAGAGGGTTGAGGGGAGGGCTGCAACACCACATCCAAGGCGCAGCCCCTCCCCTCCCCAACACCTCTCCTCCTCCGCGTGTGCTTGGCGAAGCCCTGTCGGAGAACTGTCACTCCACCACCACCACACCGTCGTGCTGCTGTTGGAGCCTTCTTCCTCAACCTCTCCCTCCTCCTTGCTGGATCAAGGCGTGGGAGACGTCACCGCTCCGTACGTGTGTTGAACACGGAGGTGCCGTCCGTTCGGCGCTTGGATCATCGGTGATTTGGATCACGACGAGTACGACTCCATCAACCCCGTTCCCTTGAACGCTTCCGCTCGCGATCTACAAGGGTATGTAGATGCACTCCTCCCCTCTCGTTGCTAGTAAACTCCATAGATTGATCTTGGTGATGCGTAAAAAATTTTAATTTCTGCTACGATCCCCAACAGCAGGGTACGGCCCCGGAGAGCAGGTGGAGCCACGCTGGAGCCGCCGGTGTGGCCGACGTGATGCGTCGTATGGGTCGTCTGCCGCGCGGAGTGGCGGAGGCGCTTCTCCTCCATCCGAAGGTAGGTGACAGCCTTGGCCTACGTCGGGGTAATGAGGGAGAGGTTGGTGACGGACTGGCCAAGGTCGGGGTGGAGGCCGCGAAGGAGGTTTGTGAGGAGGACGGAGTCGTCGATGGCCATGCCGACATCACGAAGCTCATCAGCAAGCACCTTCAGCCGCGTACACTAGCCATCGATCGAGAGATTGTTCTGTTGCAACGTGAAGAACTCGCCTTGGAGGAAGACGCGACGCTGAAGTTGGTTGTCCAGGAAGAGGTTGCACACCCGTGTCCAGATCGCTAGGGTAACTGATACCATGTAGAAAGGTATTGGATGCAACTCAATTGTATTCATCGGAGTTGGTTACAATATATGTACAGGTGATGTCTTGCGTGACAAGCCAACTAACCCTACCATATCTCTAGGAGTCAAGCTATACAAAGCTAGAGATCATAGGAAGATCAGTTGGAGATAATTACAAATATGTCACGCTCAATAGTGGGTGTGTGTACTAAATAATGGATGAACAAGAAATCACATTTGCTTGGTGAAGATGGTTATCTTCTGCTCTAACCTTGATCTCTTGCTGCTGCTCCTACCTTCAGTCTTCACTCTATTAGACCAGCTTCTTCCTCCAACCTCTCCCCTACGGTTTGGTGAGAGGGGCCTCAAGTCACCATCCTCACTGATTGCTTTTGGATCTTTGCTGGTTGTGGACAAGGGAATGAATGCGCTGATGATTAGAAGAGAGCTTGGTCTGGCTATTTGGGAGAAGAATGGAGACGAACGAAACCTTGTCAATCCTTAATCTATGCGCGACATCTAAATTGGTCCGGAGGGAGTATTTCTTTTCCGATAGCCATTTATTGTATATATTTTGAATTAAAAGCAGAAAACCATCACATTTGCGGTTAGGTTTACAGAAAACCTCCTAGTCGCTATTTTTTCCACAAAAGCCACCGCGCTTCTAGTAAACATTTTACAGAAACCACTGATCAACTGCTTTGGCTCATTTAAGAATGTTTATGATAGTGGGACCAGATCGTCATACCCGACTTAGCAAACTCTTTGACATAGACACCCCTCGATTAAATAAATAATGCAATCAACCACATCTCCCGCCTTCCGTGGTATAGAACTGCAGCAGGTGCCCATGGCGAGGGGGATACCGTTGGGTCAAATCACATTATTAGTGCTTTTTTTATAAAGTTTAGTAGAAACGCGATGGCTTTTGCAAAAAAAAATAGTGACCGGGTGGTTTTCTGCAAACCTAACCGCAAATGTGATGGTTTTCTGCAATTAACTCTATATTTTGTATTTAGTAACCCAACCACTAAAGTTTGCTATTATGATGGATGAAGCTCCTATTGCATCAGTAATCTATCTTCATATACATTTTCTGTGTTGTGAATTAAGATTACATGCTTTCTTGCAAGAAATAAAAAAGAAAGAAAGCGGAATATGAGATGTCAGCAATCAGATGACATTATTTATGTATATCTAACCTGACGTACCTAGCAGCGTGGTAGGTGGTGTGCCGGCCCCCAATATTAGTAGTAGCAACTAGCAAGTAGGGTAAATATTTTTATATGCCGGATAAAATATGTTATAAGAACAGCCAGACGGCATGACTGATGTACATCCACTTTGATGTAGCGAGTAGGGTAATATCATATCTAATAATCAATAATGTCAGAGATTTGCAACAGGAAAATAGTTAGACATGGTCATTTATGTTACAATACCATACCACGGCTAAAAGTCTCAAGTAGGCTTCTCATAAGCTTGGGAAATTTATTACATATCCTAATACTTGAGTTCCAACTAGCAATACTACCTAGATGGCTATAAGATAGTTCCTGAGTTACATAGCTTTAGACCATACAAGGTACTTATTAATCCCGACCCCCATATGTAGCTTTAGACCATATTCATTCCAACCCTCATATGTGGGGTGAATATCTGGTGGTGCTACGGGAGCACCTCACATTAGGTGCTCCCAATTTTCCAAATGCACTTAAATATTTCAAAATTTCCAAAAATAATTGTGGATGTTAGCACCAAATAAATGTACAATCCTTAAGAATTTGAAATCAAAATTTGAAATACACATTGAGAAACAAAAAGACATATCCAGCATGAATGTTTTGCAGAAAACCACCCGAACATTCCTGAAATGACACTCTGGTCCACATCCCGTGATTCTGCCCATTCAATCTCAGATTGGCAGCCGAGGTCGCGTGGGAGCACATAATGTGAGGTGCTCCCGTAGCACCAGATATTCATCTCACATATGTGACATCCAGATCATACATATCACTTGATGGATTCCCATTTAAATACCCTGTGTACTCCCTCCGTTCTTGAAAGAGTGTACTTCCAACTTTATAAAAAGTTTACTAGAAAGTGATTAAATGGGCTAAATCACCTGATCAGTGCTTTTTGTAAAAAGTTTACTAGAAACGCGGTGGCTTTTGAAAAAACAAAATAGCGACCAGGTGGTCTTCTGCAAACCTAAGTGTAAATGTGATGGTTTTCTACGATTAACTTTCTATAGTTTATATTTAGTATCCTAACAATCTCAGTTTGATATTATGGTGGATGAAGATCCTATTGCCCCAGTAATCTATTTTCATATACATTTTTTGTGACTATGAATGAAGATTACATGCTTTCTTGCAAGAAAAAAAAAAGAAAGCGGAAGATGAAATGTCACCAATCAGATGACATCATTTATGTATATCTAACCTCACGTACCTAGCAGCGTGGCAGGTTGTGTGCCGGCCCCCAATATTAGTAGCAACTAGCAAGTAGGGTAAATATTTTTATATGTTGGATAAAATATGTTATAACATCAGCCAGACGGCATACTGATCTACATCTAATCGATGACGTAGAAAGTAGGGTAATAAAAACAACTCCAACCGGCCGACCTAAATGCATGCAAGTTTTGTCCGCTTTCTATTCTTTTACGGCGACCTGCCGGACACTTTTATCCGCTTTTTGATTTGGATCGGTATATGCACCCAACGGTGCTGCCGCAGTAGTGAGATATCCGCTTCCGATGTTTTGTCAAACACCTAGCAGGCGCAGAGGCAGGCGCGCAGGAGGACGCCGCAGAGCACGGAGGTCCTCGGAGGGCAACTCCAGCTGCATTCATGGCCGCCGTCGCCGCCCGGACTGCCGCCACGTGCGAGGGGCGCTGCAACTTGGCCGAGGCCGGTAGCGACAGCAGGCGATCTGCTCCTCCCTAGCCATGGTGGGCTCCTGCTGCTGCGCGGCAGAGAAGCGCGGCGGGCCGAGTCCGCTAACTGGAGGGAGTCCACGGGCGGGGCGAGCGCGGCCACGGCAAGCGCGGCGAAGCGAGTGGGGCGAGCGGTGCAAGCGTGGCCATGGCGAGCGGTGCAAGCGAAGGACACGGTGACCGGGTCGAGCGAACGACATGGCGAGCCGGGCGAGCGAAGGCCACGGCGATTGTGCATGCAAACAAACAGTTCAAAAGGAACTCAACAGTTCAACTTATTATGAAAACCGTAGTAAGCTTAACTAGAAAATAAAAATGCAAAACTATAAGAAAGATACAAGGGTTCAAAAATCTCACCAAGCTTAACATTCTAAACCGACGAGATTTTTTAATTTCATGGCACTGGACGGGCATTTGTAAACCTATTTGCATGGGTCCTCACATCAGTCCTAACATTGTAGACAGGGTTCTAAACAAAAATTCTGAAAACATAACGGGTAGTAATGCAACCTAGCTGACGATAACTATGCGCTGATGAGGTATGGACATGTAAGGGCATCTGCAACCTGCAAATTTCCTCTCGCATCCGTCCGCGGACAGGGGTGGACCAATTCGCGGACACGGATGCGGGAGGACGACATTTAACGCTAACCACATACATTTTTACAACAACTCGAACCAACCGGGCGAAATTCGTGCAAACACGGCCAGATTTCCTCAAACATGACGGATTTCATACAAACACGGCGGATTTCATTATATTTCGATCATCTAGAACAAAATAAATATCCTCCCCTAAACCTATCCTACGGCGGCGGCGGCCGGCGTCCAAGCCAGTGTCGTCCTTCATCCGCTGTCTCCATGAGCACCCGCGATAAGACCGATGAAGTGAAGGTGTGGTCTCTGGCGAGTAAGACTAGAACACGGGAGATGGAGTGGCCCACATGGGACACTAGGCCCCTGCCGCCTCCCGTGCCCTACTCATCCTTGGAGGAGTCCGCGCCCTGTCCCTCTCCGGTGGACATGAGGTCCACGAGGGAAATGGTGGCGCCTTGGCTGTCGTCATCCCACCGGGCCACTGATAGTTCGTCGGTGGCGCGTAGGAGGCACAACTGGCGTTTTTCTCCTCCGCGATCGCCTGCAACTATGCCTCCGCGCCGACCGCTTCCTGCCGAGCGATGGCTTGAGTGTGGATGGCATCATAGGTGGCACACTGCTCTGTGATGAAGTTCAGGTTCGTTGCGGCCATGGCCGCCAAGGCCTCCACGCTCGCGCGCTCGCCGTCGATCTGACGCGAGCCGATGTTGCTCCAACGCTCGCTCTAATGTCGACGTACGCGCCAGTACAGGCTGTCCGTTCGCCATGGCGGCGTTGTAGTGCGCCTGCGCCATGGTATAGCCGGAGTGCACAGGAGGCGCGGGAGCCGGGCGGTGTCATCGGAGCCCGTCTACATTGTGGTGTCATCCTCATCATTGTCGTCGAAGACCTTGGGCGAGCTGGCCGACAAGCCGGCCTCGATCCACCTGGCATGGCGACTAGGGTGGCCACCTCGTGCTTCATCTCCGGGGAAAGGCTATCCCATAGAGCTTCCCCGCCCGCAATCATGGCGGATGTGGTGCAAGGGAGGAGGATGTGGAGAGGATGTGGAGGGGATGTGTTGTGTTGTGGAGATAGCCGGGTGTGGCCGCCCTTAAATAGCGGATTCCGGTGAGGCCAGGTGTCAATGCGGGACGCTGGAGTGGGTTTCCGAATCGGTGAACCTGCTTAATGACGGCATACGGATGGACGTGGCATTGAACGGGCGTGATAGATATCTGTCCCGTCTAGTCCAATCATGTGTCTCCGGCATGAACATGCGCGAACACCGGAGACGCGTTGTGGGCGGCACCCTCGACCGGCGAGCCGCTTCAATGTTGATGCCAGTGAGAGGTCGCATCCGCTCTTCAATAAGGAGTGGCTGCTCTACAGCGACATGAATGCGAGCAGCTGGCGCCAGGAGGGGGAGGTGTTTTGGTGGGCCAGGACGGTCAGAATAGGACGAAGTAGCGGTCCAAACTCCCGCAAAGCTCTCCCATGTTTGTCTTTGATTTGCAGGAGAAATCGCACCCGAGCCACGCCACGGATCGATACAAGACCACGTTGGATTGTTTCCGCGGTCCGGACCATGCAGTCCAAACGGTTACGAGAGGTTTACAGATCCGTCGTGGAGATGCCATAACCGAGCTGTATAATTGCAAGCAGCGGTAGGTCTCCTGTCAGAACTTGCACCTTCAAAAATTGTATAGTCTGTGTCGTTGGTTGCCGTGAAGTAATGCATGGTAAGATAACTCAATATGAACGAGTCAACAAGGGACCCTCTTATTTGAGTCTAACCTTTGATTATCAATTTCATCAGCAAAATTTGAGCTATGTACCATGAAAATTATACCATTAAAAGTCCTTTGAAATACGAATCCAATGCTATAAGACACAAGCTGATCTTATCGGTATGATATAAATAAATCTGTATAAAGAAGAAAGACTTGATACAGGCTACAGTGTCTTCATACCCAACTTTTAATTTTGTACTCCCTTCGTTTCAAAATAAGTGTCTCAACAATTATGATGCCCTTGTCCTGTTATCGTTTTGTAATCTAAAACGGCCGGCAGGAGCTTCATATATTGAAGAGATAACAAACAAACAACTCGTAATTATTTTAAGCAATACAAAAACAAGTGGCCACATGACAGCCTCTGCAATCATGTGAGCTAGCCGTTGTATCATATTCTCAACGCTAAGAGACACCAACTCCCGGGATCAACACCGTATCGGAGCACCGATTGATTTGAGCCACCCACCGTCGGCGACCGCCTGAGATGGGTTCCCTGCTGATGCCACTGCTGGGCAGCGTGGCCGCCAAGGCCGGCGACGTGCTGGTGGGCGAGCTTCTTCGGGCGTGGGGGCTGGACAAGGCCCGCCGGAAGCTAGAGCGCCACCTCGCCGCCATCCAGTGCATCCTGCTCGACGCCGACGCAAAGAGCCGCACCAACCCCACCGTCCACCAGTGGGTCAAGGACCTCAAGACCGCCGCCTACCAGGCAGACGACCTCCTCGACGGCTTCCGCTACGAGGCCCTACGCCGCCGTGCCGCCCAGATGCGCCGCCGCCACCGCTGCTCCAGAGCACGCAAGGTTCGTCCTCGTCCTACTTTCTCTACCCACTCTCGCTGGCTCTGACTGTTTTTAGTTTGGGAGCTCTGTAAATTCCTATGCGCTATAAATACTTTTCTTCTTGTAAGATGGTGTTTTGTTAGACAGTAAATTTCCACATCACTGGTGACTTCATTTACATGAGAACACAAGAGCAGGACATAGATTTACATTTACAGGCTGGCTCTGTTTTCAATCCAGGCCCCGTTTGGGAGCAGTTTAATCCTGCAAATAATTCTTGTGTACTACGTTTTCACTTGTAAGATGGAGTTTGGTTTTCAATTAAATCTTTTAATTTGGAAATGGAGGCTATTCAGTTTCGATTTAAGGTTTTGATTGGGAAATGGAAGCCTTTTAACTTATGTTTTATTTGTTCTCATTCCAGGTGTTGAGCTACTTCACCGCCAATAGCCCGGTTGTTTTCCGTCTCTCCATGAGCAGGAAGATGAAGGACGCCCTTGAAATCATAGATGAACTGGTTGCGGAGATGAACAAATTTCAATTCCTGCAACATAACGAGGCACCAAGCGTCGATCATCCACAGACACACTCTCATGTCGATGAATCAGAGATTGTGGGTAGGAAAGATGACAAGGAACAAGTGGTGAAGATATTGCTCGACCACTCCAACAACAATAATGATAATAGTAATGTCATGGTGCTCCCCATAGTTGGTATGGGGGGAATCGGTAAGACCACCCTTGCTCAACTTGTGCACAATGACCAAAGGGTGAAGCTTCATTTTGAGTTGGTCTTATGGGCATGTGTCTCTAATAAGTTCGTTATTGAAGAAATAGTCCGATCTATAATAGAAGTGGCCACGATGAAGAAGTGTGATTTGACTCAGATGGAGGCACTGCGGAAGGAACTTTGTGGAGTTTTGGGCAAGAAAAGGTACCTCCTAGTGTTGGATGATGTTTGGAATGAAGATAGACACAAGTGGGATCATATGAGATCATTACTAAACTCACAGGCCAGCTCATGTAGTGCTATAATCGTGACAAGCCGCAGCAATCAAGTTGCGTCTATCATGGGCACGCTTCCTGCACATCGCATATCTCTTCTGAATGAGGACCGGTCATGGGAACTTTTTCAGAGAAACGTATTTCGAAGGGAAGCAGAAAAGCAAGATGAATTGATTTCAGTCGCAAAGAACATTGTCCACAAGTGTAAGGGATTGCCTCTTGCTATCAAGACCATAGCGGCTTTACTTCATTCGAAGCATCACAGTCAGTGGTTTTCTGTTCTGGATAGTGATGTCTGGAAAGATGAAATCCTCACATCTACTGCTATTGTACCTGCACTACAACTGAGCTATGATCACTTGTCATCCGAAGCAAAAATATGCTTCTCCTTATGTGCTCTTTTCCCCAAGGATAGCCTGATGGACAAAGACATGTTAATCCAGCTATGGATGGCTAATGACTTTATTGCATCAGAAACAAGAGGCCAACAAATTTTTGATGTGCTAGTTTGGAGATGTTTCCTCCAAGATGTCCAAATTACAGAGGATGCCTTCATCTACCAACCAACTACTTGTAGAATGCATGATCTTGCTGGCTTCGTAAGCAAAAATGATTGCTCCATTCTGCAAGAATCTTCATCACGTCAGGAAATTTGCAAGGATCCACATACACCAGTTCATTACAGCATGCATGAGGTTCAACATTTGTCACTTGATTATGTGAGTAATAATACTATTGGAGACATGAAGGAAATTCTACATCCCCGAGCCCGCACAATATTAGTCTTCAAAAATGGATTTGGGATTGAGATTCCTGTGAGTATGGCCAAGTCAAAATTCATGTCCTTGCGAGCATTGAAGACATTCTCAATCAGTACACACATGACAAACTTGAAGCATCTTCGCTATCTGGATTGTTCTGATTCTATTATATCTGCATTGCCTGAAGCCATTACCATGTTGTATAGCTTGCAAACATTGAAGCTCATTGGTTGTAATGAACTTACGAAATTACCAGAAGGAATGAGGTATATGAGCGGTCTTCGCCACATCTTCCTTGTTGGGTGCCGTCGGTTGGAGCGCATGCCACAAGGTGTTAGTCAGCTGAATTCTCTGCAGACATTAACGAATTATGTCATTGATAGTGATGCAGGCCGTGGAATTGATCAACTGAAAGATTTGAATCTAGGTGGCAGTCTTCGTTTGACAGAGCTGAGAAAAGTGCATAGTGCAGAAAATGCTAAACAAGGTAATTTGTCCGCCAAGCATAATTTGAAACGATTGTTGCTCAATTGGCATGGACCTGATAGCACAAACGATAGAGATGAAGTAGATACTAATGCAGAAGGAATATTAGAGGCCCTTTGTCCTCATAAAAGTCTTGAAGCTTTACAGTTATATGATTATACCGGGGTGAAATTCTCATCATGGATGCACAACTCTACACTGTTAGAACATCTCAGCAAACTTTTTCTGCTTAGATGCAAGAACTGCAAGGATCTTCCCCCATTATGGCAGTTGCCCTCCCTCGTGCTCTTGCGTTTGTATGATTTGGATAGCTTGGCAAGTATGTGTGCTGGTAATGATGATACAGACAATGGGAAATCCTACATTTCTCCACCACCCTTCTTTCCTAAGTTGGAAACCATGATTCTTGACAAGATGCCTAAGCTAGAGAGATGGCACCAGGAGGTGACAGGACAAGTAGCAGTTGTATCATTCCCTCAGCTCAAGACGTTATCGATTGTTGAGTGCCCAAGGTTAGCGACACTGCTGGAGGGACTCCTGCAACAGCTCCCAGCCCTCGAGAAACTATCCATCAGTGAATGCCGCAACTTGAAGCAGGCCTTCTCAAGAGGAGGCGCTTACTGGGATTTGGTTGAAGCAATTCGGAAGAGAAATGTTGGTTGATCCCATGCACTGAATGCTAAGGCTGTGCCTGTGCCTGTGCTTTTGGATGCCAGCCTCATGGGATTATTTATTCGTTTGAGGATTGATGTACTGTTGAGCTGGTTGATTATATGTATATGTTGGGTAATAACCTAGATAGACTTGATGTCAAAACTGAAAAGCACTTGTGTATGTATGTAAATCTGTTCCCAGTCAAGTCCCTTGTTCCGTTGCTAAATACTTTAGCTTGACAGCTTTATTAAACTGGCCTAAGAAGTGCTATTTCATTTCTCTTGGTTACCTAGGTGCTATTTCATTTCATTTCCCTTGCCCCTTGTGTGTTGCCAAGAAAGTATAGTATACCTAGGAGCCAACAGGTGAAGCGGGATGTTGCAATTGGTACGAGGCCGGATCTGAATTACTGAACCACGATCCTGTCAAAATGTGTTGCTGCAGGAAGAGATGCGTGCATGTCTTGCAGAGTTTTTGTTCTTTGAAGCGAGGAGTGTATTGGAAATGAAGAGGACTGTAGTACAGATTGCATGGGTAGTAAAAGACTATGCAGTTCCAAAGCAGTTGGCATCGCACGCACACCAAGTGCATGGCCGGGGATGAAACAGAGCACGCAGCGGTCCAGGAAAAACAGAGAAGCACACACACAGCCGGGTTTTCCTTCTACTTTTTTTGTTTTCACTTGGTGCTGGCAAATCCCCTGGCAAAATACAATGATGGCTACACCACCAGCAGGAGATGTCTTGCAGAGTTATTCTTCTTGAACAAATCAAGTCAGCCCAGGGACTCCCTGACGATCGCATCGCCCCCTTGACTGCCATGTATTACATCACAGATGACATTCTTCTTCAGAAACATCCAAGCAAAATAGCACTTACACAAACAAATGCATGTATTTTGATGCAAAGAGTGACTGTGATTCCCCCGCAAAAAAAAAAAGAGTGACTGTGATTCCACATATAATAAGAGTGGCATCAAGAGATCCAATTTCCGTGCAAACTGCAAGATGTGGAAAATCGGCTTCATGGACTTCAGGTAACGTGGTATCGGAAAAATCAGTTTGAGTGATAGTTTAAAAAAAAAAAAGGAGGATGACCCCCGGCCTCTGCATCTGGGAGATGCATACGGCCACTTTATTGATTATTCTCGAGGACCGTACAAAGTATTACAACAATGTGCCTGAATTCACCATCTTGGCAACATATGCCGCTACTCCTATCCAATATGATGAAGGGGTGCTAGCTGGGCCACTACCCAAACCACTCACCTAAGCCTAACATCAAAAACCGGAAGCCGAAACTCATTCGGAAGCCCCAGCCGAGCCACATACCGGGTCTGGGGCACAATCCGCTCAGACGCACTCGTGAGTCGTCGCCGCCATCTTCCACAGGTCGGCTTCTACCTTGTCTGGCCACTCTGCCATCGACATCACCATGACGCAAGACAACAACCTCCTCCTGCGCGAGCCCATCTCCGCGCATCGGACGCCGAGTCTCCACAGCGCCATGCCATCGATCTCCGCCGCCATCAATGTGTGAGATGAAGCACCGCTCCACCATCCCTCCAGCCAGCACTTTCTCCAAAACGATGCCCCCAGAAGGGAAAGCGATAAAACGCCATCATCATCCGATCCGGAAGACCCAGATCTGGGGTTTCCCCCTGAGCACCTCGAGCCTGATGGCACAGACTGCCGACGATGCCTCGACCATCGACAGTAGCTCCACCAGACGAACGTCGCCTACGTCGCCGCAGCCTCCAAGATGAAGCTGACCAGAATGCATGTGTCGACACCGAACCGCCACCACTTCCACCGCCGCTTGAGCAGCCCCCGAGCAACGCCTTCAGGAAGGAGCACGCCACCGTGGTGTCGTCGTTGCTTGGAACAGGGGGGTCTGAGGTTTTCACCTGAGCTCCTGGGAGGGGTGGAAGGAAGGAGGTCCTCTCCGAAGCCTCCAACGAGGGAAGCAACACCCAAAGGCACTGCCATCAGAGTGGACGCCACGCCGGGCAAGAGATTCCCCCGGAACCCTTCCAGCCACCGGATCTGCAAGGCCAGCACCCAAGAACGGTGACCGAAGCCACCAAGGGCCGAATCCGCTGCAGATCGGAGTAGATCGGGGTCGAGGACGAACATCGATATCACCATGGCCACCAACATCCAGCGAAGAACCGCCGCCGCAGCCGAAGCCCACCACCTCCCCGCCATGCACATGGCCAGGGAAGTGGCCCACCTGTCCACGCCGGCGCCGCCCGCCGCCGAGCTGCGCCGTGTGCCACCAGCCAGGGCCGCCGCCATGGATCCGAGGCTCCCCGCCCGAGGAGGAGACGCCTGGATCCCTGCCGCCACCTTCACCAGTACCACGCGGCGGCGCCGGTGAGTACCTCAGGCGGCGGCGGAGAGGGGGGACACGCAGTGAGGAGCGGGCCGGGGCGATTAGGGTTTGCCCCCGAGTCGCCTCAGAGGAGGCGGCGCGGGAGTTATGACACGGAGCTGCTTCTGATTGTTTGCGGCTCCATTTTAGTCGGTGCACAACTCAGCCTACAAGTGGGGCCCAAGGAAGAAAGGCGGCTGGTGATCAATCATTTAGCACAACTACTTCATAACAACTTGTTCAAACCATCAACTTTGCTTATTTAGCTCTTCTTCAACTTTGCTCATTTCTTCAAACATCTTTTTACCAAGATTTAGGTCACTTCTTCACAGCCTTGTTTACAACTGAGAATAAGCTGATAACAAAATAAAATAAAATAAGGGGGAACAGGGAATGAGCATTCAAAATTTGCCAAGATTTATGTCCACTTAAACCATAAAGACAAGTAAGCGAATAAATGCAACTGGACAACTTGGCAAAACGCAACTGGACAACCATAAAGTTAAAGTGTTTATGTGGTTTGTACATAAACAAGTCATTTTAACTAAGGACAACTTGGCAAAACGCAACTGGACAGGATCTACAAGATGTTGTTTTTGTGATCGGGATGAATCCATCAAACACCTCTTTCCTGACTGCCAGTTGGCAAAAAATTTATGACGGACGGTTCACATAGCCTTTAATATTACTCCTCCGAATACTATCAGCACGTTATTTGGGACGTGGCTTGACGGGATAGATTCCGAAACAGCGAGACACATTCGTGTAGGAGTATGTGCTTTATTATGGGCAGTCTGGAACTGCAGAAATGATTTGGTCTATAACAGAACAACAAATATTCCGTGTTTTGTAGCAGCAAAAGAGAATATGCAGCATGCTCTTTCTGAACAAGTTGATTATACAACTGAAGCCCATTTACGGACTCACTGGCGATTGCTCACTTATGTTACAAAGGTTAGAGTTGGCATGGTGGCAGAACATTTTCATTAACTGTAGGGATTGCTAAATGATCATAGGGTCATCTCCAATAGCCTAGATTCGTTGAGATATTGCTATTGCACCAAATGCGAAAAGGCTTCACTCCGTGGAAACTATGTTCAGACTTCAGACAAGAATTCTGCTGTACCTATTTTGGCATCCACATACATGGACGATCGGAAACAGTCAAACCAGTACCCTTAATTACTTTATTTCTGGAATATGCATGGCTTATTATCCTTGATAGTAAATTTATAGTGGTGATTTTGCTGTGCGTGTCGAAAAGAAATCTTCTTGCATGACAAGAAAATAAATATGAGAAAACATGCAAAAAATTTGAAACCATGTTTGTGCCACGGAGTTCATCCTTCACTAAATTATGGTCACGGTCTACTTTATGTGTTGCTTTGTAGTTTGTAAAGTATTTGTAGTTGTTGCAGGATTGAGACATTTCTTAAATGAATTAGTTAAAGTTTCCTCTAATATATCAATATTAGTAATATTAGGATACATCTTTAAATTCTCAAAAACATGGTCAGGCGCAGCAACGCGCGCATCTCATGCAATATATATGTGGCGCACCTTAAGATTGCCTTTTAGAAAATTTTGCCACTAATGTTCACCACTAATTAGCATTAATTCTTATACATATTGGTTTCCATGCCTGAAGTATTTCAAACATAATGTTAACATTTGCCATGCGTTAGTTGAGGATAGGCTGTAGGCCGTCGGAGATGCTCTGATCTAGTGTTTCTTGTAGAGAGAAGAGGTCTTGGGTAGTTGGGTGCAAGGGGCCAGTACCTTTTTTTCCGTGACATTGGGGCCAGTACATGTGAGGTGGCGCCAGAAGCTAATTCGGGTGGCCGAATTAAGATGGACTGTACTACTATATTGAGAATTCTGAGAGGTCCAATCTGATCTAGGGTCGGTCACTCTGTCTGCACCGTACAGGTGGGCCTTGGAGTGCTTAATCTGCATTGGCCACCCGTGGAATCCATTGTACATAGGCAGAGATCCACACACTCGCTTCATATGTGATGTACACTAGTACCAACCGTTGTTTAAGACGATGTGTATGCGACTGCTGCTCTAGGCTGAACACTTTAATATTTGGTTCACACGTTCTTGCGTAATTTCAGTTTAAGGTTTTAAGTTGGAAATGCGAGCCTTTTATTTTCAGTTTAAGGTTTTGATATGCAAGTGAAGGCCGTTTAATTTTTGTTGTATTTGTTTCCATTCCAGGTGTTGAGCTACTTCACCGCCAACAGCCCGGTTGTTTTCTGTCTCTCCATGACCAGGAAGATGAAGGATGCCCTTGAAACGATAGGCGAACTGGTTGTGGAGATGAACACTTTTCACTTCCTCCAACATGCCGAGGCACCAAGCGTTGATCATCCGCAAACACATTCTCAAGTCGACGAATCAGACATTGTCGGCAGACAAGAGGACAAGGAACAAGTGGTGAAGATATTGCTTGACCACTCCCACGCCAAAAATGACAATGATAATTGCAATGTCATGGTGCTCCCCATAGTTGGTATGGGGGGGATTGGTAAGACTACCCTTGCCCAACTTGTGCACAATGATGAGAGAGTGAAGCGTCATTTTGACTTGGTTTTATGGGCATGTGTCTCTGACAAGTTTGTTATTGAAGAAATAATCCGATCTGTAATAGAAGTGGCCACAATGAACAAGTGTGCTTTGACTCGGATAGAGACACTGCAGAAGGAACTATGTCGAGTTTTGAGCACAGCCAGTACACTTCACTGGCTGCCAC
Source organism: Aegilops tauschii subsp. strangulata (assembly GCF_002575655.3). Taxonomy (NCBI): domain Eukaryota; kingdom Viridiplantae; phylum Streptophyta; class Magnoliopsida; order Poales; family Poaceae; genus Aegilops; species Aegilops tauschii. The sequence goes on along the minus strand of NC_053041.3, from coordinate 1,110,115 downwards.
AGCTGGCAGCAATGGGATTGAAATGTACTCCAGCCAGCCAGCCTCTCAAGTGGAAGATGATCCACAAACGACGATCAGAGGGTGAAGCATCATTTTGAGTTGGACTTATGGGCCTGTGTCTCTGACAAGTTCATGCAAACCTTGCCTTTAGCATGATACATGGTAAGTATGACGGAGGCGAACGGGGCGGAAACGCCGCCACCTGAGGCGGCAGACCCGTTCCCGTCGCTGGCGGCCGGCCCTCCGCCGCCGCTGGTAGCCGGCCTTTCACCACCGCCGTCTCATGCCTCGAAGGGGGAGCTGATGGGTGGATCGCTCAGATCGCACGACCCAAGAGCCTCTTTGGCAGGGGTGTCGGGCAGAAAGGCGACAGAGGCGGGATCGCGCGATGACCACGGCTCCCCGGCGCTGCTTGAGATCGGGCGGGGCCAGGGGAAATTCATGCAATGGCGTGTTCACTTCTGCGCCGAGACGGATCCTGGGAATTGGATTGAAGGCCGCGTCCGTTTTACTCCTCATTCGCGTTGGCTGGCTCTCTTCGATTTGGAGAATGACGTCGTTGCCGGCGACTACTTGCAGGACGGCGACTTGATCAAGGTAGGGCGTCGTTTCAAGATTGATGGATTTGACGTGCTGGTTGATGAATGTGTGCAGGTGGATCTTCGTCCGAAGAGACCGGAGCTGATTGATCTGACGGAAACGATGCTTCAGGGAAAACCGGGAGGGCGATTTTGGGCTCTTATTGACAGCGACGATGAAGATCAAGGGGAAGATCACAGCTTCTCACGTACTGAGGTGTGTCCACAGGGTAAACCGACGGAGACGCCGGCGCTCATAGGGGCACCAGATCATCGTCATTCATTTCAAAATGTCAAGCCAAAAATGAAGCCCTGGATCGGTCCAATTCCTAAGGTATTCCGCGAACCCGTCATTTTGTCAGACTTGTTGCCAGATTCTTGGACCCTTGTTACTCAAAAGAAGAAGAAAGGAAAGAAGAGTCGATCGTCACCGCCGCATAGGTCGCCGGTGGCGAGGTCGATGAGCGAGATTCGAACTGCCAGATGGGCCCGTTTGAATTCGCTATTGGGTCCTGAGACTGTGTTGGATGTGGAAACGGTCGTGGGCTCTCTAGCCTCGGGCGAGGCCCAGCTAGGAGTCCAAGCCTTGCCCGATCCAGCACGTACATGCGTGCATGTATCGTCGCCGCCGCCTATCGTTGCTGCGTCTAGGGTTATCGATCCAGGATTCCCTACGCTGGGCGAGGGTCGTGCGCGGAGGATCTCTTGCACCGGCCGCATGGTTGGACGCGGGCCACCGCCCAGCAAGCGAGGGCCGCCACCCGTTGTTGGTGCCGCTGCTGCCGCTGGTGCGGGGCATGGCACTCCGCCTGTCGCTGCTGCGGGAGTTGCCGGGGGCGGCCATGCCGTTCCCATCGCCAATAATGGCGGTGCTGCTGGACGTGGGGGGCTCATCCCGCAGGCGCAGCACACCGGAGCAGCTGCCGGCCGTGGTGCTCAACCACCCGCGCGAGGATCTCTGACGCATCACCGGGCTATCGCAAATCAGACTGAGGAAACGGTATAGCAGCCAGTAGCAAAGGTGCTGGCCCTTGGCAGGGGTCGCGGTGCTACCAATGGATGGGACGGTCAAGGGCGGGGTGGATACAATAGAGACGGTCCGAGGTACAACCGTTATGAACAGTGGGGAGACGACGGGTATGAAGCATATGGTCCGGGGCTGCACCGTGGATCATCATCCGATGGCGGCCGCGGTTCCAACTGGCACAATGGGGACGGTCCGGGACACTTTCAAGGTCCACCCGGTGACTTTGTTGAGGGTGTATCCGGTCCCAATGACCGTTACTGGGGAGGCTATCGGCAGGGCGGGAGGGGCAGGCGTCCACCTCCACCACGACAGCCTCCACCTCCACCACAAGTTGCAGACTCATCTACGGGAGCGGAGCTCGACCACACAGCTGATACGGCAGCCGCTTCATCCTCGTTGCCCGCGGCTGCGGTGGACGCAGTCAAGGCGCTGGCAGCGGTCACCGTTCCGGTAGCATCCGGTGCCGGTAAGATTGACAAAGGGACGGACAAATCTGAGGGAGAGAAACTTTCAAAGTGGGCAATTAAGAAGAAAAAGTTGCCTTGCTATAGATGTGGTGAACCGGGTCATTTCGTGGCAGAGTGTACGAATGAGCTTTGTGATTATTGCCTCCGCTCCCAGCATGTGACCGGGGAATGCTCTCTCCTTTCCGGTCCTAAGCCTGGTATTAACATTTTTGGGGTCTGCTGTAAGGACCTGATATTTTTTGAGACACCGGAGGTGGATCCTCTACCACATATGGTTGAGAGTTCCTTCCCGGTAGTTATCAGAGTCACTAAGGGACAGTTGACCGAGGCTCAGATCGTCAGACAGTTACGTGAGTTAGTGCCGGGTAATTATCACACTAGTAGGAAAATGGGCTTTTACCCCGGTTTGTAAGGGCCTTTTGTCCCGGTTTTCGAACCGGGACTAAAGGGTCGTTACTAAAGCCCTAACCCTATAGTCCCGGTTCTTACACGAACCGGGACAGAAGGTCCTCCACGTGGCCGCTGCTACCAGCCCAGGCAGGGGGGCCTTTGGTCCCGGTTGGTGCCACCAACCGGGACCAATAGGCATGGCCTTTTGTCCCGGTTGGTGACACCAACGGGACCAATAGGCATCCACGCGTCAGCATTTCAGGGGCTGGGGTTTTTTTTTTTTTTGAAAGGGGGGAGGTTGGGGGGTTTTGGGGGGTTAATTTAGGTGTTTCATATATTGTGTTAGCTAGCTAATTAATAGAGAGAAGTGTCCTCTCTTATCTCCGTGCTTGGTCGACGCTACGTACTTTATACGTATGGAGAGGACTTGACACGCTAGCTAGTAAGCAAATGAAGGAAACAGAAGATCGCCATGAACATATGGATACAGAGAGAAGTGATATCGACCACCTCTCCTTCTCCGAGAGATTGGTCGAACAACAAGTTCTCGTATATCTATCTGACACTACCAGCTACATATATACAATAATTATCTCTTACAATATAATCTCCTAATTAAATTGTAAGAACACAGGGTCCACATAGTATTCTCCGTTTTCAGCGATCACGTGGTCAAGGAAGAATGCCGCCAATTCCTCTTGAATTCCTCGCATACGATCTGGTGCTAGGAGTTCATCACGCATCTGAAAGATCTAATTTGAAGAAGGGGGTCAATATATATATATATATATATATATATATATATATATATATATATATATATATATATATATATATATATATATATAAGAATAAATGAAACTCGACACAAATGATGGTAATAAAATAAAATTGTGAATATTATTGCTTACGCACTTCATATTGTTCGTCAGAGTAGCCCCGCTCACAGGTCGTGTAGCGGATGGACTCGCAAATGTAGTATCCACAGTAATTATTCCCGGGTTCCTGCCACAACCACTTTACAAGAAATAGAGGTCAATCAAACTGATAAGCAAGCATGCTAAATGGTATTGATGAAACTAGCGCTTGAATCACTAGGAGATGCGCAGAACATGCTACTATAGTACTTACTTTTGGGTGTTTAAATTGCAGCTTCTTCGGCAGTCCCGGAGCTTTTGTGGTGAATTTTCTCCAAACCCTGCCACACAAAGAAAACAATTACTTGATATCAGGAAATGAACAAAGTTGCTGATATGGTGGATAATGATCGATTTAACTTACTTCTCGAGCATTTGAGTCATGTTCGCGTAGTCCTGGGGATCATTTCGTCTCGAGTCTAAGACGGTTACTACTCCCTGCTCAAGCTTAATCTCTAGGAGAATATAGTGGAAGCTGCGCATGCATGCATAAGTCATCAATTACATTACCATAACCTAGACTAATAAGGAAAACCGAATATGCACAAGACAGTAACACTCACTTGAAGTTGTAAGGAAAGAGTATTATATCTTTGTTTTGATTTAATACCAACGATCGTAGCAAGTTTGCCTCGGCTTCTTTGGCATGTTTTTCAACCGTATATGCATCTATGAGATTTGTGTTAATGAACCCAATATAACCGATTTGTCTTTTCTTCAATTCGGCGATCTTCAATCTGCATAATATAGTGAGGATAATTATAAATACATGCAATGAAAGAGCTGACCTATATAGAGAGACTTAATGACAGAAGTAGTACTACTTACAGACAGTCAAGTGATCGTTGTTTTATCGAGGGCCTTTTGATTGAAAAACTGGAAGAAATCCTCAAATGGAACATTCAGCAGTTCAATTCCAACGAGGTCATGCTCCGGTTTAACTCTCAGCGTCAAAGTATTCATCCCATCAGACTCTCTGCAGGTTTTCATGTACCAATCATGTAATCTTCGCATCATCGTTGTTAGAGATCTTTCATCTTTGACGAGAGGCTTCCCGTAATGGTATTTGTGTTCGTCCACCTCCATGATTTCATAATGTACATCGTCGGGCAGGTAATCTCCAAGATTGCTATAACCGGCCACCATCCTCGGATCATTAGCGACGATGTCTTTTGACACCTTGAGCAGGGGGCACGATTGGTTCGCTTGTTCACCGAGCTGGGCAATTTTTTTCCCAGCTCGTCGTTCTTTTAACCTTTGATCACTGACAGTACTTCCCGACCGCTCCGCTTCGGCATATGTCTTTGCAAGAATGCGCTCATAGTTGCCTCTCGGCGGAGACTTTGGTGGTTTTGTCAGGGCAGCCAAAGTGCGCTTTGCTTTCACCGGATCTACCTTCTCCTCCGGAGGTGGATGTTTCTTTGCTTTCACCCCTTCAAAGAAGTTTGTCACTTCGGCTCGCACGATCTTCCTGGTTTCCTCCTCGGTCCTCTCGTATGGTAACTTCTCTGGAGTCTTCAGAGAAGGACCGAATCTGTATTGCCTCCCGCCTCTGGCAGCTGTACTGCTAGACGCCGGCAGAGCAGACGGAGCGGCTGCAGCTGTCTTCTTTCCTTGCTTACGAGGCGGAGGAGAAGGACTACGACGCGCCAGAGCAGCCGGAGCGGCGGCGGGTCTCTTCCGCCCTGGCTGACGAGGCGGAGAAGGAGGAGGCTGGCTGCTCTGGCGCGCCGGCGCAGGCGGAGAAGGAGGCGGAGTGCCGCCACGCGCCGGGGAAGGAGGCTGAGTGCCCTGATCACTCGCCGGAGGAGGAGGCGGAGGAGGAGGCGGAGTGCCGCCACGCGCCGGAGAAGGAGGCTGAGTGCCCTGATCACTCTCCGGAGGAGGAGGCGGAGGAGGAGGGGGAGTGCCCTTACTCGCCGGAGCCGTCCAGTTTGGAAGGTTGATGAGTTCCTTCCGCCATAGGCATGGAGTCTTCAGAGCAGAACCCAGCCGAGTCTCCCCTTCACCGGTAGGGTGGTCAAGCTGGAGGTCCTCAAATCCCTCCGTTATTTCATCCACCATCACCCTAGCATATCCTTCTGGAATTGGCCGGCAGTGGTAGGTTGCGCCGGGTTCAGGAGGTAAAACAGAGCCAACAGCCGCCTTGACTTTGAAGTTCCGCCATTGCGCCATAAGGTGGCAATGTTGAGACTCCGTGATAGCATCCACGGGGTAGCTAGCAGGAGCCGTCAAGACATGCTTCGCCTGAAGCAGCTCGGTGGAAGCCACGCTGCTTCTCCGCTGAGATAACGGTGTAGCTTCGGGGGTAGTTTCGGCATGTCGATTGCCGTCTCGTTCCTCTAGCGCTTGAACCCTTTCGTGTAGCTTCTGAATTTGGATCTGCTCCACTTTTTTCCTCCTCTCCTGGCTTCTGTAACCGCCCGCGTCCGGAAAACCAGCCTTCCACGGAACGGAGCCTGGCGTGCCTCGTGTCCGTCCAGGGTGCTCAGGATTCCCGAGGGCCATTGTGAGCTCGTCGTTCTCTCTGTCTGGAACGAACGTCCCTTCCTGCGCTGCATCGATATATTGCTGAATCTTCTTGACTGGTATTCTCAAAAGCTCGTTCGTCCAAACGCACCTCCCTGATACAGGGTCCAAGGTTCCGCCAGCCCCGAAGAACCAAGTCCGGCAACGGTCTGTCCAGTTCATTGTCTGTGGTTCGATCCCTTTTTCAAGAAGATCATTCTCACCCTTGGCCCACTTAGGCCGGGCTTTGAGGTAGCCACCTGACCCCGTGCGATGGTGAAGCTTCTTCTTCGCAGCATTCTTCTTGTTTGTCGCTGACATCTTCATACTCTTTTCCGATGTCTTGTGGGCCACAAATGCGGGCCAGTGATCTCTGATCTTCTCATACCGGCCGATGAATTCTGGTGTCTCTTCTTTGTCGACAAACGTTTTCAGCTCATTCTTCCACCTCCCGAATAGGTCTGCCATCTTCTTAAGAGCATGAGACTTGATTAATTGCTCTTTAACTGGCTTCTCCGGATCCTCCTCTGGCGGTAGGGTGAAATTTGCCTTCAGCTCAGTCCAAAGATCATCTTTCTGCATATCATTGACATAAGACACCTCAGGGTCTTCCTTCTTAAGCTTATACCATTGCTGGATGCTGATCGGGATCTTGTCCCTAACTAGAACCCCGCACTGAGCAGCAAATGCATCCTTTGTCCGGATGGGTTCAATCGGTTGGCCGTCGCGCGCGATTGCTGTGATCTCAAACCTTTCATCCGAGCGCAACTTTCTCTTGGGGCCTCGTCTCTTTACCGAAGTTGTGCTCGATCCGGAGGGCTAGAAAAAAGAAGAAAGACAAGTGTTAATTAATATGTGTACATACAAAAACAATGAATGCATCAATTAGCTAGTCAGCACAGGCTTAACTAATATATTTACCTGGCCGGACTCTGTTCGGTCACCGGAGCCGTCACCACGGGCTCCTTCTTGCACCAGCATTGGGTCACCGGACCCATCATAATCATGTCTTTCCTCCTCCACTCTTCGATCACCGTAGCCTACTTCTTCACCCTGTTCTTCCAGACCATTATTGTCGTTAAGATATGACAAGACATCACCTCCGACTAAGATTATGTCCCCCAACACCTCTTCTGCTTCCTCGTCTCGTCCGTGCTCTATTGTTTCTGCAAATATTACAACATGGCAATTATTACACAAACATGACAGCAGGTGGATATATTAGTGCAAACGTAGACCTAGCTTATTCCGGGTTTGGGGTGGCCTCGGCAACGCTTCAAGGGTAGGGGCGCGGCGGGAGGGGGTAGGACACCGACATCGTTTTTTTCTAGGGTTTGAGTGTCCTCGAGAGTTTTGGTCGAGCGAGAGGGCCGGGGGGTGCTCCCGTGGTATAAGTTATCACGGTCAAAGTTATCCAGGAGGGGGTTATATCGACAACGACCGCATACATACATGGGAAAATAATGTTATCGGGGAGGGGGTAGGTCGAACCCCCCCCCCCTCGTGTTGAAGTTATCGAGACACGGGGTATATCGACAACGACATATCTGATAAAAAATAAGAAGACGAAGAAGAAATAAAAAGAGGAGAAGAAGATATTAATAGAGGAGAAGATTGAAGAAAAAAAAAGAAGAAAAAAAGAGGACAAGAAGAAGGGAATAGAGGAGAAGAAGAGAAAATAGAACTCCTCTATTCCTTTCTTCTTCTCCTCTTCTTTTTCTTCTTTTTTCTTCTTCTTATTTATTTCTCCTCTTCTTCCTCTCCTCTTCTTCTCCTTTCTTCCTGTTCTTATTTTCCTTTTTCCTCTCATTCTTTTTCTTCTTCTTCCTTTCCTAGCGGCGGCCTTTGGTCCCGGTTGGTGGCACCAACCGGGACTAAAGGGGGGCATTGGTCCCGGTTGGTGCCACGAACCGGTACCAATGCACCCCTTTAGTCCCGGTTGGTGGCACCAACCGGGACCAAAGGCCTCTTGCTGCCCGCGTCGCGGCCAAAAGTTTAGTCCCACCTCGCTAGCCGAGGGGCGCCCGCACCAGTTTAAAAGCCCCGGCGCGGCTGCTGTCTCGAACTCCTCTCTATAGCAGGCTTCTGGGCCTAACTTTGGCGCGCTACCCGTTGGGCCTTCTAGCCCTTCTAGGCCTGTATTTGAAAACCCGAGGGTTTGAAGGCCCAGCGGGCAGCGCCCCAACATTTTTTTTGCTGTATTTAGTTTTTTTGTTTTCTTTTTTGCTTTATTATTTTCTTTTGTTTCTACTTACAACAAAAACTTATTTATTTTATTTTATTTTGTTTCTAATTACTTATTTATTTTACTTTATGATAATTCTTTTTGCTATTAAAGTTTCTATCAAAAAAAGTTCTTTATGAAAATTCTTTTTGCTGTATTTAGTTTTTTTGTTTTCTTTTTTGCTTTACTTATTTTGTTTTGTTTCTACTTACAACAAAAAACTTATTTATTTTATTTTATTTTGTTTCTAATTACTTATTTATTTTACTTTATGATACTTCTTTTTGCTATTAAAGTTTCTATCAAAAAAGTTCTTTATGAAAATTATTTTTGCTTTTAATGATTTTGAACAGAAAATACTTCGATAATTTTAGTTGCATCAATTTTATATGATTTTATTTTCAATAATACTAGAGGTTTCTTATAATGTTTTGAATAGAAAATACTTTGTTAATTTTAGTTTCATAAATTTTATTAAAGTTTATTTTATTTTGTCGTAACACAAGAAGTCCGGAGTTGTAATAAGTTATTAAAAATAAAAAAGAGGCGCAATGCGCGTTGATTAGCTTCAAGCCTTTCGGAATAGTGTAGACTGCACTGCACATAGCTCCATGCAGTCTACCTTATTCCTCAAGGCTTGAAGCTAAGCAACGTGAAGGTGAGCATTGCGCCTCTTCTTCATCGTCTCTGCACTCTGGGCTTATAAACCGCTCCTAGTGCCTCTCAGCTAGCGAGGTGGGACTAAAAAACTGCTTAGTAAGAAACTCTAGTACCGGTTCGTGCCACGAACCGGTACTAAAGGTGCTCGTGGGGCCACAGCCTCATTAGTACCGGTTCGTGGCACCAACCGGGACCAAAGGGTGGAATTGGTCCCGGTTCGTGCCACCAACCGGGACCAATGGCCTTGCACAGCGGCGTGGTGGTGGGAGTTGAGTCCCACCTCGCTAGCTGAGAGAGAGCTGCACCTGTTTATAAGGTGCGGTGCGCCTGAGCTGTCGAGCTCCTCTCTAAAGCAGGCTTACGGGCCTAACCTCTCTGTACATGCCTGTGGGCCTACTGGGCCTTCTGCGGGCCTGAATCCTGGCCCATGGATGGGTTTGTAATCGTATTCAGGCCGTGGTGGCCCAGTAGGTGGCATAATTTTTAATTTTTGGCCTGTTATTTTTCATGCATTTACTAATTATTTTGAGCTATAAGACCCTAAAATTGAAAAGCATTTCAAATGAACTCTGAAAAGGTTGAAAGTTGGCATGGTATCATCATTTCATCCACATAGCATGTGCAAGAAAGTTGAGAGGGTTACGGCAAAAACTAGATGCACTTCGTATACAAAACGGACAATGGTATCATACTCGTCTGTTACAAAGTTGGCATGGTATCATCATAATAGTTGCGGGAGAAAGTCTTCACTTTTTCTTCGCTTGTGTCATTTTCTTATTGCGCCGTAACCATGGATAATCTTCATCGTTTATCAGGATGCTTGGGTCAGCCTTGACTTTGAAGGGAGGAATTTCATGAAACTTTTCATAATCTTCAGACATGTCTGTCTTGCCCTCCACTCCCACCATGTCCCTTTTTCCTGAAAGAACTATGTGGCGCTTTGGCTCATCGTATGATGTATTCGCTTCCTTATCTTTTCTTTTTCTCGGTCTGGTAGACATGTCCTTCACATAGATAACCTGTGCCACATCATTGGCTAGGACGAACGGTTCGTCAGTGTACCCAAGATTGTTCAGATCCACTGTTGTCATTCCGTACTGTGGGTCTACCTGTACCCCGCCTCCTGACAGATTGACCCATTTGCACTTAAACAAAGGGACCTTAAAATCATGTCCGTAGTCAAGTTCCCATATGTCCATTATGTAACCATAATACGTGTCCTTTCCCCTCTCGGTTGCTGCATCAAAGCGGACACCGCTGTTTTGGTTGGTGCTCTTTTGATCTTGGGCAATCGTGTAAAATGTATTCCCATTTATCTCGTATCCTTTGTAAATCAATACAGTCAAAGATGGTCCCCTGGACAACGAGTACAACTCATCATAAACAGTGGTGTCACCTCTGAGACGTGTTTCCAACCAACTGCTGAAAGTCCTGATGTGTTCACATGTAATCCAGTCGTCACACTGCTCCGGGTGTTTGGAGCGCAGACTGTTCTTGTGTTCATCGACATACGGGGTCACCATGGTAGAGTTCTGTAGAACTGTGTAGTGTGCTTGAGACCAAGAATATCCGTCCCTGCATATTATTGAGTCCCCTCCAAGCGTGCCTTTTCCAGTCAGTCTCCCCTCATACCGCGATTTAGGGAGACCTATCTTCTTAAGGCCAGGAATGAAGTCAACACAAAACCCAATGAAATCCTCTGTTTGATGGCCGATGGAGATGCTTCCTTCTGGCCTAGCGCGGTTACGAACATATTTCTTTAGGACTCCCATGAACCTCTAAAAGGGGAACATATTGTGTAGAAATACGGGCCCCAGAATGACAATCTCGTCGACTAGATGAACTAGGATGTGCGTCATGATATTGAAGAAGGATGGTGGGAACACCAGCTCGAAACTGACAAGACATTGCGCCACATCACTCCTTAGCCTTGGTATGATTTCTGGATCGATCACCTTCTGAGAGATTGCATTGAGGAATGCACATAGCTTCACAATGGCTAATCGGACGTTTTCCGGTAGAAGCCCCCTCAATGCAACCGGAAGCAGTTGCGTCATAATCACGTGGCAGTCATGAGACTTTAGGTTCTGGAACTTTTTCTCTGGCATATTTATTATTCCCTTTATATTCGACGAGAAGCCAGTCGGGACCTTCATACCGAGCAGGCATTAAAAGAAGATTTCTTTCTCTTCTTTCGTAAGAGCGTAGCTGGCAGGACCTTCATACTGTTTCGGAGGCATGCCGTCTTTTTCGTGCAAACGTTGCAGGTCCTCCCGTGCCTCAGGTGTATCTTTTGTCTTCCCATACACGCCCAAGAAGCCTAGCAGGTTCACGCAAAGGTTCTTCGTCACGTGCATCACGTCGATTGAAGAGCGGACCTCTAGCTCTTTCCAGTAGGGTAGGTCCCAAAATATAGATTTCTTCTTCCACATGGGTGCGTGTCCCTCGGCGTCATTGGATGAGAACTGGCATCATAATGAACTTCCGCTTCATGCACATCCAAGGAGGAAGGTTATACATACATAGAGTCACGGGCCAGGTGCTGTGATTGCTGCTCTGCTCCCCGAAAGGATTAATGCCATCCGCGCTTAAACCAAACCAAACGTTCCTTGGGTCAGCTGCAAACTCAGCCCAGTACTTTCTCTCGATTTTTCTCCACTGCGACCCGTCAGCGGGTGCTCTCAACTTCCCGTCTTTCTTACGGTCCTCACTGTGCCATCGCATCAACTTGGCATGCTCTTCGTTTCTGAACAGACGTTTCAACCGTGGTATTATAGGAGCATACCACATCACCTTCGCAGGAACCCTCTTCCTGGGGGGCTCGCCGTCAACATCACCAGGGTCATCTCGTCTGATCTTATATCTCAATGCACCGCATACCGGGCATGCGTTCAGATCCTTGTACGCACCGCGATAGAGGATGCGGTCATTAGGGCATGCATGTATCTTCTGCACCTCCAATCCTAGAGGGCATACGACCTTCTTTGCTGCGTATGTACTGTCGGGCAATTCGTTATCCTTTGGAAGCTTCTTCTTCAATATTTTCAATATCTTCTCAAATCCTTTGTCAGGCACAGCATTCTCTGCCTTCCACTACAGCAATTCCAGTACGGTACCGAGCTTTGTGTTGCCATCTTCGCAATTGGGGTACAACCCTTTTTTGTGATCCTCTAACATGCGATCGAACTTCAGCTTCTCCTTTTGACTTTCGCATTGCGTCCTTGCATCGACAATGATCCAGCGGAGATCATCATCATCGGGCACTGGTTCCTCTTGATCTTCAGCAGCTTGCCCCCTTGCAGCATCATTGGGCACATCGTCTGGTTCCTCTTGATCTTCAGCAGCTTCCCCCGTTGCAGCATAACCGTATTCAGGGGGCACATAGTTGTCATCGTCCTCTTCTTCTTTGCCGTCTTCCATCATAACCCCTATTTCTCCGTGCCTCGTCCAAACATTATAGTGTGGCATGAAACCCTTGTAAAGCAGGTGGGTGTGAAGGATTTTCCGGTCAGAGTAAGACTTCGTATTCCCACATATAGGGCATGGACAACACATAAAACCATTCTGCTTGTTTGCCTCAGCCACTTCGAGAAAATCATGCACGCCCTTAATGTACTCGGAGGTGTGTCTGTCACCGCATCCATTGCCAGTTCATCTGCGTGCATTATATATAATTAAGTGTGTCAAAAACCATTACAGAACATCATGAATAGATAATTAAGTGACCAAATTAATAGAAGTTCATCATCACGTTAAAACCAAAGTACATACATAGTTCTCATCTAACAACATATATATAGCTCTCGAGAGCATCTAATTAATTAAACCATACATTGAAACTATGTAAAACATTTCAATGTGAAAACAAATGCGATCATAATCGCAACCAAGGTAACAATTGATCCAACGGCATAATGATACCAAGCCTCGGTATGAATGGCATATTTTCTAATCTTTCTAATCTTCAAGCGCATTGCATCTATCTTGATCTTGTGATCATCGACGACATCCGCAACATGCAACTCCAATATCATCTTCTCCTCCTCAATTTTTTTTATTTTTTCCTTCAAGTAATTGTTTTCTTCTTCAACTAAATTTAACCTCTCGACAATAGGGTCGGTTAGAATTTTCGGTTCAACCACCTCCTAGATAAATAAAATCTATGTCACGTTGGTCGGTATATTTGTCATAAACAATAAATGAACCAAATAGTTATAAAAAGATAATATATACCACATCCGAATCATAGACAGGACGAGGGCCGACGGGGGCGGATACCAAAACCATCGCACTATTTAATAAGAAGGAATAATAAAAGTAACAAAATTCGACAAGTATTTATCTAAAGTAAGAATTTTTTCCTTTCAGAAAGAAGATAAGAACAAGAGGCTCACCACGGTGGTGCTGGCGACGAGATCGACGCGGGCGATCAACAGCGGTGAAGACGGGGACGGGACGTGACGGACCGCTAAACCTAGACAAATCTCGGGGAAAATGGAGCTCGGAGGTCGAGTTTCGAGAGGAGAAAGATTAACTAGTGTGGCTCAGACATTTCATCGAACACCTCATGTGCATAAGAGGTGAGCTAGAGCACCCAAATGCCCTCCCCTCGCCGGCCAGAAAAAACAGAGCACTGTGGAGTGCTCTGCTATGGCGATGGGGTATATATAGGGAACTCATTGGTCCCGGTTCGTGGCAACAACCGGGACTAAAGGCCTTTGGTCCCGGTTGGTGCCACGAACCGGGACCAATGACCCCCTTTAGTCCCGGTTGGTGGCACCAACCGGGACCAAAGGCCTTGTGCTGCCCCGCGTCAAAAGTTTAGTCCCACCTCGCTAGTTTAGAGGGCTCGAGAGTGGTTTATAAGCGCTGCTGCGCCCACCCTCTCGAGCTCCTCTCAACTGCAGGCTTTCGGGCCTAACCGTTCTCTTTGCCTGTGGGGCCTACTGGGCCTTCTGCGGGCCTGAATCCTGGCCCATGGATGGGTTTCAAGTCGTATTCAGGCCGTGGCGGCCCAGTAGGTGGCATAATTTTTTTCTCTGTTTTTTGTTTTCTCTTTTGCTTTATTTGTTTTGTTTTGTTTCTAGTTACAACAAAAAACTTATTTATTTTATTTCTAATTAGTTAAGTATTTTACTTTAATTATTTTATTTCTATTTATTTTACTGCTGCTATTTTTATTTAATTTATTAAGGCTTATTTATTTTAGTTACTATAGTTTATTTTATTAAGGTTTATTTATTTTATTAAGGTTTATTTATTTATTTACTATAAAAAAATGAACATAGATGCGCCTATAGAGAAAATTCAACCTAAATTCATAATAAATTTCTATGAAATTCAAAGAAATTTACTGTGAATTTAGGTCAAATTCCCTGTATAAGAGCATCTATTTTCACTTTGAGAGGTACTTAACAAGGCAGAGAGGGACGGCCTTATAAACTGGTGTGAGCGCCCTTCGGTTGGCGAGGTGGGACTAAACACTGGCCGCAACTAGGACCAGCCCTTTAGTCCCGGTTTGTGGTATGAACCGGGACTAAAGGGCTGTGGGCCCGGAGCGTGGCCCATTGGTCCCGGTTTGTCCCACCAACCGGGACCAAAGGGTCCGGACGAACCGGGACCAATGCCCCCACGAGGCCCGGCAGGCCCTTGGCCACACGAACCGGGACCAATGCTCACATTAGTCCCGGTTCGTGACTGAACCGGGACTAATGTGAATATTGCCCTGTGACCAAAGCCCAGTTTTCTACTAGTGTCAGTGGCATCTGGAGCAGTTAGAAGGTCAGTCTTATAAGGTTGACTTTCCCACTAAAGAGGATCAGATGCATTTTCTTAAGTGGGGTTTATGCAGAGTTACGAGCACGAACATTGTTATCGCTTTCGACGAGTGGAAGCAGGAGGAACCTGAGGGTACACCTTTGGAGAAGGTGTGGGTTCGTTTTTATGGCGTGCCACCTAAATATGTAAAACATTTTCTGATTGCTTGGAGTTTGGGTGGTCTGATTGGTAAGACAGAAAAGCTTGACATGCCATCCACTCGTGCACAAAATGCTGCGAGGCTGTTGGTCAGTGTTGTGAGCGTTGAGCATATACCAGATGTGGTCAGATGGACACATGCTGGAGTCACTTATGTCTTAGAGCTTGAGATCGAGGATACTGTAGTTTCCGAGGATGGGGATGGGACACAAGACATGGATATGACTGAGGGTGGTGGCGCACCCGGGAACCAGGAGAAGGGGGCCGATGATACACTGCCGAAGTCGGATAAGGGGCCTGCTACACAGTCAGATAAGGTAGCCAGATCTACCAAAGAGGCACCCCCGTCCACTACTCTGATGAACACGCTTCGCTTTGGTTCATTTGCACCGGGGTCGGCTCCTAGCCGGTTATGGAGCACCAGGGTCGAGGTAGACTACCCGACAGAGCTTGAGCTGCCACCAGTGCCGAGTCTAGTCGGCGATGTGACGACTACGGAGTCTACACCCGGGGCGCGGGTCGACCCTGATGGGTTGGCCGCGGGAGGGGCGCCTGGACAGGAGGTCTATAGCGTTCTTCCCACTTCGTCGTCTTCGGTCGAGTTGGGGGTGAGGTGCGGGAAGGAGCCCCGTGCTGTAACCCCTCCACAGGACCGCACCATCCACAGTGGCGAGCCGGGGGTGAGATGCGGGAAGGAGTCCCGTGTCGTAACCCCTCCGCAGTATTGCACCGAGCAGGGTGGCCGAGGGACGACGGTTTCCGTGGGTGATAAGGGGGGCAGGATCAGTGAGCAGGCGTCTCCACGATCCTCCTCCCCCTTGCCACTAGCAGCGGAGGTTCACTCCACCACGCCCTACCCTCCTTCACCGACGATAAGGGAGGGGCATGGGAGTCCTGACCGCACCCCTCGCGAGAGGACCACGGAGGAGCTCATCGCTTTTGGTGGGATTGCGGATCCGGTGACGGCTGGCAGGCGTGTCAGCAACCGGATCCAGGGACAGCCGGATGCGGACGACCTGCAGCTAGCGCGTGCCAAGAGGGCCGCCATGCTTCGTCATGCCGAGACTACTGCAGGTACGTCCTTTGATAAAAGTTGTTCCATTTTACACTTCTCTGAGAATGAAATAGTTGATAAGGTAAACGATTTAGGCATTTCTTTGGGATCAAATGAAACCGAGGTCGTCAAATCCGTTAATGATCTTTTAGAGTTGGAAGCGGAGAGGGCTTCTGAGATCATTCGTAATCTTGCCTCTATCCAACCTATGAATGACAATGACCTGAATAATTTAGGAATTAATGATCTTGCAAATATATGTAATAACCTGTTGCCTAGTGTCGAGGCTGAGGATGAGGAGGATGTTGAGAACACAGATACGGTAGAGCCTCTCTTGATAGATGAGGCAGTGTCTGTCATAGATAATATTATCGTCCCGCAGGGTGTTGAGGAGAAGCCCAAACGACCCTGGAAGAGGAAAATCTATCCTACTTCGGCAGTACGTAGAAGTGCTAGAGTTAAACTTAAGAAAAAATTTCATGATGACTTATGAAAGGACTCTTTTGGAATAGCAGAGGTCTAGCAGACTTGGCTAAACAAAGGTTCTTAGCAGAGACAACATTAGAGCATCACTTAGATTTCGTTGCACTTTTGGAAACTGGAAGAGGTAATTTCACATCCCAATTCCTTCAAACCCTCTCCAGTGGTATCGATTTTGACTGGCACATTCTACCTCCTAGAGGAAGATCCGGCGGGATTTTACTAGGAGTACGGTGTGAGACGTTAGAGGTGATTAATGTGGTGCAGGGAGACTTTTCGGTTAAATTCAGGGTGAGATCAAAATTGGATGGGTTCCGATGGTCGCTAGTTGCGGTATATGGGGCAGCGCAACCTGAATTTAAACCTGATTTTCTTGCCGATTTAGTGCGGATTTGTGGAGATGAAAATCTGCCACTACTAGTCGGGGGGGGATTTTAATATCATTCGGAGACGAGAAGAAAAGAATAATGACAATTTCGATGGACGTTGGTCTATGATGTTTAACATGATTATCGAGAGCCTCAATTTGAGAGAAATTGAGCTCACCGGTAGACAGTTTACATGGGCCAATTCGTTACCTGTTCCGACTTGAAAAGCTGGATAGGGTACTTGCTAGTGTGGAGTGGGAACAAAAATATCCGTTGGTGTCGGTTCATGCGATGCAGAGAGCGATCTCGGATCATACACCACTCTTTTTAGATTCGGGAGAGGCTACCCATGTTGCAAACAAAAATACCTTCTCCTTCGAGCAAAGCTGGTTTGAGCGAGAAGGATTTATGGAGATGATTGCACGCGAATGGGCTAAGCCGGTTACGGGAAGGACACATGTCGAGAGATGGCAGAATAAGATTAGACACCTCTGATAATTTTTCTGAGAGGATGGGCCAGGAATGAGAGTGGGATCTATAAGCAGAAAAAAGAACGTCTAACTCAACTCATTGAGGCACTAGATGTAAAGGCTGAAACCACTCTTCTTTCTGTTAATGAGCATCGAACTAAGTCCGAGGTGGAGCAAGGCCTACGTGCTCTCCTGAGAGAGGAGGAACTCAAGTGGGCGTTGCGTGCGAAAACGCTTAAGGTTGTCCAAGGGGACGACAACACAGTTCTTCCATATGGTTGCAAATGGTAAACATAGGAAGAAGAAGATCATTCAGCTTGAACAGGACGAGGGGACAATAGTGGGGCATGAAAATCTGAAAGCGTATATTTCCAACTATTATAAAAGCCTTGATGAGTCTGTGATTGATGATATACCTCAGTTACAGGTAGCGGAGAACGATGTTCTCTCTGCACCGTTTACTGAAAAAGAAGTTCACCTGGCCATAACTCAAATGAAGCCGAATAAAGCACCGGGACCAGATGGGTTTCCAGCTGAATTCTATAAGAAATGTTGGCATATCATTAAAGATGATCTTATGCCTATGTTTCACGATTTTTTTGATGGCCATTTGGAGTTGTTTCATCTCAACTTTGGTACGATAACGTTATTACCCAAGAAGAATGAGGCGGTCCGGATAGAACAATTCAGACCCATTTGCCTGCTGAAGAGTTTTAAAATTTTCACAAAGGTAGGAACCAATAGATTGACACAAATTGCTCGCTCAGTGGTTCAACCTAGTCAGAAAGCTTTCATGCCTGGACGACACATACTCGAAGGAGTGGTTGTCTTACATGAAACACTTCATGAGATTCACTCGAAGAAACTAGATGGGGTTATCTTAAAAGTGGATTTCGAGAAGGCTTCTGATAAAGTAAAATGGCCTTTTCTTCAGCAGGCAATGCGCATGAAGGGTTTTAGTGAAACCTGGAGGCACCAGGTGGATACTCAAGTCCAGAAAGGTAGTGTCGGAATTAAGGTGAACGATGACATCGGTCACTACTTCCAGACGCATAAGGGGTTGAGACAAGGGGATTCCATGTCACCTCTTCTGTTCAATATTGTGGCAGATATGTTGGCCGTCATTATTGGCAGGGCCAAGCAACATGGTCATGTAGAGGGCCTAGTTCCTCATCTGGTTGATGGAGGGGTGTCCACTCTACAATATGCTGATGACACTATTCTTTTCATGGAACATGACATGGCTAAGGCACGTAACATGAAACTTATCTTATGTCTATTCGAACAATTGTCTGGCTTAAAAATAAATTTTCATAAGAGCGAGGTGTTCTGTTTTGGGAAGGCCAAAGACGAGGAACATACTCACAGACAATTGTTTGGATGCGAACTAGGTGCTTTACCATTCAGTTACTTGGGTATTCCGATTCATCACCGTAAACTATCCAATAAAGAATGGAAATGTATCGAAGAACGAATTGAAAAAAAACTCAGCTGCTGGAAGGGCAAGCTGATGTCATATGGAGGTCGACTAGTTTTGATTAACTCAGTACTGACCAGCATGCCAATGTTTTTACTTTCGTTCTTCAAAATTCCGAAAGGGGTCCGAAAGCGACTTGATTTCTTTAGATCTTGTTTCTTTTGGCAGTCTGATGAGGCCAAGAGGAAATACCGTCTCGCGCGATGGGATATCCTTTGTCGACCTAAAGACCAAGGGGGTCTCGGTATTGAGAACTTGGAGATTAAGAATAAATGCCTTATGAGCAAATGGTTGTACAGGTTAGAGACAGAGCCGGAGGGCATGTGGTCTCAAATACTGCGCAATAAGTATTTGCACTCGAAAATGCTAGCCCAGGCTACCATCAGACCGACTGATTCGCCGTTCTGGAAGGGACTTATGAGAACAAAGGATATGTTCTTTCGTAGGGTCAAATTCTTGGTTGACAACGGGATGTCAACAAGATTTTGGGAGGATACGTGGTTAGGAGAGACACCTCTGGCCTTACAATATCCTACCCTTTACAATCTTGCGCAACGTAAGGAAGATTACGTAGGTATCGTCCTTCAAACTATTCCCTTGAACATCCAGTTCAGATGTACGTTAGTAGGTGAGAGATGGACAGCCTGGATGCACTTGGTTCGGAGATTGATTGAAGTTCGACTCTCCGACATGCCGAACTCAACACAATGGAAGTTAACTAAAAATGGGATATTTACGGTGAAATCCTTTTATACGAATCTGATTAATTCTGGCCCCATCTCACGGTCACTTCATATATGGAAGGTTAAGGTTCCTTTGCGGATTAAAATTTTTATGTGGTTTGTCCACAAGCAAGTCATACTCACAAAGGACAACTTACTTAAGAGGCGATGGGTAGGTAACTCGCGGTGTTGTTTTTGTGCTCCGGATGAGACAATACAACATTTATTCATTGAATGCCCAGTTGCCAAGTTACTTTGGAGAACGATTCATATAGCTTTTAATATCAATCCTCCAGTAGATATTGCGTTTGCGTCTTTGTTTGGGACGTGGTTAGCTGGGGTTGAACAGATCACGGCAGCTCGTATTCGGATTGGAATATGTGCGTTACTATGGGCTATATGGAACTGCAGAAACGATATGATTTTTAACAGACAACACAACTTAACTTTTTTGCAGGTTATCTTCAGAGCTACAGCTTGGATCCGTACGTGGTCCTTACTCACTCCTATGGACTCCAGGGAGCCGTTGGTTACTGGGTGCAACCAATGGGAGATGGTGGCTCGGGTTATATTCAACCGGTTCGGATGGCGTTCGCATAACAGGATAGGAGTCTAGGGAGCTTGTCCTTATTATCACCGTATCGGTTGTCTTTGTCCACTTGTATTTTTCAGTTTTTTGTGCTCTGTTTTGCTCCGTTTGCGAGCTGTAAGACATTTTTGATGATACTTTCTGAATTTTTAATAAAAGGGCCGCATGCATCATCATGATGCAGAGGCCGGGGGTATACCTCCATTTCCAAAAAAAAAGTACGTACGTTTGATTCAGGAATTTCAAATTGAATATTCGAATTCCGCCCACAGGATCGATCATATATTCATATCAAAGTGGACAAACACACGCACACAAAAAACTTATAGAGCCCTTTCTTTTCTCTTTATTTTCTTTTTCTCCACATGGTTACAATCTTGTGCGGCCTCACGTGTATATAGACTTTCTTAGCAGTTTATGGCTGTAGATTTGTCTTTGTGGACCGAAATTCTGTCAATGTATATCACTCAATAAATCTTCAAGTAGTCGTCGCTGTTACTGTATGAAAGAATCCAGTAAATATGAGGAAGAAATGGACGATTTTACATGATCCCCTAAAGTAATGAATGGTCTACAGGAATTTTTTTTCCTTTTGCCTAATGTTTGTAAAAATTATTGGAGACTTGAGGACAGTCTTTTTCCGGGTAGGGGAGTGGTTGGAGTTGCTCTTGCCCATCTATGTGCGGAGTTTGCTCCACGTCAACTATGTCCACATTGGTTAGTTTATTAGCAAGTCCAGCTCAGCTAAACTTTAAAAAATGGCAACTAGCTAGCTGGATCAGATCTGCAATTGCCTCGTTGACCTGCTGCTGTTTGGGGATTTCTGCCTCTCATCATTAGCTCCTCCTAAGCACCATCTGCCTCATCGCTCCTACAACGCCGCTTTCTTCATCTGTGTAAGCTCACCGCCAAATCTTCTGGCTGTAGGCTTCTGTTTATTATCTTTGTCGTTGCGACCCGCTAATTTCTTTTATCTCGTGATTTCCGACTCCAGCAGGTTTTCCATCCTTAGCCGAAGGCAGACACAATCAAAGAACCCCTTTGATCAGATGTAATTAGAGGTGAGCTGTGCATCTTCTCCTTCCTTTCTCTTGCATTTGAACAAGCAGCAAACAACTTACCAACGTTATTTTGTTTACAAAGATATGTGCAAACTCCTTAATTAGGTGTTACATCCTTTACCCAACAGTTGTCTGAACAGCCCGCGGTCCCCAGCCTGAGCAGACGTTGCTGGTGCCTAGTCTGCTCCTGCTTCAAGGGAAACAAGTGGAGGTTAGTAGAGCTAAGGAAGGAAGAGAGGAGAGGAAGGCAAGATAGAGGCCGTTCTTTCATCGCTTTCTTCACCGATTGGCATCATAATAAACCTCAACCCAACCGTAGCCAAGTTGTATGATGTATTTTGGATGGATTTAATCTTTGATTTTTGTTAGCTCTATTTGCCTCTAGTTCGTTCCTATTTGCTAGCTGTGGCTGTGTTCATCAAGTTTCGTTCAGTTTACATCTAACTGCTTTTAGGGGCCATATCTGGAGGGTTGTTTTATTAGAGAGTTATTATAGGTAACTACCTAAGCTTTCCATCAAGTTCAAGAACACACACACACACACACACACACACACAGAGGGAGAGGGAGAGAGAGAGAGAGAAACGTTGGATATAGCAAAACTTATGGTAATCTGAAGAGCCAGTGACCTAGTTATGGGCTTTTGCATGTGTAGCTGGCAGAATTTTACTCTCAGGTGCACATGAAAGTTGTACTAGTTTCTATGCAGATAACTTTGGAGTGCCTAATCTCAGCATTTGGAGTTGTAAAAAATACTTGTGAAATTATGAAATGGTCTTGCTGCCCAAAAGAAAAAAACAGAGTACTGCAGTGCTCTGTTTTTTTATAAGCAGATGCTATAATTTCAGAAGCTTGACCAAAAAATATGGACTGGTCTTCAAGTGTATAGAGTGAACATGAGGCCGTATTAGTGTATGTAGCTCTGGGGTATTGTACATTTTTTTTAGTAACAGCCCACTCTTTATTGATCAGAAGCTCGATGCAAGGGGGCAATTTTCGTCCTAACCATGGCGGCACCGTCCGGCCACTTGAGCCGCAGATTGCAGTGGCCATTCAAGGGTCTTCATGAGAGTTTTTTCTTAGGATCCACTGGTTGTTGCCAGCAGCTCGCACTGGCGAGGTTGTGTGATGTAACCGGAAGGCTCCATTGGGAGTTTCGGTGGCTCTCAATCCGGCCAGTTTGCATTCAGCGGTGAGATAAATTCTATGGACGACGGCTTGACGCAGAGGAGATGGTTGTGCAGCGGCAAGCCATGCCGGCATGTAAAGACTGTGCCTCACTTTTAGCTGCTGGGATCGCGGAAAGTGGTGGCGACAACATGATGACTTTGATTTGGTGGTGCTTCTCGAGTACCCGGTCTCGAGTTCCGGGGTGAAAACCCTAGGTCTGACCTGAATTGGTTATACCTGGCGATGGCGATGTTTTTGTGTCGTTACCTTGATGAAGGCATTGCTCGGACTTGTTCTTCAGGGTGAAAACCTAGAGTCTGACCTTTGTTGGTCGGGTCCAGTGACGGCGACGTTTAAGCGTCGTTTCCTTCCTGAAGGCGTTGCTGTTGAAGAAACTTTCTCGTTGCGCTTGTTCTGTCAAGAGATGGTTGGTGCGGATATGGTCGTTGATGTAGTTTATCAACCGTTGTTTTGATCGTTTTAGAGTGTTTTTTCTTTTTCTTTTCCCTCGCTTAGGCATAGCTTGAGTCTTGTATGACTTTGCTCTTTGCTAGCGTTTTTTTTCTCTTTTGTGTGTGTTGGTGTTAGCTGTGTGCATCCTGGTTATGCAGAGGCTGGGTGTGTGCTCAATGTGTACAATTTCCTTCACGTTACATGCTTACATGTCTGATCGGTTAAAGAAAATAGCAAGTACAGTTTTAATCTTAGGTGGTACAACCGGTTTTTGCTGTAGAGGAATGATTTAATATACTAACATTTGAGATTTACATATATATATGATTTGTGCACAGGATAACCAAATACTCCAAAGGAACTTTTTAATCGATGATGGGAAATCATGGTGGTTTATGAACAACTTCTTTTGTTATGGTATGATTACCAGTATGCGGCAAATCATGCGATACCACGACCGTGAGATACCGCTCCCAGAACAGCTGTAGTTGATGCTGACAACTACAGCTGTTTGTATCCTCTTGACGCTCCATTTTGAGCGAATAAAATCTACTCTTTGTTGAAAAAAAGTTGATGCTGACAAACTTGAGTTATTGCAGCAACGGAATGACCTCCAGCCTCTCAAGTGGAAGATGATAGAAAATAAAGCGTTTAGTAGAACTTTCAGGGCAACTAGACAGTTAGTAGCCTCTGTTTTGTTATCAGTTCTCATCTTGTATTAATAGATATACCTTTCTATGCAAAGGTTCTGCTATCAGATCTTGTAAACAGTTGTAGATAGAGTTTATACTTGTTTGAAACTAAAAGGGATCTCTCTTTTTTCTGATCGTGCATATGTTTCGAACCCAACTTTCTCTCTTCTGAACATATACACATGTGTCTGATCGTGCATATGTTTCGAACCCAACTTTCTCTCTTCTGAACATATACACATGTGCTGCATATCAGTTATACAGTGTTGGGGTTCAGATTTCTGGGTCACTAAACAATGGAACGGAGGGAGGACCGGTGCCCTTTTTATCACCGCTGATAAGGAAGATGTCCTGCCTCCTCGACCCCAGGAAGATAAAATTGTATCCTGTGAGAATTTACTGGAGGTACCAAAGTAGCCTGCATCTCTTTAAAATTTGCACATCTTTTATTGTCCCACCTGGTGTCCATGCAAGCAATTCTTGGGAACATCAAAACATTATGGAAACTCTCCGTATTACCGTGCAATGGCCTGACAACATTTCAAGATGGAATGTATGAAGTCACCGCGCTCAAGGAGCTGCAGATAATGGCGTGCCCAAGGGTAGAGACACTACCGGAGACTCTGCCCCAAGTTGGAGGGAGCATCCACAATAGGAGGCACTTACTGGGAAGTTGTGATTCGTTATAGCACAGATGGGATCACAAAAGAAACCGGGATCATAAAAAAAAAAACTTCCAACAACAACAAAAATATTCCTTTTTTCTTTTTTCTCGAATACGCAAAGCTTGCGTATCATTGCATTGATAGAAGAAGTAAGAAAGAGTACAGGTGATGGTACAACACATGACATGAACGCAAGAGGCGTGAACATGGCGCCCGGAGCAGAGAAACATGGGATGCTCAAGCCCAAACAGAGAAAAAACATGGCTAAACTCGCCGCTCTAGGACGCAGCCCAAACCAAACCAACAAGACAATCAGCATCTCGAAATCCACCACCGAGGACGCCGCGAGCAACAAGACAACGCCTTCATGAAGGAGAATGACGCCATGGTGCCGTCGCCGTCCGATCCGCAAAAAAAACGGACCAAGGGTTTCCCCTGACGCTCGAAGAGGGGCACAGATAGCAGCCATGGCAGCGCCTCCAGGAAGGAAACGGCACCCGCGGGTGTCGCCACTGCCAACATCGAAAGATCGAGCAAGGATTTCGCCTTGGCCAAGTCTGAGTAATCCCATGCCATCGGGGAAAAATTCGAAGATGAGGAAGTCTGGTCGTAGGCCGGAACCAGCACCACAGGAAGGGGAGCTACCGCAAGAACGAGCTGCAGGACAGGCGGAGGGGCAGATGGCACGGAAGTGGGCGGGTTGGCAAGCCACGCGGAATACCGATGACACAGGCATGAGGAAGGGGGCGTGGGCGGCCGAAGACCGGGACGAGCACGGATCCGGAAAGGGGCACAGATCCGGGCTGCCAGGACCGGAGCCGCAGGGACGCCCGACGAGCTGAAGTAGCTGGAAGTGGACGCAGCTCCAGGAGCATGCCGGAGTCGAAGCCGCACCGGGAGGAAGCCTGCCAACCTAGGTCACCTGCAGGGGATGGATGCGGAGCTGCCGAGATAACAACAAGCCGAAGGGGCCGGAAGAAGACGCGGCTCCAACACGGGGAGTGCCGGATCTGGAGCCGCTCCGGACAACCATGGACACGGGAGGGGACGCAAGTCCATAGCAGTCGGTGCCGAAGCCGCACCTGCAGGAGAGGGAGGGCGAAGGAGCGCAAGCCTGCCGAGGTCTCGGTCAGCGCGCTGCAAGGGCAGACGCAACCAGGAAACCACCGAAAACCACCGAGGAGCAGCCACCCCAAAGCAATGGTCGCAGCCCGAGGGAGGAAGAACGCCTTCGGCCCGACCAAGAACCCCGGAACCGTCCTCCCGGAATTCGGCACCGGCAACAGCAGAGGTGCTGACGGCGGCACAGATCTGACACGGGAATAAGGTGGAAAGGGGCGAGGACGCGTTGGTGAACGGGCGGGGCAGCCGGAGCCCGGCCGGAGGGGGGAGGGCGAGGGGCGAGGAGGAGGATCTATCGGGAACACGCCGGCGCCGGGGCGCGCCGGGATCTGACAGCGAAGGGGGAACGGGACCTGGAGGCGGGCCAGCCGAGCAGCCTCGCCGCCACCATCCTGGGAGCCGGCGCGGCTTCGCCGGCCGCTCCTCCAGTGGCGGCGAGGAGGTGGGGCGGGGTGGAAGGGGGGCGCGGGGGTCGCGGGCTAGGTTCCTCTTTTCTTGTTTCCTAATACTCCAGCAGAGATGAGAAAGTGTGATTCCACTGCCATACAACTACACCTTCTATCCTCACCATCTACTTTTTGCATAAAAGTTTATGCGGGCAAACTTCTCTTTTTGTTTCGTCCAAACAAAAGAACATTAGAACTCGAGGCTTCGCATACCAACATCACGCAAGTACTTTGATGTGAGGGATTGTTTTTAGATTTTTTGGGTGCAATTTTATTTTTAATGGTGTAACTCATTCAAAATTTGACAAGTTTATGTTCCATAAAAAATCGAAAACATTTTACACAAAGAGTGGCACTTGTGTATAGTTGACCTGCAAAGTTTGAAGGTTAAATGTTGTCTTGCTTGGAAGGAACAAAAAAGAGAAATTTCTATATAAAGATAGCACTGATCTTGATGCAAACTAAACGGACGAGACAGAAGGTGTAGCTACATGGGAGTATGGAAAATCACACTCGAGATGGGATACATGTCAGTTTAATCTGATCATCCCCCTCCCCTCTGTGTTTCTCTTGCTATTCTCCGTTCGATTTTTTCTAGCAAAGGAGAATTACGCCCGGCTTCTGCATCAGAATGATGCATGCAGCCTTTTTATTAAGCAAAGTAACCGAAATGTCTATGGTCCGGAACAAGCTCCCTCCGAGCTGAAAAAGTAATCAAAAAGGTAAAAGTTGCCACGGCCGGCGAAAATATTCTCCATAAGATGTCACCTGAGGTAGGTGCGTATTGGAGGGAGAATTACTGCGGCAGGCTAACTTGAGGGGAGCCGTCTTACCTCCATTGAACATTCAGACCTTGTAGAGAGTACCTACCTAGCTGACACCTTGATTCTTCAATCCTCCAGCCTCCAGACAAGAAATGAGTGGCATGTGCCATTGGACGGTTCTGAAATATGCGAACATTCAGATGCTGTCATTGAGGAGAATTGATCAGTTTTTGCTAAAACAAAACAGGATAAGAAGCTAAGTTTATGGCATTAGAGCAGTTACCTAGCCAGGGAAGTTAATTCTTTGCTGCACTGTAGGAATTATATGAAAACATTGCTACCCTCTGCCTACTGCCGTCGAAGAATCAAAAGTCAAAAGGTGCCAGACTCTGGACGTCTAAAAAATCCAGACTATGATTTTTGTGTGAAAAAAGAAGGGTTTATCAAGAAATTTAACGGCTAGAATAACATTTGTTTCAAAAATGCAGATACGCGGATGTCCAGCCATGGTTGTTATTTCTGATGAACCTAAGAAGCTTGTTTTTCAGGCAGAGCTTGTTCACTTAAGATTGTTGTACCAAGAAATAATCACAACCAATGTAATCAGAATGAAATGCCTAAGAAAAGATGGTATTTATGGACTGAAGTGCTCTGAGACCGGGGACGAAACAGAGCATGCAGCTTGCAGTCCAGCAAAACAGAGGCAGGCTGCCCTGTTTCTGGGGGAAAACAGAGTCGTGGCAATTCGAACTTGGTTGGTTGCTTTGGGATGGTTTCAATGACATGGTGAAGGAGATGTGGGCCAAACCGGTGGCCGGGCATTCCCCAATTCACAAATGAAATAATAAAATGCGTGCATTACGTAAATTCCTTGATGGTTGGGCTAGACATACGGTGGGTATCCTCAAAAAGAAGAAGCTTCATCTTTCATCTATCATTGATGAATTAGAAGCTTTGGCGGAAGTTAGACGTCTATCTGAGCATGAAATCAAGATCAAGAATCAATTGAATGCACATATAGCTAGCATGTTGAGTGAAGAGGAACTCAAATGGTACCAACATTCTAACTCTCAGTTTATCCTGAAAGATGATTCGAATACTAGATACTTGCATGGAGTCGCCAATGGCAGACACCGGAAGAAACTAATTCATTCCCTACAACAAGAAGAGGGTACGATTGAGAGACATGATCAACTTAAATCTTGTATCACTAATTATTATAAAAATCTGTTCGGAGCCCAGAGGAAGGAAACTTCTCGATGGATGAGTCTCGAACAGAGGACATCCCCCAGGTCTCTGCTGAGGAAAACAACCTTCTAATAGCCCAGTATACTGAGGAGGGAGTTAGGAAGGCGGTTTTCCTAATGGAGCACAACAAAGGTCCGGGTCCTGATGGTTTCCCTGCTGAATTTTATCCGAACTTCTGGGAGTCATCAAAGCGGCCCCCTACTTTTGTTTAGCCACCTACATGTTGGCCAACTAGAATTGTTTCGCATAAACTTTGATGAGATTATTTTATTACCTAATGTTAATGAGGCTGAAAGGATACAACAATATATACCTATCCACCTCCTTAATGTTAATTAGTTTTAAAATCTTCATGAAAGTTGCGACAATTAGGCTAAATTCGATTGCTGAACATATTGTTCGTCCTTCACAAGCTGCTTTTATGCAAGGCAGACACATCCTAGATGGAGTAGTTATCCTTGATGAAACAGTCCACGAATTACATCGGAAAAAGTTGAATGTGGTGGTTCTTAAGATTTATTTTGAAAAAGCTTATGACAAAGTCAAGTGGCCTTCTCTTCAACAATCTCTTAGAATGAAAGGATTTTCCGCAGAGTGGCGCGCAATGGGCCATAACTTCGATTCTGGAGGTAGTGTTTCCATTAAGTCAATGATGACGTTGGCAACTATTTCCAAACGAAGAAGGGATCATGACAAGGTGACTCTCTATCGTCAATATTATTTAATATAGTGGTGGATATGCTAGCAGTCATGATTGAGTGTGCCAAGGCTGATCACCAAATTCATGGGGTAGTAAATCATCTAGTTGATGGTGGTCTCTCTATCCTACAATATGCTGACGATACGGTTCTCTTCATGGATTATGATCTCAAGAAAGCGAGAAATGTGAAATTAACTTTATCAGCTTTCGAGCAACTCTCAGGTCTTAAGATCAATTTTCATAAAAGCGAATTATTTTGCTTTGGAGAGGCTCAGGACGAGGCCCGCCTCTACGCTGACTTGTTCGGATGCGGGTTGGGCCGGTTGCAATCACATATTTGGGGATATCTATACATTATCGGAGACTCACACATGCTGAATGGAAATATGTTGAGAAGAGACTGTAAAAAAGACTGAGGAGTTGGAAAGGTAAACTATTATATCTGGGTGGAAGATTGGTCCTCATAAATTCAGTACTAAGTAATATGGTACTGTATATGATTTCCTTCTTCCAGCTACCGAAAGGAGTTCTACATAGATTGGATTACTTCCGGTCAAGAATCTTTTGGCAAGGAGATAGCAAGAGAAAGAATTATCGATTGGCTAAATTGAGTGTGGTTTGCCATCCCAAAGACCAAGGCAGGTTGGGCATTCATGACCTTGAGGTCAAGAATAGGACCCTCCTCGGCAAATGGTTGTTTAAATTATTGACGGAAGATGGTGTATGGCAACCCTTTCTAAGGAAGAAATATGTGGGTTCCAAGGCGATATCCCAAGTATATTGGAATCCTGGGGATTATCACTTTTGCGTGGGTCTAATGGCTACGAAAAAATAATTATTTCGCTATGGGTCCTTCTCGATAAAGGATGGATCAGAAATTAGATTCTGAGAGGATAAGTGACTAGACAATGCCACACTATGGAAACAAAATCCGGGTCTATACAACATTGCGCTATAAACATGAAGCCATCGTCCCAGAGAAGGGTAGGATGTTTCTAGCCTTTCTCATAGGGTTGTGTTGTATCGTTGGTTGTAAGGACTTCTTTAGTATAAAGCCGGACCCAGCATATTTTCTAAAGTATTGGGACACAGAGATTACATCTTAGCGGTGTAAATCCTCGAGCGCCAAACTAGAGGAGTATTAACAAACTGCACTTGTCACTCAAATGTGATCATAAATCTAGACGAAATAGAGTAGCTAGCAAATGGGAAATTTATTTATTGGTCCATACATACTGTATTAATTAGGTACCACAAACGATCCATCCACTTGAAATAAAGCTTGAATGCATGACGATTGGTATAGGATTCACACTTATTATTTATTTAGTTTATTCAAGCCGGAACAATAGGGCCTGCAGTCTATCCTATGACCGGAGTCCGGGTGACGATTGGTTGCTCGATGCCGTTGCACCAAACATAGACACGGAAACGTTCGAAGGTCGGCGGCTCCGGGTCACCCTCTTGTCTCAGAAGAGCAAAGACGTCCGGCCGCTCTGTCTCGATGACTGTAATGGCGTCGCCCCCGTGCATCCCCACCAGCTCCGGCCATGCTGACTTACCATACAATTCTCCTGGCATATCTTCCTAGTAATACGCTGCAAATTAACAAACACATATAGAAAAGGTTGAACAACACATGTATGCATGCCTGGGTGACCATCACACACACGGACGAGACTTGCCTGCTCCCTTCCCATGCTCCCATCCGTGCTCCCGTATACGTGGCTTGATTTGATTGGAAGAAAATAAGGCCCGGCCCCACCCCCTGAAAATCAGGGGGGGGGGGGGGGGGGGAGATGATTAGATTAGAAAAGAAAAGGAAAAAGAACAGCCGTAGGATGAAGTGGGAGCACGGATGGAAGCATGGAGAGGGAGCAGGCAAGCCGGATCCCACACACACGCACAGAGGAGGGGGTTTCCATATGTGTGATTAGTCACCAACACCGTAATTAAGCATATATTATATATGGGAAAATTGAACAATGCAAACCTGCAGATTGATGAGAGGAAGATGCCGAGGCTTTTGTGGTTACTGCATAAGCTTGTGATTATAAGCCGGCTGCTCTTTCCATATATACACGCATAGCATAGATGTACATATATGTGGATAAGATGTGTTGCATCACTTCACTAGTCGGTGACAATGATGCATAACTAGTATACATAATGTGCATTCATCTGTAGGTCTAATATAATTAAGTAACCATGCATCGCGTCAACTGCCGCCCCTACTCCTATTTATTAGGATTAACGAACGATGCCTACTAAGCCTCCATCTAGTTGTGTTCGCTTGTTCATTGTACCTACTCCTATTTCATCTGTTTACTGATTAATATAGAATGAGGACCACCCGCAAAAAAAATTAAATATAGAATGAGGATATACCATATGCTTGCCCCTGTGTGTGCGTCTTTGGAATGATTCTCATAGGATCAATCGATCTTTGATGTTAAAATTAAATCACATTTTTAAGTTAACATATACCACTGTTGATTTAGGCCTCTACTGGCGGGCCATTAAGCACTACAATGACGGGTTTGAGCACCATGAGTCACAATAAAGGCACAAATATCTTCTATGCAATCACGGTGATTTACCTGCCATCTTTTTTATGATGTGACGATGTACCAATACAAATCTTTCACTGCCAAATTAATTAAGTCAACCCGGGTGCTTTATAGTTCATCATTTTCAAATCTCAGACAGCCTGGGTGCCTCAATTGGCTTCGAAAATCCTCAAGGAGAGAAACTACATTGCTTTATGATCAACGAGGTCCATAGGAATCAGGGGCGGAGCCAGAAAAATTAGCCAATGGGTTCACTCATTGACTTAATATGAGTTTTTTTTATTCGCTCATTGACTCAGTATGTTCAGTGGAGGAGCCGTTTTTTTTTTTTGAGAAGACTGAACCCAATGTGAAGTATTTAGCCAATGTGTATATGCATGTTCCAGATTTTTCAAAGGGTCTTCTGTTGAACTAGACATCACTGATCCACAAACGACACGCCTGTGTATGAGCATGTTCAGTGGAGGAGCCAGATTTCGTAATCTAGTTAAGATTGCTTATTCAGTTAAGATTGTGGTACCGAGAAAGAAACATAGAAAATTCAGAATACTCTGAAGTGCATGAACTCTGGCCGGGGATGAAACAGAGCACTCTGTTTCGAGGAAAAAACAGAGGAATACTCAACACCAGCAACTACAGAATTGCAAATCCACTGAGGGCTGGTAGAAGACGAGGGAGGCGACCTAGCGGCGGAGAAGAAGTGCTCATGCGACATGCAAGATCACCTCTCACTAGGGTTAGGAGAGAACGCAGTTCACTTTATTTTTCTTGATGGAAGGTGCAGGCTTTCTCTCTTTTTTCGAAAAACTGATCACTTTTTCTCCAAACCATTGAGTTATTAACTTTTCCCAAACATAGTAAGGGTCTAAAAATACCATAGCTGTTCAAATAAAAATATTGAGCGAAAGTTTACTTTTGTCTCTTATTTTTTACCAAAAAAGGCTCCCACCACACTATATAAATAACAATACATGGTGATGAGGAGACCCTCTTACAAGCATATCAAAGGAAAAACAAGAAAACATGAAAGAACAAACCCTAACCACAACCCAGTCTAGACTACTGACAAAGAAGGAAGACCTCGCCTCCAAGGGAAATCACTGGGGCCCGTTGCGTCTTACGCACCAAACTGTTGCCGGAGAGGGCCCACTGACCTCCTGTTCCGGATAATGGAGCCCAGGCCCATGCAGACAACAAGGATCTCGAAAGGCACCAACGAGGACCAATGAAAATGATTTGGAGACCAAGTAGACCTTAGGTTTTCAAGTAATCACTATTATTATATGAAAAAAATTCAGTGACTAGGTTTTCTTTCGCTCCGGAGTTCCCAGTCAAGTCTGCCTAATTAACAGAGGATGAGATTTCCTAGAGCAGCATTCACCTAATTGAATGCTCTCCTTTTCGAAATGTATGGATCTTTGCACTTCCTTATGGCAGAGATGCATACATGACTTCCAGAGTTATGTGATACTATGCAATAATAATACTTCCGTACTGAATATTATAGTGTACTGAGTGACTCACAAGAAAAGTCTAAGAATTTTTATGTGATGAAGTTGTGGTATATAATACTCTAGAAAAACAATGCATGCAATAGAGTATGTACTTCATTTTGATTCGTACCCAGATCTAGTACAGATCAGGGTGTGCATGTCCCGCCGCCGCAAACCGTCGGCCACCAAGGCCCACCATGGCCCTGGCCGCACCAGATCTGGGGCGAGGCCTAGCCAGCGCCGGCACCACACGCCAGGGCCCCGGCCAGCCCAGCCCTCCGCAACCCGTACGGGTGCTTGTCCTAGACCAACACCACGCCATCGCCCAAACCACCAACCTGCACCATACGGCCTTGAGTTGAGCGTTGAAGAGAGGCAGCCCGGTAGCACGCGCTGGTAGCCATGAGGGGAGAAGGCTAGATGAGATAGCCTTGCCCCAGCGGCTAGGGTTAGCCCCCCTCGGCCGCTCGGAGGAGCGACGTGATGGGGTACCCTCACGTCTGGAAGGAGGTTCGCTTGTCTCTCAAGATGCCACTGTTGGCCGTCAGCTGCCCCTTGTCCCACCATTTTTTTCATGGACACCAATGCAAACATAAGTTTGTACTATGTGATAGCCAGCTTATTTCGTTCCAAAATTAATAAATGATGGAACAATTGCAAGAACGTGAACAGTGAAACTTTCAAGTCATTCCGTATGTTATTCTCATTGGCTGTGTCCAAACTCAGTGCTCTAGCTCTTAGAGTCTTACTTAGTATATACACCTGAAAACAAATATACCATTCTTAAAACCAGCCGCCTAAAATAAGCTAGTGATCCTACCATGGATTTGCAAAGTTAAAAATATCACCAAGGAATGTTGGAGAAGGATTACAGGATAGTAACAAAAATTGGTGATACTTAATCGGTGGTGCCATTTTGTACCATCAAGTATGGGTAGGGCGTAGAACATGGTCAGCGATTTCCAGCTACATGTCCCTAAAGGTGGTACTGTGAAAACAGTGAGTGTGTTGCCGGGTAGGCTTCCAAGTCAGGATATGCTACTGATTAATGTGGAAAATCCTAAGCGAGGTGGCTGGGGCTTTAGAATTAGAAACCAAGAGGGCCAACAGGTAGGAGCTGGAGCTGGTCCAGTCAAACACATTCTGGATCCTGTCCAAGCCGAAGCTACTGCTTGCCTGCAAAGTCTCCATGCAGCACAGGGACGGGGAATGACAAAGGTCCTCACATCCAACGAGTTTGACCTCTGTGCTAATGGGTCCTTAATAAAAGAGATTAGCCTTTTTGCTAGCTGCAATTTCACCCATGTTGGGTTCTTGTTTTGCCCAAGGGCTTGTAATAAAGTTGCGGACACGTTAGCGGCGTACAGTGCAAGCCTTTGTGCACCATCTGGTAGCCAGCGACGTTGCTGAGCTGTTTGGTTAATGGAGGCAGACTGATTTCCATCTCAAAAAAAAAGTATGGGTAGGGTTGGATGCGGTGGCTCATTTAGGGTTGGATGCATTCAGATATATACATGCGATATTACTAAATAATTTGAAGGTTTTTTTATTCGCATGATTCTCGAAACACAAAAATAGAGTGTCATGTCCTCTTGTATTTTGTAAAAAAAAACAGGAATTTAGATGGAAGAGTGTTTGATAGCACATGAAAACACGGGAATTCTACTAGAATCTTTGAGTGGATGAAAATTTTCCTTCAAAATTAAAATAAATCCCAAAAATTTCCATCCTCTAAATAAAAGATCAAAGTACTTAGGAATCAACTGCTCAAAAAGAAAAACCTATGGAATTCCATTGAATCAAAGGAACCCTGAAGGTCGACGAGTATTGGTTATGGTCTTTCATGTGGAGGTGGGCGCGTGATATTTTTTTTTCGATAAAGGACTTTTCATTGAATAGATATATCGAGGTGATACAATCGTATCGAAAGAAAGCCCGGCCTCTGCATAGCTAGATGCACACAGCCAAAAAGTCCAGAGCACCCTAAAAATAAAATAATTCGATACAATGCCAAGCAATAAATCGTGTCCAGCCTAAGGAGCGGTAGACCCTATCCGTAAATCACACCGCCATCCATGGGGTAGAAAACCTCTCTGGCCGTACGCTCCAGCCGTGTAGACGCCATCATAAAGAGGTCCCTATCCTCCGGCTTCTGCAGGATAGATCAAGTACGGAGCCATCGTGTACAAACATGAATAATCTGCGTAGGAGATGAGACACATTTATTGTTAAAAACCACATCATTTCTGGTTAGCCACATTGCCCAGCATAAGGCCGTCGTTCCCACAAGAATATGTGCAGAAAATTGTTTATCTATACCCCGCAACCAGTTGCCGAACATATTCCGTGCACTACGTGGTCGTGGTGGGTATAAATTCGAAGCTACTTGGACCATAGCCCAAGCTGCCCGAGCGAACTTGCACTCAAAAAATAAGTGTTTGATAGACTCGTCATGTTGGCAAAAGACACATGTCTTGGAACCATGTCAGTTTCGTCGTGCCAGATTATCTCTAGTTAGGATGACTCCTTTGTTAAGAAACCAGAGGAAAATCTTCACTCTTAGGGGAATTTTTAGCTTCCACAATTTCCTATTATCTATTGGAACATCACAATGAACCATTGCATCATACATGGATTTGACCGAAAATTTGCCATTCTGATGCAAGTTCCATCGAAAAGTGTCCGGCTCATCTGACAGTTGAATGTCCTCCAGGCGAGTGAGTAATTCATTCCATGCTGCCTGACGAGAGCCCAAAAGATCCCTACGGAAAGAAATATCGGGGTTTTCCTGTCCGAAGACTTGTTTGATCGTGACAAATTTATGTCTGACGATCGGGGCAGGTGATATTTATGGACTTAATTATTAGTTGCTCGATGAGCAATCGGATCTGAGCTTTATCTCGTCTATATTGTTCACACCGTTTGGGTCGTTGGCACATTGATTAATAGTTAAAGCTCTCAGAGTGCATATAAATATGCATGCATCGACCACTTAGTGATGTCATGCCTGATGGCGTCATCAACAGTATAGTAATGTACGTGCACCAATGTCATTGCCAGTCGTAATGTACTACTCCCTCAGTTTCATATTAGTTTTCATTGAAACGGATGTATCTAGACGTATTTCAGTGCTAGATACATCATTTAGCGACAACTAATATGAAACAAAGAAAGTACTAGAAACGTACGAGTGTGATTCATGAGTGCACAAGGAAAGCCATGTGCGTACTTAGTCGGTGATTAATTTTGAGAGGCACGTATCAACCACTTGTGTTGAACATCTATAAATAGCCTCTTTCTCATCCATCCATGGTACCAAGTTACAACTACTACACACGCACACACACAATCCTAGCTAATAAGCCACCATGTCGCCTCAGTCTTTCACCTTGGAGACCACCACCACCACGCCTGCTGCCAAGGGGTCAGACCCTTCCTACTTCCAATCCGCTCCAGCTGGCCATGAGATGATCCAGCACAAGGAGCTTCTTCTCCACTTGTACGCCTACCAGAACGTCCAGAAAACCCCAGATGCTAACCAGGCAGTCATAGTTGAGTCGAAGCGCCCCGAGTGTTTCGGAATCCTCGCTGCTAATGACTGGACCGTGTATGATGATCCTGCCCACAATGCAAACCTTGTCGCGCACGCTCAAGGTTTGCACCTCGGGGCTAGCATGGCCAAAGAGAACTGGTTCATTTGTTTCAACATGGTCTTCGTCAATCAGAGGTTAATTATTATTTTTGTCTAGCTTAAGTATCTCTCTTTGAAATTTTACCGCATTAATTAAGTTTGCACTGGAGCCATAGTGCGGTTTTTGCAATTCAAACACCGTAAAGAAAATACTTCATCTTGAAATCGTGTCAACTATGTCTATATACTTGGAATAGGTTTACAGGTTCCAGTTTCAAGGTGATGGGGGACTTTCAGGGCACCGCCCACAACGGTGAATGGGCAATCGTTGGTGGGACCGGAGAGTTTGCATATGCACAAGGTGTCATCGCCTTCAAGAAGACCCAACAATCCGAGAGAAACGCCAGGATCGAGCTTCATGTTCGTGCTATGTGCCTCTCCTTCTTAAGACCTCTGGTGTGTTCCTTGGCCGCGCCTACCCAGCTACTCTAGTCTGTCCAATTCTCTAGCTTGGTTTTAACGACACCCGAGTCCGACCAGCTTTCTCTAGGTGACGGGAGCGCTGTCGCCAAGATCGGCCCTTGGGGTAAAATGAGTGGAGAGTTACTCGACATCCCCTCGACACCGCGGCGTTTAGAGCGCATCACCATCCGCCATGGCGTTGTCATTGATTCACTTGCATTTTCCTTCATTGACAAAGCTGGTGAACCATATAACGTTGGCCCGTGGGGTGGCCCACGTGGGGATAACAAGGACACGGTAGGTTCATTGGTTTAAATGACATCTTTTCATATGTGAGCACTCGTAATGTGATTCCTACATGCAATTCTATTAACTTGGCAATCTCTTTTCTTGCATGCAGATCGAGCTTGCCCCTTCAGAGATCGTTACGGAAGTCTCTGGGACAGTTGGTATCTTTGCAGAAGACAATGTCGAATATAATGCTATAGCATCCCTCACCATTACCACAAACCTCTGCCCGTACGGTCCCTTCGGAGAAACACAGAGCACCCCTTTCAGTGTTCCAGTGCAGGACAATAATAACATCGTGGGTTTCTTTGCGTGCGCTGGTAAATACGTGGAGGCTCTCGGGGTTTACGTGCGTTCACCCGTTTCAACCTAGTACGTGCCTGGGTGTTGTGTCACACCCTGTATGTCTTCCATGTTTCTATGTTGTGGCAATAAGGAAGAAGTGTGTTACTATCTATTTGTGGTGTAATGTTATATTTTTGTAAGCTTGTTGGTTTACTTATCAGCACAGTTCTCTTATCAATCAATGCAAAATAATGTTTGTACCTTTGCAGAGAAACTTTATCAGGCTTACCATATTGTACTCTATTTGAAAATAAATAGTGATGCATGAATTGTTTTTGATGGAAAAGAAGACTTTCATCAAGAAATACAAAATGAATAGAGTCCAAGGACCACAAAAATTGTGAAGATCATTGATTTATTCGTTTTCACGAGTCTAACAAGTATGAAAACAAAATGGAATGGTGAAGATCACTTGTGTTCATGAAATTATCATGGAGACATTTTCTACTATGTGTAGAATATATGAGCAATTTTCCATGAATGGGGTTAAGACTAAACTTCCTTACCCCACTTGTCATGCATGAATGGGCCATATGGACCTATGAGATTTTCCTAAGGATTATGTTAAACAATAAATGGGCTAGGCCCAATAATAACACTACAATTTGTTCAATGTTTTGATCACTAGTTAAGGACCCCTCCTTAGCGGCGTTCTAGTTGAACATCTAGTAATGGAACATCTATAAATGTCCTATCGCATGCAGTTTGACAAACTTAGTAGTTGCTCTGTTTCGAGCGACCAAATGCATGCAGTTTTTTTTTCAGGACCCTTGGTTCATCACAAGACAAGAATCACTCGATCTTTGTGCACTGAGTATCACGATAGTTGGTGGTGAGTACAACGGTCTTCGTGCACTGAAATTCTGGCAATAAAATTCAGAATCACTCAATCTTCATATGAAAGAATCCAGCAACAACAACAACTCGTAATCAAATGTATGTATTACCCGCACAAAATTATGTAATATACTATCAAATACGTTTCCCAAACATTCTTTTGAACTCAAGACAAATACATAGAAGTTAGAAAAAAAAACAAACAACACAGCAGCACCGGACAATCTGGTTGTTAGCTAAGCGTTGAATTGAAGAAAGGCAATTATATTACAGATAAAACCCTCACTCATAGAACAGAAACCATCTCTTAATTTATTATCCTTATATAGGCAATCCCTGCTAAAACTCCGTAAATAAACTAATTAAAACATTGAACTTTTATTTTTTTCAGGGTCTTGACGAATCTCTTCACTTGACTTACGAATAAATAACATTCAAAGAGCCCAACTAAGAACTTTTCAGTTGAGAAAAAGAAACGAAATCCTTGGCCTTGATTTTCCCATATCTTGGTGGTCGGTTGTCATCCAGCAAACTAGGCGCCGGCTCCAGCACCGTTTCCGCATCCACAGCATAAAACCTGGCCAGTGAAAGCCTCTCTTTGTTGGCATTCGTCACCACCCTGTGAAGTGGGCTCCTAAAGATTCCGTTGGTCATTATCTGCATGCGTCAAATATTTACTTACATACAAGACAACAAAGGAATATTGAAGGATTCAGGAAATATATAGGATAAACACAGCTGATCATAGATTATTCAAGAGAACAATTGCTTATCTTCATACCTCCATGCAGTCTGCTACGTTAATCACCAACGTATAAGGCTTGGCTGGAACATTGTACCATGTCCCACCCCTCTCAACTTGCAAGCCACCGACGTCTTGGTCGACAAAAAGGATGGTAAGGAGACCACCATCAGTGTGAGACCTCCGGCCCAAAACTAGGTCAGGCCTGGGGCATGGAGGGTAGTAGTTGAATCTAGCAAACCCAGAAGCCTTGTTTGATATTTGGTTGACGAAGTAATCCTCATCAAGGTCGAGGAGCTTGGCTATTGATCGCAAGATAAGGTCTCTTATTCTCTTGGTTCTTGATGCGTACTCATGAAGCACATCCCTGTATGTGTGTAGAAATTAAGAGAATATAGCTTACATTTTGGAACGAAGGGTAAATTAAGGAGTAGGTGACTAATAACCTGAAAGATTCCGGGTGAGTGGGTCACTTGGCGAAATTCCTCTATCTTCTGGCTCCACTCTCAAATGCAAGCGGTCGTTCCAGCTCAGGCCCTGATCCTGGGGGGTCACTACTTTGTCATTTCCATAGCCTTCCATCTCAAAGTGCTTGCCGACTATCAAGTTGTTGTATTTCTGTTTTTCTTCAGACGGTTGCCTTAAGAAGTCTCTCGACGCACTCATCATGACATCCATAAGGGACTCCTCGATTCCATGATTGGTCGCCTAGGCAAAAACCTCGGCAAAAGTTGAACAATTTTAGGTAGAAGAAACTAATTAAGGGTGCACACGCGCGCTCACCAGGAAGAGGCCCCGGGTCTTTAGAGTTGCCCGGAGCTTGTCGGCCTCGTCGGCGGCGGTTGTCAGCCGGCTAAGATCGATGAGAGGGATGGGCTTCGGCATCTCATCTGCTGCCAGCACCTCATCAACCATGTACTGTGGCGGCGGCTCCTTGGCGGTCACCGCCAGCTCTTGCACCGTTGTGTGCACCAGCGATATATCCATCTCGTCAGAGGTAGCCATTTTGTTCTAGTCTTGGGTAAATAGCGGGCTATGCCACTTTGATCAAGGTGAGTAAATGAAAAAAAAAATCTGCCATCTATATAACATACATATACTTGACAATTGACATATAACAACTATCATCCATATTTGGAAAAAAGAACCGCTAGCTAGGGGAAAGGAAATGCATTACAATTTATTTTCTTGCGGGTGAAAATGCATTACTACATTTTTACGAAGAATAAAAGATGCACTACAGATTTACTCCCACTGAAAGCGTATCGCCGGAAATCCTGAAATAAATCCAGGAATAATGCGAGCACCAGGATTTGAACCCTGATGGGTTGGGGATTCCACTGTCCACCTAACCATCTCAACCACAGGTTGGTTCGCGATTTTTGCTTACTGATTCATTGGTGATCGGCAAAGAAACTGTAGCCATGCACTAGTAGAAAACAGGGCTTTCATTCGGGCATGGCAAGCCCATTAGTCCCGGTTCAGTCACGAACCGGGACCCATGGGGGCATTCGTCCCGGTTCGTGAGCCCAGGTGGCCGGCCGGGGCCTCGTGGGCATTGGTCCCGGTTCGTATGGAACCATTTGTCCCGGTTCGAGCCACGAACCGGGACTAATGGTCCTCGCTCCTGGCCCACAACCATTGGTCCCGGTTCTTGGCATGAACCGGGACAGAAGGCCCGGATTTAGTACCGGTTCATGCCACGAACCGGGACCAATGAGGTGCCTATATATACCCCTCGCCCGCGAGCAGAGCACTCCAGTGCTCTGTTTTTCTCTGGCCGGCGAGGGGAGGGCTTTGTGGTGCTCTAGCTCACCTCCTATGCACATGAGGTGTTCGATGAAATGCCCGAGCCACACTAGTTAAGCTTTGTCCTCTCGAAGCTCGACCTCAAAGCTCCATTTTCCTCGAGATTTGTCTAGGTTTAGCGGCCCATCACGTCCCATTCCCGTCTTCACCGCGTCGACCGCCCGCGCCGATCTCCTCGCCGGCACCACCGTGGTGAGCCTCTTGTTCTTATCTTCTTTTTGAAAGAAAAAAATTCTTACTTTAGATAGATACTTGTCTAATTTTCTTACTATTTTATTCCTTCTTATTACATAGTGCAATGGTTTTGGTATCCGCCCCCGTCGGCCCTCGTCCTGTCTATGATTCGGATGTGGTATATATTATCTTTTTATAACTATTTGATTCATTTATTGTTTATGACAAATATACCGACCAGCGTGACATAGATTTTATTTATCTAGGAGGTGGTTGAACCGGAAATTCTAACCGACCCTATTGTCGAGAGGTTAAATTTAGTTGAAGAAGAAAACAATTACTTGAAGGAAAAAATAAAAAAATTGAGGAGGAGAAGATGATATTGGAGTTGCATGTTGCGGATGTCGTCGATAATCACAAGATCAAGATGGATGCAATGCGCTTGAAGATTAGAAAGATTAGAAAATATGCCATTCATACCGAGGCTTGGTATCATTATGCCGTTGGGTCAATTGTTACCTTGGTTGCGATTATGATCGCATTTGTTTTCGCATTGAAATGTTTTACATAGTTTCAATATATGGTTTAATTAATTAGATGCTCTGGAGAGCTATATATATGTTGTTAGATGAGAACTATGTATGTACTTTGGTTCTAATGTGATGATGAACTTCTATTAATTTGGTCACTTAATTATCTATTCATGATGTTCTGTAATGGTTTTTGACACACTTAATTATATATAATGCACGCAGATGAACCGGCAATGGATGTACGGTGACAGACACACCTCCGAGTACATTAAGGGCGTGCATGATTTTCTCGAAGTGGCTGAGGCAAACAAGCAGAATGGTTTTATGTGTTGTCCATGCCCTATATGTGGGAATACGAAGTCTTACTCTGACCGGAAAATCCTTCACGCCCACCTGCTTTACAAGGGTTTCATGCCACACTATAATGTTTGGACGAGGCACGGAGAAATGGGGGTTATGATGGAAGACGGCGAAGAAGAAGAGGACAATGACAACTATGTGCCCCCTGAATACGGTGATGCTGCAACGGGGGAAGCTGCTGAAGATCAAGAGGAACCAGATGATGTGCCCAATGATGCTGCAAGGGGGGAAGCTGCTGAAGATCAAGAGGAACCAGTGCCCGATGATGATGATCTCCGTCGGGTCATTGTCGATGCAAGGACGCAATGCGAAAGTCAAAAGGAGAAGCTGAAGTTCGATCGCATGTTAGAGGATCACAAAAAAGGGTTGTACCCCAATTGCGAAGATGGCAACACAAAGCTCGGTACCGTACTGGAATTGCTGCAGTGGAAGGCAGAGAATGCTGTGCCTGACAAAGGATTTGAGAAGCTATTGAAAATATTGAAGAAGAAGCTTCCAAAGGATAACGAATTGCCCGACAGTACATACGCAGCAAAGAAGGTCGTATGCCCTCTAGGATTGGAGGTGCAGAAGATACATGCATGCCCTAATGACTGCATCCTGTACCGTGGTGCGTACAAGGATCTGAACGCATGCCCGGTATGCGGTGCATTGCGGTATAAGATCAGACGAGATGACCCTGGTGATGTTGACGGCGAGCCCCCCAGGAAGAGGGTTCCTGCGAAGGTGATGTGGTATGCTCCTATAATACCACGGTTGAAACGTCTGTTCAGAAACGAAGAGCATGCCAAGTTGATGCAATGGCACAGTGAGGACCGTAAGAAAGACGGGAAGTTGAGAGCACCCGCTGACCGGTCGCAGTGGAGAAAAATCGAGAGAAAGTACTGGGCTGAGTTTGCAGCTGACCCAAGGAACGTATGGTTTGGTTTAAGCACGGATGGCATTAATCCTTTCGGGGAGCAGAGCAGCAATCACAGCACCTGGCCCGTGACTCTATGTATGTATAACCTTCCTCCTTGGATGTGCATGAAGCGGAAGTTCATTATGATGCCAGTTCACATCCAAGGCCCTAAGCAACCCGGCAACGACATTGATGTGTACCTAAGGCCATTAGTTGAAGAACTTTTACAGCTGTGGGATGGAAACGGTGTACGTACGTGGGATGAGCACAAACAGGAGGAATTTAACCTGCACGCGTTGCTGTTTGTAACCATCAACGATTGGCCCGCTCTC
Organism: Aegilops tauschii subsp. strangulata; assembly: GCF_002575655.3. Classification (NCBI taxonomy): domain Eukaryota; kingdom Viridiplantae; phylum Streptophyta; class Magnoliopsida; order Poales; family Poaceae; genus Aegilops; species Aegilops tauschii. The sequence continues at coordinate 1,067,410 of NC_053041.3, read as the reverse complement.
AGTAACCTTTCAGGACAGACAAACAAGGGATACCACGCATGCACGCACTGTTTAGATGACACTGAAAGTATATACCTGGACAAAAGCAGGAAGAATGTGTACCTGGGCCATCGTCGATTTCTTCCGACCAACCATCAATGTCGAAAGAAAGGCAAGCATTTCAAACGCGAGGCAGATCACCGGAAGAAGCCCGCCATGCGTACCGGTGATCACGTACTTGCTATGGTCAATGATTTACACGTAATCTTTGGAAAGGGTCCCGACGGACTAGCTGTTCCGAATGACGCTGAGGGACACGCACCCATGTGGAAGAAGAAATCTATATTTTGGGACCTACCCTACTGGAAAGAGCTAGAGGTCCGCTCTTCAATCGACGTGATGCACGTGACGAAGAACCTTTGCGTGAAGGACATGTCTACCAGACCGAGGAAAAGAAAAGATAAGGAAGCGAATACATCATACGATGAGCCAAAGCGGCACATAGTTCTTTCAGAAAAAAGGGACATTGTGGGAGTGGAGGGCAAGACAGACATGTCTGAAGATTATGAAAAGTTTCATGAAATTCCTCCCTTCAAAGTCAAGGCTGACCCAAGCATCCTGATAAACGATGAAGATTATCCATGGTTACGGCGCAATAAGCAAATGACACAAGCGAAGAAAAAGTGAAGACTTTCTCCCGCAACTATTATGATGATACCATGCCAACTTTGTAATAGACGAGTATGATACCATTGTCCGTTTTGTACAAGAAGTGCATCTAGTTTTTGCCGTAACCCTCTCAACTTTCTTGCACATGCTATGTGGATGAAATGATGATACCATGCCAACTTTCAACCTTTTCAGAGTTCATCTGAAATGCTTTATAAGCCCTGAGTGCAGAGAGGTTAGGCCCGTAAGCCTGCTTTAGAGAGGAGCTCGACAGCTCAGGCGCACCGCACCTTATAAACAGGTGCGGCTCTCTCTTAGCTAGCGAGGTGGGACTAAACTCACCACCACGCCGCTGTGCAAGGCCATTGGTCCCGGTTGGTGGCACGAACCGGGACCAATTCCACCCTTTGGTCCCTGTTGGTGCCACGAACCGGTACTAATGAGGCTGTGGTCCCACGAGCACCTTTAGTACCTGTTCATGGCACGAACCGGTACTAGAGTTTCTTACTAGCTAAGCAGTTTTTTAGTCCCACTTCGCTAGCTGAGAGGCACTAGGAGTGGTTTATAAGCCCTGAGGGCAGAGACGATGAAGAAGAGGCGCAATGCTCACGTTGCTTAGCTTCAAGCCTTGAGGAATAAGGTAGACTGCATCGAGCTATGTGCAGTGCAGTCTACACTATTCCGAAAGGCTTGAAGCAAATCAACGCGCATTGCGCCTCTTTTTTATTTTTAATCATTAAAAGCAAAAAGAATTTTCATAAAGAACTTTTTTTGATAGAAACTTTAATAGCAGAAAGAATTATCATAAAGTAAAATAAATAAGTAATTAGAAACAAAATAAAATAAAATAAATAAGTTTTTTGTTGTAAGTAGAAACAAAACAAAATAAATATAGCAAAAAAGAAAACAAAAAAACTAAATACAGCAAAAAGAATTTTCGTAAAGAACTAATGGCACTAATAGAAAGTTTATATTTTTTCTAAAACTAATGGCACTAACAGACAGTTTATAATTTTGCTGACCTAAAAGCAAAAAGAATTAAAAAAATAAAGCAAAAAACAAAAGAAAATAAATAATGCAAAAAACAGAACCAAAAAACTGGATTTTTTTTTTAAAAACTGCCACCTATTGGGCCACCACGGCCTGAATACGACTAGAAACCCAACCTGGGCCAGGATTCAGGCCCGCAGAAGGCCCAATAGGCCAACAGACAGCACAGTGTGACATTAGGCCCGTAAGCCTGCATTTGAGAGGAGCTCGAGAGGGCAGCCGCAGTGGGGCTTATAAACCACTCCGAGCCCCTCTCAACTAGCGAGGTGGGACTAAACTTTTGGCCGCGGGCAACGCAAGGCCTTTGGTCCCGATTGGTGCCACCAACCAGGACCAATGCCCCCCCTTTAGTCCCGGTTGGTGCCACCAACCGGGACCAAAGGCCGCCGCTTCCCGCCCTTTGGGCTGCTGAAAAGGGGCCTTTGGTCCCGGTTGGTGGCACCAACCGGGACTAATGCCCACCTTTAGTCCCAGTTGGTGCCACGAACCGGGACTAAAGGCTTTGCTATATAAGTCCACATTTAGGAAATTTTCGAGATACCTCGCCAGTTGCCCCCGACGCCGCCAGGCTGCCCGTGCTCGCCGTCGCCGCCCGCTCCTCGTCGCCGTCGCCCCGCGCCCTTGCCTCGACGGGTCGCCGCCCGGTGCTCGTCGCCGTCGCCCTGCCCCCACGCGCCGCCCCGCCTCGTGCTCCCCTGCTCGCGCGCGCCGCCTCGGCGCCCCGAGCCCCCCTGCCCGGCCCGCGCGTGCTCGCCGGCGCCCTCGCCGCCCCCACCCCGTCCCGCCCCCGCGCGCCGGCGCCCTCGCCGCCCCCGCCGTCGCCATCGTCCTAGCCGCCCCCGCTGTGAGAGCCGCCGCCCCGGCTTTGTTTTTTTATTATTTAATTGTTTTTTGATCATATATATATAATGTATATGTGTATGTATGTGGCTATATGTTTTTGTTCGTATGTGGCTATATGTTTTTTTTATTAGTTTAATTTTTTTGTTCATATGTGATGTATATGTGTATGTGGCTATAATGTATATGTGAACAAAAAAAATTTTGTATGTATGTAGATGTTCAAAATGTATGAATATATATGTCAAAAATGTTTTTTTGTTCATAGAAAGTTTTTTGTTCATATATAGAAAGTTTTTATATATGACAATGGATATATATTCGATATATATGAGAAATGATGATCCACATGGAAAAGTTTTATATATGCAAAAGTTACAATTTTAGAAAAGTTTTATATATCTAGCTAGGAAGGGAAGAAGAAGAAAAAGAAGGATAGGAAAGAAGAAAATAAGAAGAGGAAAGAAAGAAGAAGAGGAGAAATAAATAAGAAGAGGAAAAAAGAAGAAAAAGAAGAGGAGAAGAAGAAAGGAATAGAGGAGAAGAAGAAAAAATAGAAAATATTCTATTTTTTTCTTCTTCTCCTCTATTCCTTTCTCCTTCTCCTCTTTTTTTTCTTCTTTTTTTTTCTTCAATCCTCTCCTCTATTCCTTTCTTCTTATCTCCTCTTTTTATTTCTTCTTCGTTTTCTTATGTTTTATGGGTCTGTCGTCGTCGATATATACCCCTCCCGATAACTTCAACACGAGGGGGGATAACTTCAACACGAGGGGGGGTCGATATACCCCCTCCCCGATAACATTATTTTCCCGTGTATATATGTCGTCGTTGTCGATATAACCCCCTCCTGATAACTTCAACACGTGGGGGGGGGGGTCGATATACCCCCTCCCCGATAACATTATTTTGCCGTGTATGTATGTTGTCGTTGTCGATATTACCCCCTCCCGATAACTTCAACACGAGGGGGGATAACTTCAACACGAGGGGGGTCGATATACCCCTTCCTCGATAACATTATTTTCCCGTGTATGTATGTCATCGTTGTCGATATAAAACCCCCTCCCGATAACTTCAACACGTGAGGGGGGTCGATATATACCCCCCTCCCCGATAACATTATTTTCCCGTGTATGTATGTCGTCGTTGTCGATATATATAACTCCCTCCCAGATAACTTCGACATGATGGACGGTCGATATGTATACCCCCTCTCGACCGTGATAGCTTATACCATGGGAGCACCCCCCGGCCCTCTCGCTCGACCAAAACTCTCGAGGACACCCAAACCCTAGAAAAAAACGATGTCGGTCTCCTACCCCCTCCCGCCGCGCCCTACCCTTGAAGCGTTGCCTAGGCCACCCCAAACCCGGAATAAGCTAGGTCTAGGTTTGCACTAATATATCCACCTGCTGTCATGTTTGTGTAATAATTGCCATGTTGTAATATTTGCATAAACAATGGAGCACGGACGAGATGAGCAAGCAGAAGAGGTGTTGGGGGACATAATCTTAGCCGGAGGTGATATCTTGTCGTATCTTAACGATAATGATGGTCTGGAAGAACAGGGTGAAGAAGCAGGCTGCGGTGATCGAAGAGTGGAGGAGGAAAGACATGATTATGATGGCTCCGGCGACCCAATGCTGGTGCAAGAAGGAGCCCGTGGTGACGGCTCCGGTGACCGAACAGAGTCCGGCCAGGTAAATATATTAGTTAAGCCTGTGCTGACTAGCTAATTGATGCATTCATTGTTTTGGTATGTACACATATTAATTAACACTCGTCTTTCTTCTTTTTTCTAGCCCTCCGGATCGAGCACAACTGCGGTAAAGAGACGAGGCCCGAAGAGAAAGTTGCGCTCGGATGAAAGGTTTGAGATCACAGCAATCGCGCGCGACGGCCAACCGATTGAACCCCTCCAGACAAAGGATGCTTTTGCTGCTCAGTGCGGGGTTCTAGTTAGGGACAAGATCCCGATCAGCATCCACCAATGGTATAAGCCTAAGAAGGAAGACCCTGAGGTGTCTTATGTCAATGATATGCAGAAAGATGATCTTTGGACTAAGCTGAAGGCAAATTTCACCCTACCGCCAGAGGAGGATCCGGAGAAGCTAGTTATAGAGCAATTAATCAAGTCTCATGCTCTTAAGAAGATGGCAGACCTATTCAGGAGGTGGAAGAATGATCTGAAAACGTTTGTCGACAAAGAAGAGACACCAGAATTCATCGGCCGGTATGAGAAGATCAGAGATCACTGGCCCGCATTGTGGCCCACAAGACATCGGAAAAGAGTAAGAAGATGTCAGTGACAAACAAGAAGAATGCTGCGAAGAAGAAGCTTCACCATCGCACGGGGTAAGGTGGCTACCTCAAAGCCCGGCCTAAGTGGGCCAAGTCTGAGAGGGATCTGCTTGATAAAGGGATCGAACTAGAGACAATGAACTGGCCAGACCGTTGCCGGACTTGGTTCTTCCAGGCTGGCGGAACCTTGGACCCTGTATCAGGGAGGTGTCGTTGGACGGACGAGCAACTTGCAATACCCGTCAAGAAGCTTAAGCACTATATCGATGCAGCGCAGCAAGGGACGTTCGTTCCAGACAGAGAGAACGACGAGCTCACAATGGCCCTCGGGAATCCTGAGCACCCTGGACGGACACGAGGCACGCCAGGCCCCGTTCCGTGGAAGGCTGGTTTTTCGGACGCGGGCGGTTACAAAACCCAGGAGAGGAGGAAAAAAGTGGAGCGGATCCAAATTCAGCGTCTGCACAAAGGGTTCAAGTGCTAGAGGAACGAGACGGCAATCGAGATGCCGAAACTGCCCTCGAAGCTACACCGACATCTCAGCGGAGAAGCAGTGTGGCTTCCACCGAGCTGTCTCAGCTGGAGCATGCGGCTCCTGCTAGCTACCCCGTGGATGCTATCACGGAGTCTCAACATTGCCACCTTATGGCGGAATGGCAGAACTTGAAAGTCAAGGCGGCTGTTGGCTCTGTTTTACCTAGTGAACCCGGCGCAACCTACCACTGCCGGCCGATTCCAGAAGGATATGCTAGGGTGATGGTGGATGAAATAACGGAGGGATTTGAGGACCTCCAGCTTGACCACCCTACCGGTGAAGGGGAGACTCGGCTGGGTTTAGCTCTGAAGACTCCATGCCTATGGTGGAAGGAGCTCATCAAGCTTCCGAACTGGACGGCTCCGGCGAGTAAGGGCACTCCGCCTCCTCCTCCGCATCCTCCTCCGACGAGTGATCAAGGCACTCAGCCTCCTTCTCCGGCGCGTGGCGGCACTCCGCCTCCTTCTCCGCCAGCGCCGGCGCGCCAGAGCAGCCAGCCTCCTCCTTCTCCGCCTCGTCAGCAAGGGCGGAAGAGACCCGCCGCCGCTGCGGCTGCTCCGGCGCGTCGTAGTCCTTCTCCTCCGCCTCGTAAGCAAGGAAAGAAGACAGCCGCAGCCGCTCCGTCTGCTATGCCGGCGTCTAGCAGTACAGCTGCCAGAGGCGGGAGGCAATACAGATTCGGTCCTTCTCTGAAGACTCCAGAGAAGTTACCATATGAGAGGACCGAGGAGGAGAACACGAAGATCGTGCGAGCCAAAGTGAAGAACTTCTTTGAAGGGGTGAAAGCAAAGAAACATCCACCTCCGGAGGAGAAGGAAGATCCGGTGAAAGCAAAGCGCACTCTGGCTGCCCTGACAAAACCACCAAAGTCTCCGCCGGGAGGCAACTATGAGCGCGTTCTTGCAAAGGCATATGTCGAAGCGGAGCGGTCGGGAAGTACTGTCAGTGATAAAAGGATGAAAGAACGACGAGCTGGAAAAAAAATTGCCCAGCTCGGCGAACAAGCGAACCAATCGTGCCCCCCGCTCAAGGTGTCAAAAGACATCGTCGCTAATGATCCGGGTATGGTGCCCGGTTATAGCAATCTTGGAGATTACCTGCCCGACGATGTACATTATGAAATCATGGAGGTGGACGAACACAAATACCATTACGAGAAGCCTCTGGTCAAAGATGTCAGGTCTCTAAGCACGATGATGCGAAGACTACCTGATTGGTACATGAAAACCTGCAGAGAGTCTGATAGGATGAGTACTTTGACGCTGAGAGTTAAACCGGAGCATGACCTCGTTGGAATTGAACTGTTGAATGTTCCATTTGAGGATTTCTTCCAGTTTTACAATCAAAAGTCCCTCGATAAAACAACGATCACTTGCTACTGTCTGTAAGTAGTACTACTTCTGTCATTAAGTCTCTCTATATAGGTCAGCTCTTTCATTGCATGTATTTTTACTTACCCTCACTATATTATGCAAATTGAAGATCGCCAAATTGAAGAAAAGACAAATCGGTGATATTGGGTTCATTAACACAAATCTCATAGATGCATATACGGTTGAAAAAAATCCCAAAGAAGCCGAGGCCAACTTGCTACAATCGTTGGTATTAAATCAAAACAAAGATATAATACTCTTTCCTTACAACTTCAAGTGAGTGTTACTGTCTTGTGCATATTCGGTTTCCCTTATTAGTCCAGGTTATGGTAATGTAATTGATGACTTATGCATGCATGCGCAGCTTCCACTATATTCTCCTAGAGATTAAGCTTGAGCCGGGAGTAGTAACCGTCTTAAACTCGAGACGAAAAGATCCCCAGGACTATGCAAACATGACTCAAATGCTCCAGAAGTAAGTTAAATCGATCATTATCCACCATATCAGCAACTTTGTTCATTTCCTGATATCAAGTAATTGTTTTCTTTGTCTGGCAGGGTTTGGAGAAAATTCACCTCAAAAGCTCCGGGACTCCCGAAGAAGCTGCAATTTAGACACCCGAAAGTAAGTACCATAGTAGCATGTTCCGCGCATCTCCTAGTGATTCAAGCGCTAGTTTCATCAATACCATTTAGCATGCTTGCTTATCAGTTTGATTGACCTCTATTTCTTGTAAAGTGGTTGTGGCAGGAACCCGGGAATAATTACTGTGGATACTACGTTTGCGAGTCCATCCGCCACACGACCTGTGAGCGGGGCTACACTGAAGAACAATATGAAGTGCGTAAGCAATAATATTCACAATTTTATTTTATTACCATCATTTGTGTTGAGTTTCATTTATTTGTATTGACCCCCTTCTTCAAATTAGATCTTTCGGATGCGAGCAATTCAAGAGGAATTGGCGGCATTCTTCCTTGACCACGTGATCGCTGAAAACGGAGAATACTATGTGGACCCTGTGTTCCTACAATATAATTAGGAGATTGTATTGTAAGAGATAATTATTGTATATATGTAGCCGGTAGTGTCGGATAGATATACGAGAACTTATTGTTCGACCAATATCTCGGAGAAGGAGAGGTGGTCGATATCACTTCTCTCTGTATGCATATGTTCATGACGATCTTCTGTTTCCTTCATTTGATTACTAGCTAGCGTGTCTACTCCTCTCCATACGTATATAGTACGTAGTGTCGACCAAGCACGGAGATAAGAGAGGACACTTCTCTCTATTAATTAGCTAGCTAACACAATATATGAAACACCTAAATTAACCACCCAAAACCCCTAAACCACCCCCTTTCAAAAAAAACAAAAACCTCAGCTCCTGCCAGGTGCTGACGCGTGAATGCCTATTGGTCCCGGTTGGTGACACCAACCGGGACAAAAGGCCCTCCTGCCTGGGCTCCCCGCACCGGCCACGTGGACGGCCTTTAGTCCCGGTTCGTGTGTAAGAACCGGGACTAAAGGGCTAGGGCATTAGTACACGACCCTTTAGTCCCGGTTCCAGAACCGGGACTAAAAGCTCTTATGAACCCGGGTAAAAGCCCCTTTTCCTACTAGTGATGATGAGCATCTAGCATATATGAGTGTATTGGATCTGAATCTGGTGCACCAACGAAAACAGTCTAAAACACACGCTGCAGCCAAGTCATCCACATGAGAAGCTCTATTAATACACTAATTACCTGATGTTGCCAGCCGGAAGTGGCAGCAGCGAGCTGTTGGAGCAGGGCCTTGGGGCGAGGAGACCAGTGACCTGAGGTGAGGACGGTGACCTGAGGAATATTTGCTCGGGAGAAAGGGAAGACGAAAGAGAGAGGGGGTGTGGACTGGGGACTTTTCTTTGTCGGCCATATATGTTTGTGCTCCCAAAATATCTGACTCGCATGCCTTGCCGGTCGGGCAAAAATTACATGCATGCATGTCGGCAGGGTAAGCACTATTCGACCTACCTCGCGTTTTTTACCCTCCCCCGCACCTTCTCTTCACTCCACGGCGCCGTATTCGGCCTTTTCGTTGCTGACGGGCCCGTCATTGGATAGCTTTGGCAGATTGTCGCCGAGGTCAATTTTCTTCGTGCTTGTCCAGTAAGCGTGTCACGGACGTGCTTTTTTCATTATCCCTCTAAGAGCAACCGGGTATCTGCGTCATCATCACGTGACAGTCATGAGACTTCATCCCGCTGAACCTTTTTTTTCTTGGTGTTTAGAAATCTACTTACCTTCCCACAGTTTTCGGAACTAACTTTGATTCCGGTAAGGCACTTGAAGAATTGATCAATCTCCTACTAGCGGTAGAGGAGAAGGCGGAAGCGGGGCGGGTGATAGCCAGCGGAAGCTGTGTACGAGCGGGAGCCGGCAATAGCCGCCGGGAGCAAGTTCGAAACTTAATTGGAGGGGGAGCGGGGCGGGTGCGGGGGTCGCCGGAGTAGTTCATTAGGCGATGCTTAGAGGGATGGCCAGAACGGCTGCCAGCACGATGGTGGGGGGAGGTAGAGGGGAGGGCGGGCGGTGGGGGGATGTAGAGGGGAGGGCTAGGCGGCGAGGCAACGCTAGCCGCTGTCCGCGAGGGGTGGAGGCAGTCGGTTAGGCCTGGGCAGGCAACGGCTGCACGAGGAAGAACAGCTGGAGGTAGTGTTGGAAACGATTGTTTTGGCAATGCTTCACGATGTATTGATCGGTGCAAAGCGCACGTATATATGGTGTACAAAGTGGGCCACAACCTCAACTATACAATGACTAGGAGGTGGGCCAGACTATACAATATACATGTACTAACCATATATTCAACACCACCCCCCCCCCACCCCCCGCCCGCAGTCGAAGCGTCGCCGGAGACGCAAAGACTGGACCTAAACTCCTCGAAGACAGAAGTAGGCAGTCCTTTCGTCATGACGTCGGCGAACTGCTGCGCCGTCGGGACGTGGAGAACCCGGATGCGCCCAAGAGCCACCTGCTCATGAACGAAGTGTATATCGAGCTCAATATGCTTCGTTCGACGATGGTGGACCGGGTTGGCGAAGAGGTAAACGGCGGAGACGTTGTCGCAGTAGACAAGCGTGGCCTTGTGAACATTACAGAGCAACTCCTAGAGCAGCTGACGGAGCCAAGAGCATTCAGCAACGGCGTTAGCCACTGCTCGATACTCAGCCTCGGCACTCGACCGGGAGACGGTGGGCTGTCGCTTGGAAGACCAAGAGATCAGGGACGGCCCAAGGTAGACACAGTACCCCAAGGTGGAGCGCCGTGTGTCCGGGCAGCCAGCCCAGTCCGCATCAGAGTAGGCGACGAGGTCGGTGGAGGCGGAGGCTGTCAGCGTAAGTCCCAAGGACTGGGTGCCGCGTATGTATCGGAGGATACGCTTCACCAGAGTCCAGTGAGAGTCGCGCGGAGCATGCATGTGAAGACAGACCTGCTGAACGGCACACTGCAAGTCGGGTCGCGTCAGGGTCAGGTACTGCAGGGCTCCCAAAATGGAGCGGTAGAAGGCTGCATCAGATGCAGGCGAACCCTCCAAAGCGGACACCTTGGCCTTGGTGTCGACAGGCGTGGGAGCGGGCTTGCAGTTAAGCATGCCAGCTCGGTCGAGAAGCTCATGGGCATAGCGCTGCTGATGCAGGAAGAACCCATCAGGCCGTCGAACCACCTCAATGCCAAGGAAGTAATGCAGAGGACCCAAGTCCTTCAGGGCACTAGTAGAAAAGGGGGCATTTGTCCCGGTTCGTAAGGGCCTTTAGTCCCGGTTCATGAACCGGGACTAATGGGTTGTTACTAATACCTCCCCCCTTTAGTCCCGGTTCTAACACGAACTGGGACAGATGGGCCTCCACGTGGCCGGCGCGCCGAGCCCAGGCAGGGGGGCCTTTGGTCCCGGTTGGTGGCACCAACCGGGACCAAAAGGCATCCACGCGTCAGCATTTCAGTGGCTGGGGTTTTTGTTTTTTTAAGGGGGGGGGGGGGGGGTTTGGGGGTTTTGGGGGGTTAATTTAGGTGTTTCATATATTGTGTTAGCTAGCTAATTAATAGAGAGAAGTGTCCTCTCCGTGCTTGGTCGACGCTACGTACTATACATAGAGAGGCCCTCGACACGCTAGCTAGTAAGAAAATGAAGGGAACCATTAAGTACAGAAGTTCGTCATGCATACCGAGAGAAGTGATCGATCGACCTCTCCTTCTCCGAGAGATTGGTCGAACAATAAGTTTTTGTATTATCTATCCGACGCTACTGGCTACATACATATACAATATGTAAGATCTCTTAATTACAATCCCCTAGCAATTGAAATCAACTTCCACATGGTATTCTCCGGCTTTATTGATGACATGGTCAAGAAAGAATCCCGCCAATTCCTCTTGAATTGCTTTCATGCGATCTCGTTCTAGTAGTTCATTCCGCATCTGCCACGTCTAATTTGAAGAAGGGGGTTAATTAATACATATATATGAATGAAACTCAACAGAAATGATGGTGTAATAAAATGAAATTGTGAATATTATTGCTTACGCACTTCATATTGTCTTTTAGAGTAGCCCCGCTTATTTTTCAAAGTCGCGTTGTAGATGAACTCGCACACGTAGTATCCACAGAAATCATTCCCTTGTTCCTGCCACAAGCACTTTACGAGCAATAGAGGTCAATCAAACTGATAATGAAGCATTATAAATGGCATTGATGAAAGTATAGCTATAGAATCAACGGGAGATGCGCGCAACTAGCTAGCCAGTAGTACTTACTTTCGGGTATGTATATCGCAGCTCCTTCGGCAGTCCCGGAGCTTCTGCGGTGAACTGTTTCCAAACCCTGCAAGACAAAGAAAATAATTATTATTACTTGAGATATCAGGAAATGAACAAAAAGTTGCCGATATGGTGCGATAATGATCGATTGAACTTACTTGTTGAGGAATTCAGTCATGTCCGCATAGGTTTCGGGATCTTTTCGTCTCGAGTCTAAGATGGTTACTAGTCCCCGCTCAAGCTTAATCTCCAGAAGAACATAGTGGAAGCTGTGCACGCATGCATAACTCATCAATTACATTACTATAACCTCGCTCGAGTAATAAGGGAAACCGAATATGCACACGACAGTAACACTCACTTGAAGTTGTAAGGAAAGAGTATGGTATCTTTGTTTTGATTTTTGATCAACGATTGTAGCAAGTTGGCCTCGGCCTCTTCGGCGTGCTTTTTAACCTGAATATCATCTATGATATTTGTGTTAATGAACCCAATATCATACATTTCTTGTTTTCTGCACTCGACGATCTTCAATCTGCATAATATATTGAGGATAATTAATTATAAATACATGCAATGAAAGAGCCGAGCTATATATAGAGACTTAATGACAGAAATAGTACTTACAGACAGTAGCAAAAGACCGTTAATTTATCGAGGGCCTTTTGATTGAAGAACGCGAAGAACTCCTCAAATGGAACAGCCAACAGATCAGTTCCAACGAGGTCGTGCTCCTCTTTCATGTTCAGATACAAACTATTCGTCCCCCCAGACTCTCTGCAGGTTTTCATGTACCAATTATGGAATCTTCGCATCATCGTTGTTAGAGATTTTTCATCTTTGACGAGAGGCTTCCCGTACTCGTATCTGTGTTCGTCCACCTCCATGAAATCAGGAAGTTGATTGTCAGGCAGGTAATCTGATAGATTGCCATAACCGGCCACCATCCCCGGAGCATTAGCGACGATGTCGCCGCTAGACACATTGAGCGGGGGGCACGATTGATTTGCTTGTTCGCCGAGCTGGGCAGTTTTTTTCGCAGCTGCTCGTTCTCTTGACCTTTGATGTCTGACAGTACTTCCCGACCGCTCCGCTTGGAGATATGTCTGTTCAGTAATGCGCTCATAGTTGGTTCTCGGCGGAGACATTGCCGGTTTCCTCAGGGCATCGAGAGTGCGCTTTGCTTTCACCGGATCTACCTTCTCCTCCGGAGGTGGATGTCTCTTTGCTTTCAACCCTTCAAAGAAGTCCTTCACTATGGTCCGCACGATCGTCGCGTTTTCCTCCTCGGTCCTCTCGTACGGTAACTTCTCTAGAGGCTTGAGAGGTGGACCGTATCTGTATTGCCTCCCGCCTCTGGCTGTAATGCTAGACGCCGGAGTAGACGGAGCGGCTGCGGCGTCTGTCTTCTTTTGTGCTTGCTTACGAGGCGGAGGAGAAGGACTACGACGCGCCGGAGCAGCCGGGACGGCGGCGGGTCTCTTCCGCCCTTGCTGGGGAGGCGGAGAAGGAGGAGGCTGCTGGCTGCTCGGGCGCGCCGGCGCAGGCGGAGAAGGAGGCGGAGTGCCGCCACGCGCCGGAGAAGGAGGCCCAATACCCTGATCGTCACTCGCCGGAGGAGGAGGCGGAGTGTCCTGACTCGCCGGAGGAGGAGGAGGAGGTGGAGGCGTCCAGTTCGGAAGATTGATGAGCTCCTTCCGCCATAGGCATGGAGTCTTCAGAGCAGAACCCAGCCTAGTCTCCCCTTCACCGGTAGGGTGGTCAAGCTGGAGGTCCTCAAATCCCTCCGTTATTTCATCCACCATCACCCTAGCATATCCTTCTGGAATCGGCCGGCAGTGAAAAGTTGCGCCGGGTTCAGTAGGATAAACAGAGCCAACAGCCGCCTTGACCTTCAAATTCATCCATCGCGTCATAATGTGGCAATTTTGAGACTCCGTGATAGCATCCACGGGATAGCTGGCAGGAGCCGTCAAGACATGCTCCGGCTGAAGCAGCTCGGTGGAAGCCACGCTGCTTCTCCGCTGAGATGGCGGGGTAGCTTCGGGGGAAGCTTCGGCAGGTCGTTTGCTGCGATCTGCTTCTCGTTCCTCTAGCCCCATTACCCTTTCGTGCAGCGCCTGCAGTTGGCCCTGCTCCAGTTTCTTCCTCCTCTCCTGGGTTTTGTAACCCCCTGCGTCCGGAAAACCAACCGTCCACGGAATGGAGCCTGGCGTGCCTCGTGTCCGTTCAGGGTGCTCAGGATTCCCAAGGGCCATTGTGAGCTCGTCCTTCTCCCTGTCTGGAACGAACGTCCCTTGCTGCGCTGCATCGATATAGTGCCGAAGCTTGGTGACTGGTATTTTCAGTTGCTCGTCCGTCCAACGGCACTTCCCTGATACAGGGTCCAAGGTTCCGCCAGCCCCGAAGAACCAAGTCCGGCAACGGTCTGGCCAGTTCATTGTCTCTGGTTCGATCCCTTTATCAAGCAGATCATTCTCAGCCTTGGACCACTTAGGACGGGCTTTGAGGTAGCCACCTGACCCCGTGCGATGGTGAAACTGCTTCTTCGCAGCATTTTGCTTGTTTGTCGCCAACATCTTCTTACTCTTTTCCGATGTCTTGTGGGCCACAAATGCGGGCCAGTGATCTTTGATCTTCTCATATTTGCTGATGAATTCTGGTGTCTCTTCTTTGTCGACAAACTTGTTCAGCTCTTTCCTCCACCTCCTGAATAGGTTTGCCATCTTCTTAAGAGCACAAGACTTGATTAATTGCTCTTTAACTGGCTTCTCCGGATCCTCCTCTGGCGGTAGGGTGAAATTTCCCTTCAGCTGAGTCCAAAGATCATCTTTCTGCATATCATTGACATAAGACACCTCAGGGTCTTCCTCCTTAGGCTTATACCATTGCTGGATGCTGATCGGGATCTTGTCCCTAACAAGAACCCCGCACTGAGCAGAAAATGCGTTCTTTGTCCGGATGTGTTCAATCGGTTCGCCGTCGGGCGCAATTGCTGTGATCTCAAACCTTTCATCCGAGCTCAACTTTTTCTTCGGGCCTCGTCTCCTTATCGAAGTTGTGCTCGATCCGGAGGGCTAGAAAAAGTAAGAAAGACGAGAGTTAATTAATATGTGTACATATACCAAAACAATGAATGCATCAATTAACTAGTCAGCACGGGCTTAACTAATATATATATATATATATATACCTGGCCGGACTCGGTTCGGTCACCGGAGCAGTCAGCACGATCTCCTTTTATCTCCATTGGGTCACCGGATCCATCATGAACATAGCCCTCTTCTTGTACCGGCATTAATGGGCCGGAGCCATCATGAACATAGCCCTCTTCTTCACCCAGTCCTTCCTGACCATCGGTGTCGTTGAGAAATGACGCAACGACATCACTTCCTTGTGCGATTATGTCCCCCAACATCGCTTCTGTTGCTTCGTCTCGGGAGTGCTCCATAGTTTCTGCAAATATTTACAACATGTCAATTATTATTCAAACATGGTACAGATGGATATATATTAGTGGCAAACGTAGAACTAGCTAGCTAATCACAATAAGGAATCATGTTAGTGGCCTCGACGCTGCTTCTCTAGGGTTTGGGGTGGCCTCGACACAACGCTTCAAGGGTTTGGGGTGGCCTCGGCGACAGCGCTCTTTTAACTTGGTAAATTTGGGTGGCCTCGAGAGAGTTAATTTGTCGGGTAGGGGCGCGGCGGGAGGGGGTAGGAGACCAACATCATTTTCTCTCTAGGGTTTGGGTGTCCTCGAGATTTTTGGTCGAGCGAGAGGGCCATGGGGGGTGCTGCCGTGGTATAAGTTATCACGGTCGAGAGGGGGTATATATATCGACCGCCCCTCATGTCGAAGTTATCCGGGAGGGGGTTATATCGACAACGACGCGACATACATATACATGGGAAAATAATGTTATCGGGGAGGGGGTATCGGTACCCCCCCTCGTGGTATAGAGGAAAAGAAGAGGTTCTATTTTTTCTTCTTCTCCTCTATTCCTTTCTTCTTCTCCTCTTCTTTTTCTTCTTTTTTCCTCTTCTTATTTATTTCTCCTCTTCTTCCTCTCCTCTTCTTCTCCTTTCTTCCTCTTCTTATTTTCCTTTTTCCTCTCCTTCTTTTTCTTCTTCTTCTTCCTTCTTCCTTCTTCCTCTTTTCTTCTTTCCTTATTTTACTTTTTCCTCTACACTAACCTAAAATGCACTAACCTAAAATCGATATCTACTAACAACCTAAATAAAAAATTAATACATATATGAAAAAACATATATAAACAAAAAAATGCTATGAACATTATATTCATACATACATAGCCACATCCATTCATCATATAGCTACCACATACATATATACATTATATATATGAAAAAAAATGCAATGAACAAAAATATACACATGTATATATGAAAACAAGCTTTGAACACAGAGCCTCGACGGCGGCGGCTCACATCGGGGGCGGCCGGCGAGGGCGACGGCGGGGGCAGCGAGGGCGTCGGCGACGACCACGGTGGGGGCGCGGGCCGGGGCAGGGGCGTGGCCGGCGACGACGGCGACGGTGGGGGCGGGTCGTGCGGCAGGGGCGCGACCGGGCGCGCTCGGGGCGACGGCGATGGCGACGACAGGCGCGGGCGACGACGACGGCGTCGGGGCAGCCTGGCGGCGACGGGGCAGGGGCGACGACGGGGGCGCGCGGACGGCATCGGGGCGACGCGCGGACGGCATCGGGGCGGCGCGCGGACGGCGTCTGGGCGGCGGGCGGCGTCGGGGCAGCGGACGGCGTCGATCTAGGCAGCCTGGCGGCGTCGATGAGCTCCGCGTCGTCGGGCGTGCCGGGGGGCAGCTGGCGATGAGTTCGTCAAATTTTCCTAAGTGCTACTTATATACCCAGGCCTTTGGTCCCGGTTCGTGAAACCAACCGGGACTAATGCACCCTTTAGTCCCGGTTGGTGCCACCAACCGGGACCAATGGCCGGAAGCGGCGGCCTTTGGTCCCGGTTGGTGGCACCAACCGGGACTAAAGGTGGGGCATTGGTCCCGGTTGGTGCCACGAACCGGTACCAATGCCACCCTTTAGTCCCGGTTTGGTGGACCAATGCCCCACCTTTAGTCCCGGTTGGTGCCACCAACCGGGACCAAAGGCCCCTGTGCTGCCCGCATCGCGGCGAAAGTTTAGTCCCACCTCGCTAGTTGAGAGGGCTCGAGAGTGGTTTATAAGCGCTGTTGCGCCCACCCTCTCGAGCTTCTCTCAACTGCAGGCTTTCGGGCCTAATGTCACACTATGCTGCTGTGGGCCTATTGGGCCTTCTGCGGGCCTGAATCCTGGCCCAGGTTGGGTTTCTAGTCGTATTCAAGCCATGGTGGCCCAATAGGTGGCAGTTTTTTTTGTTTTTTTCCATTTTTTGTTTTTTGCATTATTTATTTTCTTTTGTTTTTTGCTTTATTTTTTAATTCTTTTTGCTTTTAGTTTTAGAAAAATTATAAACTTTCTGTTAGTGCCATTAGTTTTCAAATTTGAAAACACTTTTTTTGTTTTCTTTCTTGCTTTATTTATTTTATTTTGTTTCTACTTACAACAAAATACTTATTGTTGCTATTTTTATTTTTATTTCCAGTTTTTTTGTTTTGTTTTCTGCATTATTCATTTTCTTTTCTTATTGCTTTATTTTTTAATTCTTTTTTGCTTTTAGTTTTAAAAATTATAAACTTTCTGTTAGTGCCATTAGTTTTCAAATGAACTCTGAAAAAGTTGAAAGTTGGCATGGTATCACAAATTCACCCACATAGCATGTGCATGTACAAAACGGACAATGGTATCATACTCGTCTGTTACAAAGTTGGCATGGTATCATCATAATAGTTGCAGGAGAAAGTCTTCACTTTTTCTTCGCTTGTGTCATTTGCTTATTGCGCCGTAACCATGGATAATCTTCATCGTTTATCAGGATGCTGGGGCCAGCCTTGACTTTGAAAGGAGGAATTTCATGAAACTTTTCATAATCTTCAGACATGTCTGTCTTGCCCTCCACTCCCACGATGTCCCTTTTTCCTGAAAGAACTATGTGGCGCTTTGGCTCATCGTATGATGTATTCGCTTCCTTATCTTTTCTTTTTCTCGGTCTGGTAGACATGTCCTTCACATAGATAACCTGTGCCACATCATTGGCTAGGACGAACGGTTCGTCAGTGTACCCAAGATTTTTCAGATCCACTGTTGTCATTCCGTACTGTGGGTCTACCTGTACCCCGCCTCCTGACAGATTGACCCATTTGCACTTAAACATAGGGACCTTAAAATCATGTCCGTAGTCAAGTTCCCATATGTCCACTATGTAACCATAATATGTGTCCTTTCCCCTCTCGGTTGTTGCATCAAAGCGGACACCGCTGTTTTGGTTGGTGCTCTTTTGATCTTGGTCAATCGTGTAAAATGTATTCCCATTTATCTCGTATCCTTTGTAAATCAATACAGTCAAAGATGGTCCCCTGGACAACAAGTACAGCTCATCACAAACAGTGTTGTCACCTCTGAGACGTGTTTCCAACCAACTGCTGAAAGTCCTGATGTGTTCACATGTAATCCAGTTGTCGCACTGCTCCGGGTGTTTGGAGCGCAGACTGTTCTTGTGTTCATCGACATACGGGGTCACCAAGGTAGAGTTCTGTAGAACTGTGTAGTGTGCTTGAGACCAAGAATATCCGTCCCTGCATATTATTGAGTCCCTTCCAAGCGTGCCTTTTCCAGTCAGTCTCCCCTCATACCGCGATTTAGGGAGACCTATCTTCTTAAGGCCAGGAATGAAGTCAACACAAAAACCGATGACATCCTCTGTTTGATGGCCCATGGAGATGCTTCCTTCTGGCCTAGCGCGGTTACGGACATATTTCTTTAGGACTCCCATGAACCTCTCAAAGGGGTACATATTGTGTAGAAATACGAGGTCCAGAATGACAATCTCGTCAACTAGATGAACTAGGACGTGTGTCATGATATTGAAGAAGGATGGTGGGAACACCAGCTCAAAACTGACAAGACATTGCACCACATCACTCCTTAGCCTTGGTATGATTTCTGGATCGATCACCTTCTGAGAGATTGCATTGAGGAATGCACATAGCTTCACAATGGCTAATCGGACGTTTTCCGGTAGAAGCCCCCTCAATGCAACCGGAAGCAGTTGCGTCATAATCACGTGGCAGTCATGAGACTTTAGGTTCTGAAACTTTTTCTCTGCCATATTTATTATTCCCTTTATATTCGACGAGAAGCTAGTCGGGACCTTCATACTAAGCAGGCATTCAAAGAAGATTTCCTTCTCTTCTTTGGTAAGAGCATAGCTGGCAGGACCTTCATACTGCTTTGGAGGCATGCCGTCTTTTTCGTGCAAACGTTGCAGGTCCTCCCGTGCCTCAGCTGTATCTTTTGTCTTTCCATACACGCCCAAGAAGCCTAGCAGGTTCACGCAAAGGTTCTTCGTCACGTGCATCACGTCAATTGAAGAGCGGACCTCTAGGTCTTTCCAGTAGGGTAGGTCCCAAAATATAGATTTCTTCTTCCACATGGGTGCGTGTCCCTCAGCGTCATTTGGAACAGCTAGTGCGCCGGGACCCTTTCCAAAGATTACGTGTAAATCATTGACCATAGCAAGTACGTGATCACCGGTACGCATGGCGGGCTTCTTCCGGTGATCTGCCTCGCCTTTGAAATGCTTGCCTTTCTTTCGACATTGATGGTTGGTCCGAAGAAATCGACGATGGCCCAGGTACACATTCTTCCTGCAGCTTCCCAGGTATATACTATCGGTGTCAAGTAAACAGTGCGTGCATGCGTGGTATCCCTTGTTTGTCTGTCCTGAAAGGTTACTGAGAGCGGGCCAATCATTGATGGTCACGAACAGCAACGCCTTTAGGTCAAATTCCTCCTGTTTGTGCTCATCCCACGTACGTACACCGTTTCCATTCCACAGCTGTAAAAGTTCTTCAACTAATGGCCTTAGGTACACATCAATGTCGTTGCCGGGTTGCTTAGGGCCTTGGATGAGAACTGGCATCATAATGAACTTCCGCTTCATGCACATCCAAGGAGGAAGGTTATACATACATAGAGTCACGGGCCAGGTGCTGTGATTGCTGCTCTGCTCCCCGAAAGGATTAATGCCATCCGCGCTTAAAGCAAACCATACGTTCCTTGGGTCACTTGCAAACTCATCCCAGTACTTTGTCTCGATTTTTCTCCACTGCGACCCGTCAGCGGGTGCTCTCAACTTCCCGTCTTTCTTACGGTCCTCACTATGCCATCGCATCAACTTGGCATGCTCTCCGTTTCTGAACAGACGTTTCAACCGTGGTATTATAGGAGCATACCACATCACCTTCGCAGGAACCCTCTTCCTGGGGGGATCGCCGGCAACATCACCAGGGTCATCTCGTCTGATCTTATACCGTAATGCACCGCATACCGGGCATGCGTTCAGATCCTTGTACGCATCGCGGTAGAGGATGCAGTCATTAGGGCATGCATGTATCTTCTGCACCTCCAATCCTAGAGGGCATACGACCTTCTTTGCTGCGTATGTACTGTCGGGCAATTCGTTATCCTTTGGAAGCTTCTTCTTCAATATTTTCAGTAGCTTCTCAAATCCTTTGTGAGGCACAGCATTCTCTGCCTTCCACTGCAGCAATTCCAGTACGGTACCGAGCTTTGTGTTACCATCTTCGCAATTGGGGTACAACCCTTTTTTGTGATCCTCTAACATGCGATCGAACTTCAGCTTCTCCTTTTGACTTTCGCATTGCATCCTTGCATCGACAATGACCCGGCGGAGATCATCATTATCGGGCACATCGTCTGGTTCCTCTTGATCTTCAGCAGCTTCGCCCGTTGCAGCATCATCGTGCACATCGTCTGGTTCCTCTTGATGTTCAGTAGCATCACCGTATTCAGGGGGCACATAGTTGTCATCGTACTCTTCTTCTTCGCCGTCTTCCATCATAACCCCTATTTCTCCGTGCCTCGTCCAAACATTATAGTGTGGCATGAAACCCTTGTAAAGCAGGTGGGTGTGAAGGATTTTCCGGTCAGAGTAAGACTTCGTATTCCCACATATAGGGCATGGACAACACATAAAACCATTCTGCTTGTTTGCCTCAGCCACTTCGAGAAAATCATGCACGCCTTAATGTACTCGGAGGTGTGTCTTGAACCGTACATCTATTGCCGGTTCATCTGCGTGCATTATATATAATTAAGTGTGTCAAAAATCATTACAGAACATCGTGAATAGATAATTAAGTGACCAAATTAATAGAAGTTCATCATCATATTAAAACCAAAGTACATACATAGTTCTCATCTAACAACATAAAGCTCTGCAGAGCATCTAAATGAATTAAACCATACATTGAAACTATGTAAAACACTTCAATGCGAAAACAAATGCGATCATAATCGCAACCAATGTAACAACTGATCCAACGGCATAATGATACCAAGCCTCGGTATGAATGGCATATTTTCTAATCTTTCTAATCTTCAAGCGCATTGCATCCATCTTGATCTTGTGATCATCGACGACATCCGCAACATGCAACTCCAATATCATCTTCTCCTCCTCAATTTAGGGTCGGTTGGAATTTCCGGTTCAACAACCTCCTAGATAAATAAAATCTATGTCACGTTGGTCGGCATAATTGTCATAAACAATAAATGAACCAATAGTTATGAAAAGATAATATATACCACATCCGAATCATAGACAGGACGAGGGCCGACGGGGGCGGATACCAAAACCATCGCACTATATAAGATGCAATAATAAAAGTAAGAAAATTATACAAGTATCTATATAAACATACAAGTAAGAATGTTTTCCTTTCAGAAAGAAGATAAGAACAAGAGGCTCACCACAGTGGTGCCGGCGACGAGATCGGCGCGGGCGATCGTCGGCGGTGAAGACGGGGACGGGACGTGACGGACCGCTAAACCTAGACAAATATTGACGAAAATGGAGCTTGGAGGTCGAGCTTGGAGAGGAGAAAGCTTAAGTAGTGTGGCTCGGGCATTCCATCGAACACCTCGTGTGCATAGAAGGTGAGCTAGAGCACCACAAAGCTCTCCCCTCGCCGTCCAGGAAAAACAGAGCAGTGGGAGTGCTCTCCTCGTGGGCGAGGGGTATATATAGGCAACTCGTTGGTCCCGGTTCGTCCCACGAACCGGGACTAAAGGGCAGCCTTTGGTCCCGGTTCATGCCACCAACCGGGACCAATGGTGGTGGGCCAGGAGCGAGGCCCATTGGTCCCGGTTCGTCCCACCAACCAGGACCAAAAGCTCCAGACGAACCGGGACCAATGGCCCATGTGGCCCGGCCGGCCGCTCACGAACCGGGTCCAATGCCCCCATGGGTCCCGGTTCTGGACTGAACCGGGACTAATGGGCTGGCCCGGCCTGGACCATTGCCCCCTTTTCTACTAGTGGGGCAAACTCATCACGAAGACGAGCAGTGAGCCGCTGGAGGAGCGCGATAGTGGATGCCGTCAGAATGATGTCGTCGACGTACAGCAGCAAGTAGGTCGTGTCAACTCCGTGATGATACACGAAGAGGGACGCATAGGAGCGAGTCGATGTAAATCCGAGCGTCTGCAGGAAGGCGGCGATGCGCTGGTACCAGGCCCGAGGTGCCTGCTTCAACCCGTAAAGCGAACGGGAGAGCAAGCACACATGATCTGGATGCGTGGCATCGACGAAGCCGGTGGGCTGCTCACAGAACACCTGCTCAGCCAGGTGGCCGTGCAAGAAGGCATTGGACACGTCCAATTGATGCACAGGCCATGCGCGGGACACAGCTAGCTGAAGCACGGCGCGGATCGTGCCCGGTTTAACAACCGGGGCAAATGTGTCGGTGAAGTCCACGCCCGCGCGTTGCCGAAAGCCCCGAACCACCCAACGAGCTTTATAGCGCTCGAGAGTGCCATCCGGACGAGTCTTGTGCCGAAAGACCCACTTGCCCGTGATGATGTTGGCACGAGGCGGCCGAGGGACGGGCTGCCAGGTACGGTTCCGCTGGAGCGCGTCGAACTCTTCCTGCATCGCAGTGAGCCAATGAGGATCCGAAGGGTGGCTCGAGCTGACAATGGGAGTGGAGACGGCTCAGAGGCGGAAGCAGCGAGAAGGTACTCATCGCTGGGGTACCGCGTGCTTGGGCGAAGGGTGCCAGCCCGAGAGCGAGTCATCGGGCGGGGCAGCGGGTCCGGAGTAGAGACGGGCGAGGACGAAGAAGAGCCCGCCTCCTCTGTGACCGCCGTGGGCAAGGCCGCCGCAGGTGAGGCCGCAGGCGAGGCGGCGGGCGAGGCCGCCGGCGTGGCGGCGGGTGAGGCCGTCGTGGACGAGGCGGCAGGCGCCAGGGGCGTCGCGGGCGCCGAGGGAGGTGCAGCCCCTATGGCAGCCAACCGGGGAGAGACTCGACCCGTGGCGTGGGGGGCACCCTCAAAGCCGGGAGGCGGCCCAAGCGAAGCACGTGGGCGGCTGTCACCGGGGGCGGGCAAGGCCGCAACATCCGAAGGTACCTGCTGGAATGGAAAAACCATCTCATCAAAGTAAACGTGTCGTGAGGTGATCACCCGATGTGAGATAGGGTCATAGCAGCGGTAGCCTTTGGTGTTGGGAGGGTAGCCGAGAAAGATGCAGGCCACTGACCGAGGTGCGAGCTTATGAGGAGTAGTGGAAGCGATGCTGGGGTAGCACAGGCAACCGAAGATGCGGAGCTCAGCATAGGAGGGTGGCGTGCCAAACAAGAGGTGATGAGGTGTAAAATTCCCGCGAGTGCGACAAGGACAAATGTTAATGAGTAGTGATGCGGTGGCTAGCGCGTCGGGCCAAAAACGTGGGGGCACGTTGGCGTGGAAGAGGAGGGTGCAAACGCAATCATTGAGAGTGCGAAGCACGCGCTCAGTGCGGCCGTTTTGTTGTGAAGTGTACGAGCAAGTGAGACGAAAGATCGTGCCGTGTGTGGCGAGAAGGTTGCGGATCGCAAGGTTATCGAACTCCTCCCCATTGTCTGTTTGCAACGCATGAATGGGACGTCCAAACTGCGTGGAGACATAGGAGTAGAAGGCGGTGAGAGTGACAACAGAGTCCGACTTTCGCCGCAACGGGAAGGTCCACACATAGTGCGAAAAATCATCACGTATGACAAGGTAATAAAGATAGCTCGTGTTACTTGCAACAAGAGAGGTCCAAACATCACTATGAATTAACTCAGACGGGTATGAAGCGACATGTGAGGAAGTGCTAAAAGGAAGACGAACATGTTTGCCGAGACGACAAGCATGACAAGTGTGATCGTCGAGCTTATTACACGTGAATGAAAAACTCCGAAGAACATGACGAAGGGTGGCGACGTTGGGATGACCAAGACGAGCGTGCCAAAGGTCCACTCCGGCGGAAAGCGCCATGGGTGCATCAACGGAGGATGTAGGTGAGTGGACCGGGTAAAGCTCGTCAGGGCTGTCACATCGGTGGAGCACCATCCGGGTACGGGCATCCTTGACAGAAAAGCCAAACATGTCAAATTCAATGGTAACGGGATTTTCACGTGTAAGAGAACGAACGGAAACAAGATTTTTAATGATGTCAGGAGAAACAAGCACATTAGAAAGATATAATGGCATGGAGTTAGAAGGAAAAGCAGCATGGCCGACATGAGTAATGGGCATGGAAGAACCGTCACCAACGGTAATGCGAGCAGCGGTGTGAACGGGGTGAGCGGCAAGAAGGTTACCGGGGTTGGCGGCCATGTGAGCCGTGGCTCCGGTGTCCATATACCAGTCGCCACCGTCAGTGTACTGCTGAGGCGTGGGGGCGGTGTGGAAGGCCGCTAGGAGTGCTGGGTCCCAAGGCGCCGGCGGGAGGACCGGGGCTGATGGCGCCAGCTGAGGCGGTGGCGCCACAAACCCACCGGCCGGAGGCAGCCCATAGGCCGAGGGGCCGTAGAGCGACGCGGGCTGGTACGCCTGAGGAGCCGCGTACAGAGCCTGATGAGGAGCCGGGCGGGCGCCAAAGGAGCCGGGGACGGGGGCACGCGGTATAGGCATGGAATACGCGTGCACGACACCCGTCCAAGGGTTCTGGCCGGCCTGCCAGGGCGCCGGCGGGAGCTGGTGCTGCGGCTGGCGCGGCGCCCCGCCGTGGGCAGCTGGCTGCTGCTGCTTGCGGCCACCTCGGCCGCGACGCCCGCCCCGGCGCTGCTGCTGCTCGGCGGGGGGCGGAGGGGCCTGCGGCGGCGCCGGGTAGGGGAACCCGGGCGGCGGCGGCGCCTGGAATGGGCCCGGGGCGGGCCGCGGCGGTGGGCGGCGCACCGCCACGGGCACCGGCGGTGAGGGCAGTGTGGGTGGCCTGGGTGTGCGACATCCGCATCCTTCGCTCCTCCAGCTTCAGGTACGCGACGATCTTGGGGAAGGTCGGGTTGGTGATGAGGGGGATGTTGGAGGCGGCGTTCCCGAAGTCTTCGTTCAGGCCGGCGATGAGGGTGCTGAGGAGAAGCTCATCGGAGACCTTCTCGCCGAGGTCACGGAGCTCGTCAACAAGCTTCTTGAGGCGCATGCAATAATCGTCAACAGACGAGTCAAGCTGCTGGCACCCAAAAAACTCGTCGTGCAAGAAAACCTTGCGTTGGAGCGCGTTGTCGGTGAAGAGGCCATTGAGCTTGGTCCAAACGGCATGAGCGTCGTCGTCGGCGGAGACCACCGTGTGGAAGAGGTCCTTCGAGATGGTGGTGTAGAACCAACGGATGAGAGTGGCGTCAATGGCCGCCCACTCCTCATCGTCCTTCATGAAGCGGGAGTCCACGGAGCCATCGATGTGATCCCGGAGATTGTACTCACGAAACACGAGGGAGAAGTATGTCTTCCAAGCATAGTACATGGAGGTGAGGTGGTCGAGGACGAGGGAACCCGGGCGAGGATATTGAGGTCGCGGATGACGACGGGATCGGGTCCTTGGAACGGGTTGGTGCGGCGGCTGCGGGTGGTACCGGTGGAACCGGGGGAGGCCATGGCCGAGAGGGGTGGTGCGGCGGTGCGTGTGCGGCGGCGCGGCAGGGAAGAAGGCGGCGCGACGGGTGGCGGCGCGGCGGGGGAGGGCGGAAGCGTGGGCGGCGGCGGCACACTGGGGCGGCGGCGCGGCGGTGAAGGGTCGCGGCGGCGGCGGCACGAGGTGGCGGCGACGGCGATGGGATCGCGGCGGCGGCGGCGGCGGCGGCACGGGTTAGGGTGAGGATCGTAGGTATGATACCATGTTGGAAACGATTGTTTTGGCAATGCTTCACGATGTATTGATCGGTGCAAAGCGCACGTATATATGGTGTACAAAGTGGGCCACAACCTCAACTATACAATGACTAGAAGGTGGGCCAGACTATACAATATACATGTACTAACCATATATTCAACAGGTAGAAGATGAACAGTAACGAGGTCTATTTTACCGTTGGTTGAAGATTAAGGGCCTTGTATCAAGGTAAGTGGTGCAGTTTTATTTTCAGTTAACTGATGCATAGGATGTCCCATTTTCTTTTACTAAATCAAGCAATATGATTAAATTTCGTCGTTTTACCGTTAATGGCAACAATACAAATACGTGCATCGCTACTTCTACTGTCACTGAGTGAGGACACCACAAGATTGAACCCATTACAAAGCAACTCTCCGATTGCAAGATAAATCAATTTAGTTTGCCAAACCAAACGGACAGATCAGAGATAAATACAAAGTTGTAACAATTATGCATAATAAAGTTCAGAAACGACTAAATTACTACAATGAATAATCTGATCATAAACCCACAATTCATCGGATCCCAAAAAATATACCGTCAAAGAAGATTACATCGGATATAACTCTATGGAGATCATGGAGAATATTGTATTGAAGGTTAAAGATAGAGAGGAAGCCATCTAGCTACTAGCAATGGACCCGCATCACCGAAAGGGCAGCAAGGTTGATGTAGAGGCCCTTTGTGATCGATTCCCGTGCGTTGCAACGGGTGAAAAAAATATCGTAATCTCCAATTGTCATGACCACATTTGCTGCATCACCGAGATACATTATCACCCTTAATTTTGTGAAATTCTGAACATTTTTTTAAACTCATGAGCATATCTGAAATCTTGAACAATTTTAAAGATTTTCAAATATTTTCTAAAATCATGAACATTTTCTAATTCATGATCATTTTATACTATTTGCAAACTTTTCTTAAAAAAATTGAACATTTTTTAAAACATTTTCTCTTGAATAGGCGAACATTTTTAGAAACGTCGAACATTTGTTTTTTTAAATTGGTAGTGCAAGAATATTTCTTTGATTTAACGAATATTTTTTGATATGCATTATCATTTTTTGACAGCAAATATTCCATGAATCAATAAACTATTTTGTAAGTCATGAACAGTTTTTAAAATTTTAGGATATTTTTTAATTCATGAAAAAAATGAATTAGAAATTTTTTATTCAATTTCATAATTAATAAAAGAACTTTTTTTGAAAAATCATGAATATTTTTTGATTTCCCAAATATTTTTTATAAATTGTGAACTTTTTCTAAAAATTGAGAACATTTTCTAAATCCACAAACATTTATGTATTATTAAACATTTTATTTTGAATTTCTCATTTTTAAAATTTTCAGAACTTTTTTGAAGTCCCAAATTATTTAAATTAGGAAAAACCGAAGATGGAGAAGAAAAAAAACGAAATTGAAAAAATAGGACTCCCGGATATGGGCGAGCCCAAAGAGGCGCGCTGTGTCTTCTTCAGCTAGAGCCTAGTATGAAGGTTCATACTGCATGGGCCGGCTCAGACGGGGATTCACCTGTGTGAAACGTTTTTTTATCATTTATAGGTGGCAACGAGGGGAGGGGTAATATTTTGCAACTTTGAGGGCAATTTTGATGACGTACCGCCAGAAGCAATAGCTCTTTTAATATTAAAAATTAAATTAAATTAAAAAAAGTATAGATATCTATCTATATACCTATACTAATTACAGACTCCCAAGAAATTCCCATGTTAATTAGATTTTACGAGCCGTTAATCTGGTGGGACCGAATTATTACGGTGTAGATTGATTGATGAAATCCTCTATAAAAAAAATCTTGAAAAAAAATCATGAATTTAAATAATTTTATCTCAATCTATCTAAAACTTCTACCAACTCCAGCATGACCGCGTGCATAAACATAACCTCTCACGTATCCCTCTATCTCTCTCACATCTCTTTCAAACCCCCTAGGCTCAAATCAACCAGGAAAAGTAAGTGAACAAACAGAAACCCTAGAAGCGGCCATGCTGCATGGCGCCGGGGCGGGCGTTAATGCATGCGGCCATGCTGCATCCTGCATGTTCCAGCCATGCATACGTGGGGTGGGGTGGGCGCAACTTCAAGTGTGCTACGCGTGGTAGCCCGGCGGTGAGGGTGCGTCCATGCTGGCCGTGGCCTGCTGCTGTTGCGACTCGCCAACCAGCCTAATGCCATCAGGTAATCCTACTACTCCTGTTCTATCTGATGCCTCTGTCATCTTAGATAGTAGTACATGTAGATGAAGAAAGAAAACAGGTTCATGGCCATCTAGAAGTTAAACTAACGAGCATATTGATTGATCAATCATGCCTTTGTTTCATAGATTTTTTTTTTGTGATGATGAGTAGTTGGACTGACAAATAAGTCACGAAGAGATGAGCAAGTACTTGAAGTTGGCATGTGGATGGATTTTCAGGTGGCCGGTACAAACTATGAGCTGCATGTTATCAAATAGATCTATGTACGTACTTTCCATGGTATCCGTGCGAGTCGAGACGGAACGCATCAATAAGCTAGCTAGCTAGCGTGCGAAGGAATCCATCAATGTGTTACATCATGTACCTGCTACTTCCTCCGGCCAAAAGCACCCGCCAGCGAGGAGATCGTATGATGCACCTATTCCTTCTACAGACAATACTTGGCCAGTTTAATAGCATGCATAATGATGTTCCAATAAGACATATATCTTGAAAGCTTAATTTTTACTATTTCAAATGTCTTTCTTTATACTTAATAGTTATACAATTTATAATCTACGTGGAGTTGATTGTAGTGTTGGCATGTATTTCTGTATTAAATTTAAACGTGTAGTCATCAGTATATTGACGGCCTACTGAAAAATTGCAAATTTTTTGGCTCTAGATTGATGGTACACAAATAATTTTTAACTGGCAGTGATTACTTTTATATCCTGCGTGTATTCATATGTCACAGATTTAACATGCATTCTTAAACTATATCTAAGTTATTTTTCTTTTTGATTTACACAAACCCGGAGAGTATGATTTTGCTTACTAGAAACTATAAGATTTGGACAATTTTGTTATAAATTGATCGGAGTTTGGAAATTGTTTTAAACACCTGGGATAATACTTATGCTATTGTACAGCTAAAATAGTTAATCCGCAACATAGTTGAGAGTTTTTTTACGAACTATACTCCTGTGTGCGTGCATTTGTTCGTTCCTGAATTTAATAGGGTATCTTTTAGCATATTTTCAGTCACTGATTCATGGTTTTTGTGCATAAATTTCAAGAAATTAGCTGAAAATTTTATTTTGTTCTCAGTGTGCCCTAATTTGGAGTAATTCTGGCACCAGCCTTAGATTATAACAAATTGTTAGGTGATGGGGATTAAGATTAAATTATTTTGTGTCTTGAACACCGTTAAAAAAACTGGAGCAGTAAAAGGTATTCCAAGGACACTATCCTCTATTTGGTTTAACTTGCATTTAATGAGGACCTAAACATTCTCTTTTAGTTTCTGTTGCTCTTGAATGTACCAATTTTGGGTAAATCCTATTGTGGTAATAATCTAAGCTGCTAATCTTAATGGTATGCAGAGATGCTTTTGAAGTCCCTTTCTTCTATTTGTTCTTTGTACTATTCTTGCGTCTTGGGGCTTCCTATACATAAAACCGTGGAGGATGTTCGTGCCACATGGTTATGCAGCTATGAAGCTTGCTTGAGTACTGTAGCTAGCCCCCCCTTTTTTTGTAGAAGTAGCATTTCGACCTACTTCTATGTAATTTATGCTTCTACTTTATAAAGATACTGATTCAAGATCTTTGATTTTATTTTGACATTGATGTATCTTAGTTGTTATAGATGTTCCACTTATGTCCTTTCTAGCCGACATTTGAAGTTTGTGACGTATTTGCAAAGATTCTCACTTATTGCTCTATATATTCTTTTGGGTAAAAAATAAATATTGAATTTTTCCTACTCACGACCCATTAGCAATTAATAAAATGTGGATGTACTTTGGACCAACATGAAAATGGCTGAAGATTATTTTTCATTAGAACAAAATTTATAGTTCATCTGCAGCTTTAAATTTTCGGTCACCATTAATTGCTTGAATGCTACCATTGTATTGATTATAATTGCGGCCGTGCGAATGCACGGGTTGGCGACTAGTAAACTAAATCCTGCCAAAAAGTGGGAGCATGGCGGTGCTAATAGTAGTAGTTTCACCGAGGAAAGTCCGTTTCGGTCTAAGTGCCAATGTAAACGATACTTCAGTACAGTACTACTGAAGGTCATTGCGCCTCCCAAATAGTGGACTACTTCGTTGACTGTCCGCTATGCGACAGATTGTTTCGACAAGTTCACACACTTCCACCATGCATCAGTGACCAGTGAGAAAATTGGGAGATGTCGTCAAGCTAAACACACTCACTTCTGAAAATTATTATTTCTGATCCTCAAAAAAATAAAATAAAATCATTCTGTAATTTCTTCTATATATAGTGCTGCTATTATATAAGACGATCTTTTGGTGGTATAATTCAACAAGGGCAACGCTAGGCGCCGGCGCGCCGGCCCAAATTTGGGCCAGTCACACCCTGAATGTTGGATCCCTCCCCGTCCAGCCGTTGGATCTGATCTCCTCTTCGTCCCCTACCTCTCGACCACACGTCTGTTTCTTTTTTCTGCTTCCCAAAATCACAATGACGTGCAGCACGCCTCGTCCGCCCCAAGCCGCCGCAGCACCCCGCCAGGCTGCTCAGGTAGTCTTCACTCACATACTCGCCGGCGACATCGAAGCCCCCGTCTCATGGACAGTTGCAGCTTTTCCCCCAATTTCTCACGAATGATGAAGAAAAAGATGGTGGTAGCAAAAAAACGTGTATGTCGTAGCAAAAATTGATAAGGGTTGTAGCAAAAAGACCTCGCCAGTTTCTCACGAACGATGAAGAAAAAAAATAATGTGGGAGCAAAAAAAAAAAAAAACTCGCCGCCCGTAGCAGAAATTGATGATGCTTGCAGCAAAAAGGACCTTGCCAATTTCTCAGTTCTCATGAGCAATGAAGGAAAAGATTGTGGTAGCAAAAAAACTCACCAATTGTAGCAAAAATTGATGAAGATATCAGCAAAACAAACCCGTCAATTTCTCATGTACGATGAAGAACAAGATGGTGGTAACAAAAAACTAGTTGGTCGTAGCAAAGTTCCAGCATCGGTTGCAGCTTTTTCCGTCGAGCGTCGCCGGTGCCAGCATTGGTTTGTGCTGGTTGCAGCATCATGTGGCGCCGGTTCCAGCACCGGAACCACTTCATAACCCCGCCGTGGTTGGAGCATCTTGGCAGCCACCGTTGGAGCATGCAGGACAGTCCTTCCTCCGCCTCGTGTGCCCAGCCGGCTGCACCTGCCATTCCGAGCGATCTGCGTTCGCTGTTTCATCCGGTTTGCACGATCTGCTAGCGCCTGTACTTTTTACAGCGCTGTCAAAGGCTAAAAAAGCCGTCCGTCCGTCGTTTTTAACTTATGCAGTTCACTCTTGTATGCATGACGTGTGGGCCTCATTTGGTGGGGCTTCGGTGACTGGTATGGGTTTTCTCTGGTGTTTGTGAAAACCTAAAAGGAGACAGCGACTCC
This sequence comes from Aegilops tauschii subsp. strangulata, assembly GCF_002575655.3. Lineage (NCBI taxonomy): Eukaryota > Viridiplantae > Streptophyta > Magnoliopsida > Poales > Poaceae > Aegilops > Aegilops tauschii. Next base: position 1,035,906 of record NC_053041.3, on the reverse strand, counting down.
CTCCTCTCTCTTTTCTAATTCCTCCCTCGAGCCGCCGCCGCCATCGCCACGTCGCCCAGCCCAGCCCCTTCTCCTAGATCCCAAGGGAGTCGGGGTGAGCACCGACGACCCCATCGCTGCTCCTCTGCCCACGCACGCCCGTCCACCTCCACCTCGGCTTCCTCCTATGTCGTCGACGGCGCAGCAGAGGCGGTTGAGTCGTCGGGGTGAGCTGCAGCCGACCACCAAGGGGGAGGGGCCCAAGGCCAAGCCTGCGCCGGCGGCGGCGATGATGGAGGCGGAGGTGGAGGAGCTCCCCAAGGCCATCATGTGGTGGCTGATCAAGGACAAGCTCGCCCGGGTCGCCGTGGCCGGCACGGGTGAAGGAGGAGGGCAGAGGTGTGGTGGACAAGCTTTCACCACAACGCTTGCTTCTTCATCCACTGCAACTTGAGGACTATCAACTGAAAAATGAACAGAGGTAATGTAATATTGTATTAGTCAGGACTTGAGGGTACTTTCTAAACAAAATGTATACAGTTGGGAAAGAATTTATTGTACATACATAGTACGTACACTATGTGATGTATAATGTTCAATTGGCCTCCCAATCATAGTATGGATATTTTCAATATGGCTTAGTTAGTTTCCTCTCATTCTTGTCATCAGATGACATCCATAGGTGGGATCCATTTTCATATTAGTATATAGCCTTGCTATTTAATTGGTTCCGATTGAATTTTTATGCTCTGAAATAACTAATTTCTGCAGCACCGGATTTATTCCTCGTGGATATAAATTATTGATTTTTTGGCCAATATATTGGTAAATGCATCGTTAGCAACAGCTGGAAAAAAGTTTGTATTCAGCATGGTCAATCTAAATAGATGAGTGATGGAGATGGATACTTCTACGCTTTTTTAGAAGATGCTCTGAAGTTAATTGTTTGGGATGCTTATTTATAATGTGTTTTTTGAAATCAAATTGGCTCTTCGCTGTGATTTTTTGAGGTGATTGCTCATGCCTAGGTTCGTACATTATTGATGCGTGCATTGCTTATGAAGAACACAGCCGCATCTGATGGATTCATGTGTCGTCCCTTCGTATGGTACTATATTTAAATGTCCCTGGCCACTGCAGGTGCTACTTATCAACTTATAAACATTTGGTTTGCTCACGTGTCTTAGAACAACATTTTTAGCACCTGTATGTGAAATAACAAGCGTACCGTTCTCATTGATAGGACATTTATTATTTTCACTTTCATGTTAAAATGACTTTGTCGTGCTATTTAAAACAGCCATGTTGATCTCAATAACGCAGGGATACATAGAGCTAGCCAGTGCATGCTTCTTATTTGGTTGCTGTAAACTATTTCAATGCACACTCCTTTAATACCTGGCTTGCACTCGGCCTTTGCGCCATGGGCGCAACGGGTCATCTAGTTCTGTGAACATCGGAGAACAGAGGCGGCCGCATGCGGGGATGTAGAGAGGGATGAGGCTGGGTCAACACTTGGGGAAAATAATGAGTGGATGTGCTTGCTCAAAGGAAGCGATAAGTAAAAAAGTCCGTTTTAAACTCTGAATTCGTAGAGGTTTGACGAATTGAATCCTCAAGTCGAAATCCCGGTCGATCGCATCCTGAACTATGCATTCCCGGTCTAAATTGAACCATGGCATCGTTTGAACCAGTCAACCGCCTGGCCGGGGATTCGAACCTGCGTCGCCGCAATACGGCGCGCGCGCACAGACCAAAATGTATACAGTTGGGAAAGAATTTATTGTACATACATAGTACGTACACTATGTGATGTATAATGTTCAATTGGCCTCCCAATCATAGTATGGATATTTTCAATATGGCTTAGTTAGTTTCCTCTCATTCTTGTCATCAGATGACATCCATAGGTGGGATCCATTTTCATATTAGTATATAGCCTTGCTATTTAATTGGTTCCGATTGAATTTTTATGCTCTGAAATAACTAATTTCTGCAGCACCGGATTTATTCCTCGTGGATATAAATTATTGATTTTTTGGCCAATATATTGGTAAATGCATCGTTAGCAACAGCTGGAAAAAAGTTTGTATTCAGCATGGTCAATCTAAATAGATGAGTGATGGAGATGGATACTTCTACGCTTTTTTAGAAGATGCTCTGAAGTTAATTGTTTGGGATGCTTATTTATAATGTGTTTTTTGAAATCAAATTGGCTCTTCGCTGTGATTTTTTGAGGTGATTGCTCATGCCTAGGTTCGTACATTATTGATGCGTGCATTGCTTATGAAGAACACAGCCGCATCTGATGGATTCATGTGTCGTCCCTTCGTATGGTACTATATTTAAATGTCCCTGGCCACTGCAGGTGCTACTTATCAACTTATAAACATTTGGTTTGCTCACGTGTCTTAGAACAACATTTTTAGCACCTGTATGTGAAATAACAAGCGTACCGTTCTCATTGATAGGACATTTATTATTTTCACTTTCATGTTAAAATGACTTTGTCGTGCTATTTAAAACAGCCATGTTGATCTCAATAACGCAGGGATACATAGAGCTAGCCAGTGCATGCTTCTTATTTGGTTGCTGTAAACTATTTCAATGCACACTCCTTTAATACCTGGCTTGCACTCGGCCTTTGCGCCATGGGCGCAACGGGTCATCTAGTTCTGTGAACATCGGAGAACAGAGGCGGCCGCATGCGGGGATGTAGAGAGGGATGAGGCTGGGTCAACACTTGGGGAAAATAATGAGTGGATGTGCTTGCTCAAAGGAAGCGATAAGTAAAAAAGTCCGTTTTAAACTCTGAATTCGTAGAGGTTTGACGAATTGAATCCTCAAGTCGAAATCCCGGTCGATCGCATCCTGAACTATGCATTCCCGGTCTAAATTGAACCATGGCATCGTTTGAACCAGTCAACCGCCTGGCCGGGGATTCGAACCTGCGTCGCCGCAATACGGCGCGCGCGCACAGACCAAAATGTATACAGTTGGGAAAGAATTTATTGTACATACATAGTACGTACACTATGTGATGTATAATGTTCAATTGGCCTCCCAATCATAGTATGGATATTTTCAATATGGCTTAGTTAGTTTCCTCTCATTCTTGTCATCAGATGACATCCATAGGTGGGATCCATTTTCATATTAGTATATAGCCTTGCTATTTAATTGGTTCCGATTGAATTTTTATGCTCTGAAATAACTAATTTCTGCAGCACCGGATTTATTCCTCGTGGATATAAATTATTGATTTTTTGGCCAATATATTGGTAAATGCATCGTTAGCAACAGCTGGAAAAAAGTTTGTATTCAGCATGGTCAATCTAAATAGATGAGTGATGGAGATGGATACTTCTACGCTTTTTTAGAAGATGCTCTGAAGTTAATTGTTTGGGATGCTTATTTATAATGTGTTTTTTGAAATCAAATTGGCTCTTCGCTGTGATTTTTTGAGGTGATTGCTCATGCCTAGGTTCGTACATTATTGATGCGTGCATTGCTTATGAAGAACACAGCCGCATCTGATGGATTCATGTGTCGTCCCTTCGTATGGTACTATATTTAAATGTCCCTGGCCACTGCAGGTGCTACTTATCAACTTATAAACATTTGGTTTGCTCACGTGTCTTAGAACAACATTTTTAGCACCTGTATGTGAAATAACAAGCGTACCGTTCTCATTGATAGGACATTTATTATTTTCACTTTCATGTTAAAATGACTTTGTCGTGCTATTTAAAACAGCCATGTTGATCTCAATAACGCAGGGATACATAGAGCTAGCCAGTGCATGCTTCTTATTTGGTTGCTGTAAACTATTTCAATGCACACTCCTTTAATACCTGGCTTGCACTCGGCCTTTGCGCCATGGGCGCAACGGGTCATCTAGTTCTGTGAACATCGGAGAACAGAGGCGGCCGCATGCGGGGATGTAGAGAGGGATGAGGCTGGGTCAACACTTGGGGAAAATAATGAGTGGATGTGCTTGCTCAAAGGAAGCGATAAGTAAAAATGTCCATTTTAAACTCTGAATTCGTAGAGGTTTGACGAATTGAATCCTCAAGTCGAAATCCCGGTCGATCGCATCCTGAACTATGCATTCCCGGTCTAAATTGAACCATGGCATCGTTTGAACCAATCAACCGCCTGGCCGGGGATTCGAACCTGCGTCGCCGCAATACGGCGCGCGCGCACAGACCACTATGCCACTCGCTGCCTTCTTTGATCATACAGGCCTACGGCATTTTATACAATAATTTAGACACGTTCGATCAAATAAAAAGTTCGCCGCCCGCCTCGATTCGAATCTGGGTCCATCGAAATTCGCAGCGCGTGCACAAACCATTATGCCAATCAATCTGTTCGAGCTAATTACTGGCTTACTCTCTTTTATACTCTATAAACTATAGACACGTCCAGAGCTTTGTTGACTTTCGTTTTTTTTGTATGTGTTTTTATTTTCGGATTTCTTGTATCTTTTATCAGATGTTGGCTATTCTTCGGGTTTTTAATTATTGCATATTTCTTTGTTATATAGGTTTTGTAATAATCGATCTACGTCTTTTCACTACTGTCGACATATTTTTAATTTACACTGAATTTTTCATTATGTAAGACTTTTTGTAAATACAAACTTAACATTATTGTATAAATACATATTGCACTTTTTATATTATGCGATAATTTTTTAAAATAAACACTGAAAATTACTGTATAAATACACACTGAACATTAAGTTCGTCGATTTCAAAAAAGAATCACGAATTAAAGAAAAAAGAAGAAAAGAAAGGTAAAAAGAATAAAAAGGGAGAAACTAGACGCACGGTACTTATAGTCCTGGTGGTTAGTTGGGTCGATCAATACCAAGGGGGTCTCGGGTTCGAGCCTTGATCTGCGCTTTTTTTTTTTAAAACGAAAAAGCTAAAGCGGGCCGGGCCAGGAGGGTGTTGCGCCGTTCGGAATTTTGTTTCTTTTTTTTACGAAAAAAAACTAAAGCGGGCCAGCCCTGGTGTGTGCCCTTTGCAAAATGCCACTAATCCTGGCCATTCTTTGCCACATGGACAATCCTTGTTTGGGAAATGATCCGAAGGTTTGATTTAGGTTCGGTGAACTTTTTTCAAATTTGTGAAATTCTTATTCAAAATCGATGAAATTTTATCAAATTTGATGAACTTTTTTCAAATCGATTAACGAGGGAGCAAGGATGTATAGTTTGCGTAGCCGGTGGCTGTCATGATGTTTTGCCATTCCATCCATTGGTCACACATGTCCAAGTCTTCTCCTAGCCCATACTCTCTACAAAAACTTGCCAATTGTGGGGTTAGATAGCTAATTATGAACTAGTCAGCAATAGGGTAGCTGTCGACCAGTGCTCATCAAGATCGGAGATTAGGGGATCCCCTTTTAGAGACTCGGCCAGGGGTCAAACATCATCGAGATTGAGGCTTTGTTTATCCAGGTTCAGCCTACTGAGAAGGTGTAATACCCTACGTCGCACGTGCTAGTTCTTGTTGTGGTGAAATGTGTCTGTATGTGATTACACCATCGATACATGGCGCGTGGCCATCTTAGGGTACAAGACACAAACTCTACTGTGCATCTAGCTCGGTCTTCTGTATTTGGCATGCAATAACCGACACAGATTCTCCTCCTAATTGACTCGAACCTTGTAACCATGCAATTGTCCAACCAGTGGCGAATCTAGAAAGAAAATGAAGGGTGGGCTCAAAGTTTACGCCGAGAAATTTGAACGCTCTTTTGAAGAAAAATTGATTATCTCTTAATCGTTTTGTGCAAATAAATTTTGAAAAAAATCCCATATTACTACTGGAAACATGTAGTATTTACTAGATTTTTTTGGTTTTTTTAATATCAATTTTTGAACAAAAAATTGAATCTGTTCTCCAAATCCACTCGTCCGGCGGCTAAGTCATCGAGAGATTTTTTTTAGGGCTGCTTTACGAGAGATGGGGAGCGTGCGGCCGTGGGACTTCTTTTTTTTTGAGGGGTGTGCGGCCGTGGGACTGCATGCTGGTTTCCTCGCCTGCCTAATTCTCTTACAAGGGCCGGCTGGCTTGCTTTTCCTGGGCTGGGCCTGCCGATGCATAGTAGTAGAAAAATAATTTACAATTTTTGAGGGTAGGCTCGAGCCTATCGAAGCCTCACCGGTAGATTCGCCACTGTGTCCAACCATATAAGGCTAGGCAGGGACCCCTCCCTTGATCTACACCTCACAATCTCACATCTAATAGTCTTAGGCAAGCACCCCTACACGATCTTACAATCAAACCCTGGTACAAACAAACCCTAGTTCTCATACGAGGCTAGATCTCATGAATACACACAAGCATGAAAGTAGGGTATCACCATGATGCAATGGCCTGAAGCAGGGTAAATCTCCTCATGTGAACCATCTTAATCTCCGACGCTTGCGCTACCCTCAGAAGGATACTGTCGGGAAAATACCTCGACAAGCTAAACTAGGCCAAAACACCAGAAGACATATAAAATGTCGGTAAGGCCGACAACATACATATCACATATGGCCGGGTAGTCGATCGTCGCCTTCACCACTACCAAAGTGATATACATATCACATTGGAGCAACATACATATCACATATGACCCAGATTCGAATCGCCAGTCACAAGCATATTCCACAACCTCATCGATGTCGAAGAGGAAGGACATGTCCGACGGGAAGCGGACTTATGCTGCTCCAATCTCATGAGGATGATAAACATGACTCGTCTGACGCACCTCACATGGGGAGAGTGCTCCTGCTACCACCCATGTCGGTGAAACGATTAGCCCTAGATGGACGCACCACCACCGACTTGATGCTCGCTCCACAATTGCCGAGGTGCCCGACTAGCCACACAAGGTGCTCCCACCATAATACATGACTCCAAACAAATGCTTCCACCGAAGTAATGGTGCTAATGCCACCGCCATCGTCGCTCTGATGAAAAGAATCTCAGTTTTCACCAGGAGATGATAACTTGGGGTTGTGAGAGGTTGCGGACTCCTCGATGACGTTTCAAACAATGAAAAAGCACACCCAGTGGCCTCGTGACCAGCACCGACTGAAATCGAGCGGGACTTTCATCCGGTGTGAGCCGCACACCAATGCTAGGGATGACGTCCCAAGCACACCAGCAACCCCAACCAGCTTCCAGAGCCTTGCATCCCAACAAGTCCCCAACCTCCTTCGTCAGCTAGGCCCGTAACCACCTCGCCTGAGGCCGACCGTCGCCCCCCCACAAGCCCTCAACCGCCTTCGTTAACTAGGCGCGCAACCAGTGGCGGACCTAGAAATAAACTGGAAGGTGTGCACACTTAAAAAAAATGAGTTCTATTTTCATTTGTTTAGAATGGGCCTTAAAAATCAGCTTATTATTACATAGGAAAAACATTTTTCAAAATTCTGGGTGAACCATGGCACACCTGACACACCCCCTAGGTACGCCGTTGCCCGCAGCCACCGCGGCCGAGGCCGACGAGCGGCGGCAGGTGAGCTTTTATATCAGATCAAGGTTATGGTCGAGTGCCGCCCTAGCGAGGGAGCAGTTGAGAGTATTCCTCACCATCCATCGGGCCGGGCCTAACCAAGCCCGAGGTAGAAAATCTAGGCCCGAGCCTGCCCCAACGGAGTTTTCAGGCCCAAGCCCGGCCCGTCTATGAGAAAGCCCGCCAGCCTCGGGCCAGGCTCCTTCCCTAAAACGCAAAAGGCAAGCCCAGGCCCGGCCCAATGTGTTCTTCGGGCTCAAATTAAACTCAGGCCCAGGCCCAGCCCGTGGTCAAGACCGGGCTGGGTATCCCATGTCTAGGTATAGCTGGCAGTGAAACTAAAGTGGGACATTTCATCTAAGTATGTCAGGAAGGAAAAGGTGTGGCTGAAATCTCATTTGAAGAAAAAAGAAACAAAAAACCTAGATGAGATTTCACGCGGTAGAACCGTAGAAGGAAGGGGAAAGTTTTGGCCTTTCCCTCCCATCTGCCGCCGCCGCTCAACACGCCGTCTGCCGCTTCCGGCCGCCACCAGCATCCTTCTCTCTCTTGGCCCGCCTCCATCCATCTCTTGTGCTGCTGCTGCTGCTTCTGCTTCTGCTTCTGCTGCTGCAATGGGGGATTTAATGGTGCTCTGGCGTGCTGCCTACAATTAGGGCTAATGCAAAGGTGTGCCATTTTCCTCCTCCCTCTTCTGTTCCCCTTATTGCAGCGATGGGCATTAAATCTTGGATCTAGAGCTTCTTACTAGAACAGATTTGGTAGAATTAGTGGGAAACTCACCTCACAGGTCACAGGTGTGCCTATGCTCTGCTCTGCTCTGTGCAGGCATCCTAGTTCATAGATCTGCTTTGCTCTCTGCTGAGAATCTTCTGTACAACCTAAATATCCAGCACGTATGCATTTTCCTGCTACGGATTTCTGCACTCATAGATCTGCCTGTCTTCAGCACACTATTTTTTTTATTTTTTTTTGTGAACGACACTAATTACTTTCATGCTCTAGCTCTGAATAACACAGTGTAGTTAGTTCTGAATGGGGGATGAAATCTTGCTGGAGCGTATACTCAATGGAGATGAGGAGCCCAAGGATCTGCCTTTGGGACTGTTACAGCTCATCACAAATGATTTCTCTCAAGACAGAAAAATTGGCCAGGGTGGATTTGGGGAGGTTTACAAGGTAGGTACAGTACAATTTACGATTTACCATTCAGAACATACATGAAAGATCTCCAGTCCACTAAAATATCACTAGTTCCATTACAACTTACAACCGATTCATCTTATTTTGTTTCCTATCCTTTTCTATTAAAAACTTCAATTTTTTAATAAAATTTCAGCACGAAACTCTCCTAATGTTTTTTTTAAATACCACCAGTACAAGCAGAAAATACATAAATGATCTCTAGTCCAGTCAAATATTACTAGTTCAACTAAGAAGTACCACCAATTCATTTTGCTTCACTTTATTAATAGAATCACAGCAGGAAACTTTCCTGCCATTTATGCTTTAGGAAAAAAAAAAGTACCACCAGTAGAGGCGGAACTTGGCCGCTCTGTTTTTGTATTTTATAGGGCTGGTCATTGTTTAAACTCTGACCAACAGGGTGTGCTCCGAAAGGGGATTATTGTTTCTGTGAAGAGGATGTATGTGAACTTACACAGGCTTCGTGATGATGACAAGCTATTTGATCGTGAGTTTAATAGCCTGAGGAAGGTTAATCATCGAAATGTAGTCCGGTTTCTTGGCTTTTGTTCTAATACATATCAGACATCAATACAAGAGGCTGGGTCAGAAGGAATTAACTTGGCCAATGTAAGAGAAAGATTGCTCTGTTTCGAGTACATCAGCAATGGAAGTCTTGATAAGCATATTACAGGTAAGAAAGATCTTCTTGCATTTCATGCACCTATTCTCTTTGCTTCTTTGCCTTATTTCCTTGACTAGTGCCCAATTTTCAAGTCCTGACCAAAAGTTAGGGATAGACTTGAATTAAAAACATTCTATTATTTCTTGGTATGTAGTTTAATACAAGTCCTATTTTTTATGTACAGATGAATTAAGGGGACTTGAATGGGAAACACGTTATGATATAATCATCGGAATCTGTAAAGGTCTGCGTTATCTTCACAAGGAAAAAAATATTGTTCATATGGACCTTAAACCGGCCAATATATTACTAGATGGCACATATATGGTTCCAAAAATTACAGATTTTGGCTTATCAAGATCAAATAAAAACTCACATACTACAGGTCTACGTTTTGGAACACGGTAAGCTATGAATCAGAAGAACCAGTAGTTAACTGACACTTTTTACCATACAGCCCTACATTTACTCTGTGTCGTGTTCTTTTGCAGAGGATATGTCGCACCGGAATACGAGAACGCTGGCAAAATTTCATCCAAGTCTGATGTATATAGTTTGGGTGTCATAATCTTTGAACTATTAACAGGGTCTATGGGTGTTCCTGATGAAAACAATGTAAGGATGATTTCTCTCACTTTTAATTGTTTAATATGCATACAATCCTACTGAATGACATATCTAATTTAAACATGTTTCTGGATATATTCACGCATAGGTAGATTTTTTCTTTGCGATGTGTTGAAGTGAAGTGATGCACTTCTGTTGATGCACACACTACGAGCCTAACTTCTGGCTTTGAACTAAAATATTGTCAGCTGGATACACTCATACACACACCATGACATTGATATAATTTGCACTGTAAGATTTTGTTATTGTCACAAATAATTAACATTTGTTAAATGTAGGTACTTCGAAGGTGGAGACACAGGTGGAATAAGCCACCGACACTGCTGCAATACCAGCAAGTAACTAGATGCATTAAAACAGCAGTACACTGCAGGCAGCAAGAGCCGGGATGTAGACCTTCTGTATCAGAAATAATAAGCTTTTTGAGTGAAAGCACGAATGAGCACACTGACGGGGTAAGATAGAGAACAGTATTATTTAGATCAGAGAGCTAATGGAGTGTGGAACAGTCAATTATTCAACTCTAAGGCCATGTTAATTTGGAAGCTAATCTTAACCCTGCTAGGTTAGCATAATCCCAAATTTGTGTTTGACAACTATCCTAGTTAGTCTAAATTATTGGTTGTCCGGTTCACTGGGCTAGCATTAGAATAAACGAACTTAGGGGACTTACAGAGTGTTGTACATATGGTCATTTAGAACCTTTTGCCTTGTACTAATGCAATTTATAAAATGGATGGAGTATACATCATCATCTGAACACATATAACTCTTTCCTTGCAGATAAGCCCTCTTTATGATGAAGATGACATGCTTGGGATTAAGCCGCTCGAACTAGGGCTTCCTTCGGAACGTAAGGAGATGTCAAGCTTCACAGTTGAGCTAACGAATGGTACAGCTAACTGCATGGCCTTCAACATCCAACCGCCAAACACACCACGGTACAGTGCACAGCCAGACAAAGGCATTGTGCGACCACAATCCATGTATCGTGTGAAGATAACTGTGCTACCACAAGATATACACCATGCCGACAAATTCATCGTGAAGAGCATGAAAGTGAGTGAGGGTCTTAGAGATGAGGATATCACAGAACGCATGTTCGAAGAGGCTGGTAAAATTGTTGATGAGGTGAATTTGATGGTTGTATATGAGCCTACGAAGCCCCAACAAAACTGCAAGAGTATAGCAGATACCAACATGCCAGCTGAGGAAGTCCCTGAGGTGATAAACTGTGACCCGCTTAATGCGTCTGTATGGATCTTCTGTCCCTTTCTCCTGTACTCTTTCTTGACGAATTAATTTCTATGCTCCCTAGGCGGAGAGGAGAAATATTGTTGGGTCTACCTCCAGAAAGGGCAAACTTCGTAGCGGTGGAAATGCAGAGGCAGCTTCCACTGTAAGCTTAGTCAAATAATCCAACAAGCACTGCTGCTGGAATGAGTTTAGTTAATCTAAGCACATCATTATTCTGCATACAAGGGCATCAATTCAAGGGTGCAAGGACAATGTAATTTCTACCCACCACAAAGCTCATCACACAATTCTCTGGGTTACCTGACGATCCCGCTGCTGGACCGCGTGGCGGCCAATGCCGGCGACGCGCTGGTGGCTGAGTTGCTGCGGGCGTGCGGGCTGGGCAAGGTTCGCCGGAAGCTGGAGTGCCACCTCGCCGCCATCCAGTGTATCCTGCTGGATGCTGACGCCAAGAGCCGCACCAACGCTGCCGTCCACCGATGGATGACGGACCTCAAGACTGCCGCCTACCAAACTGACGACGTCCTCGATGACTTCCACTACGAGGCGCTGCGCCGCCATGCTGCCCAGATCGGCCACGTTTCCACTGCACACAAGGTTGGTCCTCGTCCTACCTTTCTTTCCATTCCGGCTGGCTCTGTTTTCACTTTTCAGTTTTGGCCCCGTTTGGGAGGTCTGTAATATGTAATCTTACCCTGTAAATTCCTGTGCACTACAAATACACTGTACAGATGTGAATACATTTCCTCTTGTAAGATGGTGTTCCGTTAGACGGTAAACTTGCTGAGCTGCTGGACCTTATTACTGGCAACAAGACAGATGAGCTCATTTGCATAAGAACACAAGAGCACTTCTTGCATCACAGTGGTTAAGTCAGTCTGTCAAATGTCATGAAACACTCGAGTATTTGTTGCACACTTTCTTGCATAATTTCACAAAAATAGTGGTAAATTGCAAAGACAATTTCTCACTCTGGCCAGCTCTGTTTTCAGTTAAGGGATTTAATTTGGAAACAGCGGCCTTTTAATTCAATTTAAGCTTTTAATATGGAAGTTTTTAAATTTAAATTTAAGGTTTTGATTTGGAAATGGAAGCCTGTTAATTTCTGTTTTATTCTTTTCATTTCAGTTGCTGAGCTACTTCACCATCAATAGCCCGGTTGTTTTCCGTCTCTCCATGAGCATGAAGATGAAGGATGCCCTTAAAGTGATAGATGAACTGGTTCTGGAGATGAACAATTTTCACTTCCTACAACATGCTGAGGCACGAAGCGTTGATCATCCGCAAACACACTCTCGAGTCGATGAATCAGTGATTGTGGGCAGACAAGATGAGAAGGAACTAGTGGTGAACATATTGCTTGATCACTCTCACGACAATAATAATAATGACAATGTCATAGTGCTTCCCATAGTTGGCATGGGGTGAATAGGTAAGACTACGCTTGCTCAACTTGTGCACAATGACCAGAGAGTGGTGCGTCGTTTTGAGTTGGTCATATGGGTCTGTGTCTCTGAGAAGTTCGATATTAAGGAAATAATCCGGTCTATAATACAAGTGGCCATGTTGAACAAGTGTGATTTGACCGAGATGGAGGCACTGCAGAAGAAAATTGGTGAAGTGTTGGGCAACAAAAGGTACCTCCTGGTTTTGGATGACGTTTGGAATGAAGATGGACAGAAGTGGGATGATATGAGATCATTGCTATGCTCGCATGTTGGCTCAGGTAGTGCTATAATTGTGACAAGCCGCAGCAATCAAGTTGCTTCTATAATGGGGACACTTCTTCCACATCATATGTCACCTCTAGATGATGATCAATCATGGGTGCTTTTTCAGATAAATGCATTTGGAAGGGAAGTGGAGAGGCAAGAGGAATTGATTTCAGTAGCTAAGGGTATTGTCCACAAGTGTAAGGGATTGCCTCTTGCTATCAAGACCATAGCTTCTTTACTTCGTTCGAAGCATCATAGTGAGTGGTTCTCTGTTCTGGATAGTGATGTCTGGAAAGATGACATCCTTGCAACTACTGGGATTGTACCTGCACTACAGCTAAGCTATGATCACTTGTCATTAGAAGCAAAAATATGTTTTTCCTTCTGTGCTATCTTCCCCAAGGGCAGAATAATGGATAAAGATATGTTAATCCAACTATGGATGGCAAATGACTTTATTGCATCAGAAACAAGAGGCCAACAAATCTTCGATGTGCTCGTTTGGAGATCTTTCCTACAAATTGTCGAGAATCAAAGGAAATTGTTCGCCTCCGCGTATGAAGATGTGTTCACCCACCGATCAACTAAATGTAAGATGCATGATCTCATACATGACCTTGCAGTCACCGTAGGCTCAGATGATTGCTCCTTTCTGCAAGGATCCACATATACCAATTCGTTACAGCATGAGGTTAGACATTTGTCACTTGATTATGTCAGTGATAATACTATTGCAGCCATGAAGCGATTTCTAGCTCCCCGAGCCCGCACAATATTGATCCAATGGAACTCGATGTGTACTGGGACTCCTCTGGATACGCGCAACTCTCTGGTTAAGGTCATGTCAAAATTCATGGCCTTGCGAGCATTGAAGACATCCTCAATCGAGACACATATGACAAAATTAAAGCATCTTCGCTATCTAGATTGTTCTTGTTCTCACATATCTGAACTACCTGAAGCCACTACCATGTTGTACAGATTGCAAACATTGAAGCTCAATGGTTGTCAATACCTTCGGAAATTACCAGAAGGCATAAGATATATGAGTGGTCTTCGGCACATCTTTCTTGTTGCGTGTTATCGTTTGAAGCGCATGCCACAAGGTATTGGTAGCTGGATTCTCTGCAGACATTGACGAATTATGTCATTGATAGCGATGCAGGTGGTGGAATTGATCAACTGAAAGATTTGAATCTAGGTGGCGGTCTTTCTTTGACTGAGCTGAGAAAAGTGCGTAGTGCAGAAAATGCTAAACAATGCAACATGTCTGCCAAGCATAATTTGAAACTATTGTCACTCGATTGGGGAAATGGACCTTATAGCTTACATGATGGATATGAAGTAGATACTAATGCAGAAGGAATATTAGAGGCACTTCGACCTCACAAAAGGCTTGAAGCTTTACTATTATCTAATTATACTGGTGCTAAATTGTCATCATGGATTCACAACTCTACAGTATTAGAACATCTCAGTGAACTTTGTCTGAGTAGTTGCAAGAACTGCAAGGATCTTCCACCATTATGGCAGCTGCCCTCTCTCGTGTACAATGGGGAATCCGGTATTTCTCTGCCACCCTTCTTTCCTAAATTGGAAACCATTATGCTTTACAACATGCCTAAGCTAGAGAGATGGCATCAGGAGGTGGCAGGACAAGTAGCAGTTGTATCATTTCCACAGCTCAAAAAGCTAAATATTTCTAAATGCCCAATGCTAGCAAGCATGCCCAAGACGCTCCCTTTGCTTGAAGATCTGCTGGTGAAGGAGGCAAGAGACATTCCTCTTTACCATCTGATGAATCTGTCTGTGCAATCTAATCTTGAGTGCAAAGGCAAAATTCTAATTGAACCTACAGTTGGTTGGCTTCCTATTGGTGACCATCATTTCTCGAGGCATGGTGACTCTTACATGAGGCTGACACTCGAGAATTTGACATAAAATGTGGAGCACTTTGAAGAGGAGCTGAACAGAATACCTTGCAGATTTATTAAAGTGATGGATATAGTAGATAGCCACTGTCTTCTCTCATCTGAACCATCCCAAATACAACGGAATATATGGAACCATTTTGGTTTTGTTGAGGATCTATTTATTTCAGGCAACAATAATATAATACAATGGCCAGCGATAGAGTTCAGAAAATGTCCTGCCACCTCGACTCCAGGAGCTTTCAATTGTCCGATGTGAAAATCTGGTGGAGGTACCAAAGTTGCCTGCATCTCTTGAAAATTTGCAGATCCGTTATTGTCGCAAACTGTTGTCCATGCCAACAATTCTTGGGAACGTAAAAAAATTGAGATCACTCGAAGTGTATGGGTGCGACGCGTTGACAATATTTCCAGATGGGATGTATGGAGTCACTGCGCTCAAGAGGCTAGAAATCAGGCGGTGCCCGAGTTTAGAGACACTACCGGAGGGACTCCTGGAGCAGCTCCCAGCCCTCAAGGAACTGTGTATCAGAGGCTGCTCCAACTTGGAGGAAGCTTTCTCAAGAGGTGGTCCTTACTGGAATTTGGTTGAAGCAATTCCAACTACGTATCAGTTGTCGGATCCCATGCGCTGATTGCTTTTGTGTTTAACTTGTTCCGTCATTCTTTCAAAATTATACTTTGATCCAGAACTTTGCACAGCAATTTGTAACTCAACTTCAGTTATTAATATCTTCATCAGTACAACCTACCTATATCTGATATCTCTGTATATAGATGTCAACACTCAAAGGTACGTACGGGGAGCTGAGGCGCGGGCTAGGAGTTGGGGTCTTCTTCAGGAATCTGATATTCAGTGACGCGGATGCTCATTGTTGGTGCCCTTTTTAGCTGAAACTCACAAATTCTGACAGTCAGAATGCAATGCCTAGGAAAAGATATTGGTCTTTATGGGATGAGATGAGTCGCTGCAGGAAAGAATTGTTCATGAACTGGGATTCTCTTGAAGCAGGTCCAGAATTCATTGACTGAATCTGTTGTATGGTGGAACAGCAGTGTTAGCGGCGGCCTGGCAAAAACAGAGGAGGGGCTCCTCTGTTTCGGGCAACACCAATGCTTTTTAGTTTAGCTTTTTCAGGTATGTGACGGGACGGTAGGAAGTTAGTGGTGAGTGCCACACTGGAGTTGAACCTTTCTTTCTTTCTTTCTTTCTTTCTTTATGGCACCTCCTAAGTTACTTGTTGATCCAAAGATTCGCTGAAGAAAGGGAACTGAAGCACAAGACGGCTCAGTTAAGTTCAGTTAGGGATGCCGCAGATGATACAATAGCAGGGGTAAGTGAAGAACGACGGCTGAGATTACAGTTCTTATGCGGCAATAATTTGTAACTCAATTGTGGTTATTAATCCTACATGGCTGCATCGACCTGAATAATCTAAATGTCTAAAGGATGTTTGTGTGTGTTTCAGGTATCAGTTATTACGTCCAAATGAAATGATTCACATTGGTTAAAGGCTACTGCAGTTGTACATGCATTGCAACAGTGAAGTTTATATATAGTCCCTGCCTTCTACGTAAGTAGTAGTACATTCTTTTGATTCAAGACAAGAATCTCATATTGGAGCATGCTGATGCTGGCCTGCAACACAACTGTCAGGCTCTGCCATCTATATATGTGGTTTCTTATGAAATCATGGTCGTAGCTTTACGGACTGAAATGAGGCTATGCATGTACTTTTGGCAGAGATCTCCTCTCCTCATGTCTTTTGGCAGAGATGCATACATTACATGTCTTGCATGCCTAGTACAGTAGTACTTGGAGCAGCAGCGGACTACGATGATCTCCTCTGCTCCGCTCTGCTGCTTGCTGAAATATTACTAGTGTGTACTTGAGGTTTCATTGTGGAGAAAGTCTATGAATTTTCATGTGATGAAGCTGTGATATATAGTACTCCCTCTGTAAACTAATATAAGCTCGTTTAGTGATCTTACATTAGTTCACAGAGGGAGTAGAAAAACAATATACCCATCTTTCTGATTCATTACAAAAACTGAGATCACCTATCTTATCTTATCTTCCACGGCATGCAACAGGAGTCATGAGGAGCAGTGATCGCAGCAAGGCAGGGTCATCGATCTTTGGGTGAAGATGGTCCGATGTGTGTTGTATGTATAACTCCTGGCATGTTGCTTGTTTTTCAGGCATAGAGATTATCGTTTTTTTTTGAAGCTTCATGTTGCATGTTGCTGAAGTGGGCGAGGATGCCACCATCGTCGGCGGCGCCCGTGGGTGTCGTTTTCCTCGTTGGAGGCGATGGTGAGGCGTCCCTCACTCCATTGTTTTCGGGGGAAACCTTAGATCTGGTCTGAGGATGGATCGATGGATGAAGG
Source organism: Aegilops tauschii subsp. strangulata (assembly GCF_002575655.3). Taxonomy (NCBI): domain Eukaryota; kingdom Viridiplantae; phylum Streptophyta; class Magnoliopsida; order Poales; family Poaceae; genus Aegilops; species Aegilops tauschii. The sequence continues at coordinate 1,018,612 of NC_053041.3, read as the reverse complement.
AGGTGACGGCCCTTGCAGTGTGCGCATGTGGTGCCCACTGAAAGTGCGTCGGACCGGTGTGTAACCCAAACCAGGTATTGTGGCTTGGATGAGGCATCCGGCATTAGATGTTAGGTGTTGGTGCGATGTGTATTTGGTATTAGGCTGGGACATTCAACACCCCTTCATCACGGGATAGGAGTAGCGGCCGACAGGTGTTGCCAAGATGGTGGCTTCAGGCTTACTGATGTATTACCTTGTAAAGGCTTTGTGAATAATTAATAAAATGGTTGCATGCATCGCTCAGATGCAGAGGCCGAGGGTACATCCTCCTTTTCAAAAAAAAAAGAGAGAGGCAATCTCTGTTGCTGTCTGAAATAATTCAGTGAAATAAGTTTCATCTGGGTAGGTTTGAAGTAGGGGTTGGGAATTGAAGATGGACAATGATACACTTAAAAAAAAGATGGACAACGATAGGCCACCAGCGCTCGTGGAGCCATTAATCTGCGTGGACCAGCAATGCAATATACATAGGCCGATATTTTGGCGCGTGAGACACAACCTATTTTGTTCATATTGGTTCTTCCTGTACTGATGCCGACTGAGCACCCTGCTGACCAACTCACATGGCTTCCCTGCTGATACCTTTGGTAGCTCACTAGCAATATTCTTTTGCATGGATGGAATGGCTAAGAAAACTCAAAAAACATTTATTATGTGGCTTACCAATATATTTTTAGTACGTGTGGATTTGCCTGGAAGGCCAAAAACAAACACGAGTTACATGCTTCCATACAACAGGAATTTATTTTTTATTTTTTTGTCTATTTGTCCATGTATGAGTTGCTGGAGATGCTCTCGTAGCGTGTGACAGAGCAAAGATGAAAAACATCTGCTTTTGATTTTCGTCTGCACAGAAGCAAAGCTGAGCCTAAGCATGCACGTGCTTCTTCTTTTTCTGCGGCACACAAGCAAAGCAAAGAATACACACCCGGATATTGTCCTTTATTTTAGGTATAGACCACCATGCTGTCGTAGGAAGCGTGAGACAGAGCAAAGATGAAAAACATCTTCTTTTGATTTTCCTCCGGACACAAGCGATGCTGAGCCAAAGCATGCATGCATGCATGCACGTGCTTTTTCTTTTTCTGCGGCACACAAGCAAAGCAAAGCATCCCACATTCATTTCTTCATTGTGCATTTTGGTTCCTTCTTTCCCACGTTCATTTTCACGAGGGGCTGCCTGAGAGAGCTGTCTGACTCGAGTAGTAGATAGATAGATCTCCAAGACCATGCATATGCTTAGTTGACCCCATCCCATGCATGCTAGCTAGCTGCCTAAGATTACATTGCGAGCTGCCTACCGATTACAGAGCAACAGTTGCCTGTTATATTAGGTGAACCGCCAAGGAGTATGGGCGGCCGCGCTCCACCAGCTGGGAGTCGGAGGAACAGCGGCCTCGGTCCAGAGAAGCAGCAGCAAGAGCCATGGCCGGAAGAGATGTCGCTCAACGAATTGGCTATGATACTGGCATACCTTCAGAAGGGCGTAATCGGCATGGGCTACCTGGCGCTTACGTGGTCGACGGTAGTCCTCCTGGGTGGCTTCGTCACCGCGCTGGGGAAGAAGGATTTTTGGTGCCTCACCGCTATTAGCATGATACGGGCAGCCTGGTCAGTAATAATGTCCTCCTCTCCTATCTCCATATTCTCCATCCACAAGCCACCCTCTCTCTCCCTCCCTCCCTCTCTCTCTCTCTCTCTCTCTCTCTCTCTCTCGTCTGCCAGCTTTTTTCGCTCTGTAATGTCGAGATTAAGGCGTGCTTCAGTATACCCCTCTAGAAAAGTTAACAAATTTTGATGCAAATCAACGGTGGAGATTACAACGTATCCTTTCCTTAAAATGATGGGTAGTTTAGTCTTTTTTTTAGGGAATGCCATCATGGCCCACTTTATTGCTCAAATCATAGACACATCATCGATTAACAAATAGGAGGTTCCTCAACCCACACATTTGATGCACCTTTTCATCATGCACCTTCTGTCTTCTAATCAACCAAATATACCAAGCCATGGTTAATATTACTTTCCTAATATCACTTAATGATCTGTCCACGGGTTTGATAAAATTGCTTGCAAGCAAATAGTCAAGGTCTCAAGGACTGCACCCCGCTTCTATTTACATTATGGAGTGTAGATGAATCTATTCACAAAAAAAAGGAGTGTAGATAAATCATACAAGCTCTAGTCTATTTCCCATCACGGACGTTACTCACACAAATCTTAAAACGTTCCTTACTGTGAGTAAGAGAGATGCGAGAGTAAGGCACCGTGCGTGCAGATCTCCTATTGCTCTGTATATATGTACAGGTTACAAGCCGTGCGCAATGGCGCAGTTAGACAGAGAAAGGTGAGGTGCGACGTGCGTAGAGAAGGAGAACGTGTGCGGTACGTGCCCATGCATGGATGGACGTGGGCATGCACGTAGAGCGCTAAGAGTCAGTCAACACTTACCCAAAGCATTCATCCGTAATTTGTCAAACCACAGGTCCAGCCAAGGACTTTAGCAACAGCGTGTTATCAAATTGAGTAGCATCTTGTGATCATGCGGCATAATAGTTATGGAGGTCGCAGGAGCGCGCATGGCCGGATTCATATGTCTCTGCCGCCGACAAGGCTGGACATGCGCTGCATGATCTTCACCTTAAAACATGCATCTTCTTTTTCTTTTGCGGGGGAAAGGAAGATTTCATTAACTCACGGAGGCTTCTCGGCCTCGGAAATATTTACAATGTAGTCTAAACCCGACCTCAACCAGACAGCGGTGCGAGGGGTACTACGAGAAACATGCATCTTCTTGTCCATCAATGGCACAGCAGATTTCTCCAACACTACAACTCCCGGCTTCTCTGTGGGCCGTGTCCTCTTGCACGTCTGATCGGAGATTGGGAGTAGCGATGCAACCTTTGTTTTCTTACATATAGAGCTACTAACATACGGGAAGACAAAGGATCATTACATGTTCGTTTTTTCCCCTTAGGATCAAATCCAAACGGGCTTTACATATGATTACAGGACAGACCTTATCCAAAATTTACCCCTACAAACAACAACAACAACAAAGCCTTTAGTCCCAAACAAATTGGGGTAGGCTAGAGGTGAAATCCATAAGATCTCGCAACCAACTCATGGCTCTGGCGCATGGATAGCAAGCTTCCACGCATCCCTGTCCATAGCTAGCTCTTTGGTGATACTCTATTCCTTCAGATCTCTCTTAACGGACTCCTCCCATGTCAAATTCGGTCTACCCAGCCCTCTCTTGACATTCTCCGCACGCTTTAGCCGTCCGCTATGCACTGGAGTTTCTGGAGGCCTGCACTGAATATGCCCAAACCATCTCAGACGATGTTGGACAAGCTTCTCTTCAATTGGTGCTACCCCAACTCTATCTCGTATATCATCATTCCGGACTCGATCCTTCCTCGTGTGGTCACACATCCATCTTAACATACGCATCTCTGCCACACCTAACTATTGATCATGTCGCCTTTTTGTCGGCCAACACTCAGCGCCATACAACATTGCGGGTACCCGGCCGTCCTGTAGAACTTGCCTTTTAGCTTTTGTGGCACTCTCTTGTCACAGAGAATGCCAGAAGCTTGGCGCCACTTCATCCATCCGGCTTTAATTCGATGGTTCACATCTTCATCAATACCCCCATCCTCCTACAGCATTGACCCCAAATACCGAAAGATGTCCTTCTGGGGTACCACCTGGCCCAAGGCTAACCTCCTCCTCCTCACACCTAGTAGTACTGAAACCGCACATCATGTACTCGGTTTTAGTTCTACTAAGCCTAAACCCTTTCGATTCCAAGATTTGTCTCCATAACTCTAACTTCCTATTTACCCCCATCCGACTATCGTCTACTAGCACAACATTATCGTACAAGTCCTTGATGAGGGTAATGTACTTTGCTGGGACTTTGTGTTTCTACAAGGCCCACCACATGACATTCTGCGGTATCTTATCATAGGCCTTCTCCAAGTCAATGAACACCATATGCAAGTCCTTCTTTTGCTCCCTATATCTCTCCATAAGTTGTCGTACCAAGAAAATGGCTTCCATGGTCGACCTCCCAGGCATGAAACCAAACTGATTTTTGGTCACGCTTGTCATTCTTCTTAAGCGGTGCTCAATGACTCTCTCCCATAGCTTCATTGTATGGCTCATCAGCTTAATTCCACGGTAATTAGTACAACTCTGAACATCCCCCTTCTTCTTGAAGATTGGCACTAATATACTCCGTCTCCATTCTTCTGGCATCTTGTTTGCCTGAAAAAGAGGTTGAGAAGCTTGGTTAGCCATACTATCGCTATGTCCCTGAGACCTTTCCACACCTCAATGGGGATAGAATCAGGGCCCATCGCCTTGCCTCCTTTCATCGTTTTTAAAGCCTCCTTGACCTCAGACTCCTGGATTCGCCCCATAAAACACATGTTGGTCTCATCAAAGGAGTCGTCCAGTTCAATGGTAGAACTCTCATTCTCCCCATTGAATAGCTTGTCGAAGTACTCCCGCCATCTATGCTTAATCTCCTCGTCCTTCACCAAGAGTTGGCCTGCTCCGTCCTTGATGCATTTGACTTGACCAATATCCCTCGTCTTCCTCTCTCGGATCTTGGCCATCTTATAGATGTCCCATTCGCCTTCTTCGTGCCTAACCGTTGGTAGAGGTCCTCATATGTCTGACCCCTTGCTTCACCAATAGCTCGCTTTGTAGCCTTCTTCGCCACCTTGTACTTGTCTATGTTGTCTGCACTCCTATGCAGGTATAGGCGTCTGAAGCAATCTTTCTTCTCTTTAATCGCCTTCTGGACATCATCATCCCACCACCAGGTATCCTTATCTTCGCTTCTCCTTCCCCTGGACACTCCAAACTCCTCTGAGGCCACCTTACGAATGCAAGTTGCAATCTATAAGACGAGGGATATTGGCCAAGTCAAAATTTACCCCTAACTATCTATTTTTAATCTCGTGGACGGACGATTTCCTGACCGAAGCAACACCTGTGATAGCTAGTGCTCCGCCATTGCATGGTTGCACGAGTTAGCGGGATTCCTTTCGGACTACATGGACATAACTTCTAAGTTTTGAGGACTAAACCGTCTAATTAGCCGGCTAATACCTAGCTAATTTTAATTATAGAAATAATAATGGAGGGAAATACCATCTTTAATTTCTCTTTACGTAGGCGGCCCTCATAATGGATTCATATGGTGGCTTAATTATTTTTCTAGGGAAGTTCTCCATACACTTATTTAACGGAAATTGAAATTTATATTCCCTTCTTTCATGTCAATAACAACACCTATGGTTTGTAGGAACGGTCTACCAAGCATATGGGACAAGACGGATTGCATCCAATATCAAGAACAATGAAATCAATGGGTACATAATTCCTATTTGCAAGGATAAGAACATTATTTATTTTACCCAAAGGTTTCTTAAAGGTAGAATCCTCCAAGTGCAATGTTGAATCACCACTTAGCGGGATTATTAGGACATGGGCCTCTTTCTTGGGTGAGGAACCAAATTCATGTATCTTTACCAATTAACCCATTTCTTGACGCTGGGTGGATCCTAAAGAGATACGACTTCCTCATGAATTTAATCTTGAATCGGGACCTTTTGGCTCAACTTTATCCTAGTTTTGCCGAAGGAGCAACACCTTTTTCAGTTTACATTGGTCCAAATATGCAGAATTTCTGACTTTTCGCGGAGGACTAGAGAACATTCATCCAAAGTAGTAAAATTGAGCACATCATAAAGAGATTTTTGTATTTTGGAAACACTAGCACCCAAACCACATAAAGCGTTGCATTCATAATTTTTTATCTCGACTTTAATGGTTGGTTCCCACTAATCATATAATTTTTTATGAATTGAAATTTCTAGTTCTATCTTTTCTTCTAAAACTTTCATCAATGCTTCTACAATATGTTTAGTAAAAGCCTTATTTTGTTTGTAGGCATCGGGTGAATTTAGCAAGGATTGCAACAAAGAGATACACTCAATTAAAGCACAACTATCATAATTAAAATCTTGTGATCCAAGATAGTGGGTACATCACTATTTAAAGTTTTTACCTCTCCAAAACCACTTTCATCAAGATTTTCACCCTCCGAACTATGGGGACGCCTTCTAGCTAAAGTTGACTCTTCTTGAGTCCCTTTTTCATCAGGTTTCATGTTGCTAAATAAAGAACCGATAGAAGAAACACCAATCATTTTAATGTCTTCATCATTACTACGATAAAAACCAGGCGGAATTGCTTTTTGTAAGAATTCTCGCTTAGCCCTGAACCTAGCGGTTCTTTCTTTACTTCCATCCATGGAGACATATAAATCTTTAAATGATTCATTAATATTAATCTTGGCTGGCAACATTTTTGATTTAAGATTTTCCACATCATGAACAATTCTATCCATACTCCTAGACATATCATCAAGTTTACTCAATTTTTCTTCTATCATTGTGTTGAAATTTTTTTGAGCATTAATAAATTCTTTAATATTACTTTCAAGATCAGAGGGCATCCTATTATTATTACTATTATTATTACTATTGTTATTATTATTAACATAGAAATTGCCATAATCATTAGAGGAATTTCCAGAGAACAACCTACGATTAAAATTATCTCTATAAAGTTGTTTCATGAGACAAAATTCACATATATGGGATCATATTTTTCTCAATCAAAGTGGACAATGGCACATCATTAGGATCAATAAGGGCATTTTTACTAGCAACCAATTTCATAAGGGCATCAACTTTATCACTCAAAGTACTAATTTCTTCAACCGAATTCAATTTCTTACTAGTAGGAGCTCTTTCAGTATGCCATTGTGTATAATTTTCCATAATATTATCAAGTAATTTGGTATCTTATCTCAATGTAATTTCCATAAAGGTACCACCCACAACGGAATCTAAAAGATTTCTAGAAACAAAGTTCAATCAAGCATAAATTTTTTGTATGATCATTCATATATTTAAACCATGAGCATGGCAATTTCATATCATTAATTTCATCCTCTCCCAAGATTGGGCAACAAGTTCATGCTCAAGTTTTTTAAAATTCATAATTTGATTTCTAAGAGAGATAATTTTCGCGGGAGGAAAATACTTGGTAATAAAGTCATCTTTACACCTATCCCAAGAATCAATACTATTTCGTGGCAAAGATGAAAACAAAAATTTTGCACGATCCCGCAATGAGAATGGGATTAATTTTAGTTTGACAATATCATTATCCACATCTTTTTTCTTCTGCATGTCACATAATTCTACGAAAGTGTTAAGACGGGATGCATCATCTTCATTAGGACGACCAGAAAATTGTTCTTTCATAAAAAGATTTAACAAGGCGACATTAATATCACAAGTCTCAGCACTAGCGGCGGGAGGAGCAATCGGAGTACTAAGAAAATCATTATTATTAGTATTCGAAAAATCACACATTTTGTATTTTCTTGAGACATCATGGCTAGGCAAATAAGATATCAAGCAAACGAAAGGCTAACAAGAAAAACGAAAACATATAATATTTTTTTGTTTTTGTAAAAAAAAGAAGGGGGAGATGTAAACGAGAGACAAATAGCAAATAATGTAAATGCAAGGAGATGATCGTTTATGCATAGGTACTTGAAAGATGTTGATGATGTCTCCTTGGCAACGGCGCCAGAAATTCTTCCTGTTACTTGTGAGCTGCGTTGGGATTTTCTTGAAGGGGAAAGAATTATGCAGTACAATAGAGTAAGTATTTCCCTCAGTTAAGAACCAATATTATCAATCCAATAGGAGAACCAAGCAGCACCCCATTAGCAGTTTATGCACACAAAATAATAAATACTAGCACCCAATGCGAACAAGGGTTGTCAATCTCTTGACGATTACTTGCAAGATTAAATTTTGTAGTGAATAGATAGATAGAACATAAAATAAAATAAAAAAATAAAAAATTGCAACAAGGTATTTTTGGATTTTAATATATGATAAAAGTAGACCCGAGGGCCATAGTTAGCATACGGTGGGTAAATAAATTATTGTTGGGCAAATGATAGAAAAGAAAATAATCATGACGATATCCAAGGCCATGATCATGTATATAGGCATCATGTTCGAGACAAGTATTGTGTTCATAAAGAACCGAGTGACACCTTATTCAAGATGGCATGATGTAGACAAAGTAACCTCACGCATGAATAAATCCCATCTTTTTATCCTTAATGGCAACGATACAAATACGTGTTATGTCCCTTTCTGTCACTTGGATTGAGCACCGCAAGATCAAACCCATCACAAATCACCTCTCCCATTGCAAGAAAATTCAATCTAGTTGGCCAAACTAAATCAATAGATCGAAGAGAAATGCAAAGCTGTAATAATCATGCATAAAAGAGTTCAAAGAAGACTCAAATAATATTCATGGATAATCTGATCATAAACTCACAATTCATCGGATCCCAACAAACACACCGTAAAAAGTGATAACATCGAATAGAACTCCAAGAACATCGAGGAGAACATTGTATTGAAGATCAAAGAGAGAGATGAAGCCATCTAGCTACTTGCTATGGACCCGTAGGTCTGTGGTAAACTACTCACACATCATCGGAAGGGCAGCAAGGTTGATGTAGAGCCCCTCCGTGATTGATTCCCCCTTCGGCGGAGTGTCGGCAGAGGACTCCGGATGGGATCTCGCGAGAACAGGAACTTGCGGCAGCGGAAAAAATATTTCGGGTGGCTCTCTGATGTCAGGGAAATATTTGAGAATTTGTAGATGCGGAATTAGCTCAAGAGGTGCCACAGGGGCTGACAAGGCTGGGGGGGGGGGGGCTCCCGAGCTTGTTGCTCCCTCGTGGCTCTTCAGGTCTTCTCCCAAACCTTCTAGGGTCTTTTTTGGTGCAGAAAAATTTAATCCAAAGTTTTTTCTCCGTTTGGACTCTATTTGATATTGATTTTATAAAAAGCCAAAAACAAGCAAAAAAACAGCAACTGGCACTGGGCACTAAGTTAATAGATTAGTCCCAAAAAATGATATATAATTGCATATAAAAACATCCAAGATTGATACTATAATAGCATGGAACAATAAATAAGTATAGATATGTTAGAGACGTAGCAAGCAGATGACTCTCGCTTTTAACCGGGCAGAGGTGGCGGACGGTATTGGTTGATTCGAGCTACCTTGCGGGTTAGGGGTTTTTGTCCACCAAAAAACCTTGTTATCTTTATACATAAACCCTCTTATTCTCTGTATAATAGAAAAAGGCAATGCTCTGGCCGGTTCCCTAAAAAAAGGGTTCTTTGGCTCCTCACGGGCATCATAAACGGCACAGATCAAGCAGGAAGGAGCCAAAACAAGTCTTATTCCGCGCGCCGCCAGGATGATCACGCAAGGAAACTCACACCTGACCTAACCCTACCACAGGAGACTACTGCCGGTCCTCCCTCCTACACACCGCCAGCCACCGTGGCCACAAGAGAGAGGACGGATCGGGGAAGCAAGAGAGATATAGACAATGGGAGAAAGGGATCTCGCAAAAATCGCACACCCATTACAGTCGCCTTATCTTTTGCTTTTATATACTGTAGCAGGGAGAGAGAGGATTTGAGTGAGCACTCGACCACCTATTCTGCTTCAACTACGAAAGTGACTATGCGGCGCTTGAGTGCCGCTCCCTTCCTGAAGGCGTTGCTGTTGAAGAACCTCGCTATCTTTATAATGTCATGAGGTGATTGGTGCGGATAAGGTCATAGTTGTAGTTTGTCGATCATGGATTTGATAACATCAGGTTTTCTTTCTTTTCCTCACTTAGGCATAGCTTTGGTCTTACATGACTTTGCTATTTGTCAATGTGTTTTTGTGTGTGTGAGATTGTGAGTTGGTGTTGGCTATGTGCATCCTAACTATGCAAAGGCCGGGTGTGTGCTTGATAACCCGCAAGTATACGGGATAGTTGTAGCCTCTTTCGATAAGTAAGAGTGTCGAACCCAACGAGGAGCTAAAGGTCGAACAAATACTCTCTCAAGTCCTATCGGCCACTGATACGACTCTACGCACGACGTTCGCTTTACCTAGAACAAGTATGAAACTAGAGGTACTTTGTAGGTGTGATAGGATAGGTTTGCAAGATAATAAAGAACACGTAAATAAAAAGTAGGGGCTGTTTAGATAAAGATGCAATAATGTACATATAGCGAGTGTGGAAAAGTGGTGGTAGGAGTTGTGAAAGTGTCCCTAAGCAATTGACTATGTTACTAGACCGGTAATCACTATTACAATTCTATTTAAGGGAGAGGCATAAGCTAACATACTTTCTCTTCTTGGATCATATGCACTTATGATTGGAACTCTAGCAAGCATCCGCAACTACTAAAGATTCATTAAGGTAAAACCCAACCATAGCATTAAAGCATCAAGTCCCCTTTATCCATACGCAACAATCCCCTTACTCGGGTTTGTGTTTCAGTCACTCACGCAACCCACTATAAGAGAATCATGAACGCATTGCAACACCCTACAGCGGGAATCCCTCACGCTTGCGCGACACGGAGGGCACCATAGGACAGCACCAATAATAAAACATGCAACTCAAACCAATCATAGCAATTCATCAATCACCGATAGGACAATGGAAATCTACTCAGACATCATAGGATGGCAACACATCATTGGATAATAATATGAAGCATAAAGCACCATGTTCAAGTAGAGGGTACAGCGGGTTGCGAGAGAGTGGACCGCTGAATATAGATGGGGGAAGGTGATGAAGATGTTGGTGAAGATGCCGGAGGTGTTGGTGAAGATCACGGTGATGATGATGGCCCCCGGCGGCGTTCCGGCGCCACCGGAAGCAAGGGGGAGAGAGCCCCCCTTCTTCTTCTTCTTCCTTGACCTTCTCCCTAGGTGGGAGAAGGGTTTCCCCTCTGGTCCTTGGCTCCCATGGCGTGGGAGGGGCGAGAGCCCCTCCGAGATTGGATCTATCTCTCTGTTTCTGCGTTCTTAGATTCTACCCCTTCATCGTTTCTTTTATATCTGGAGATCCGTAACTCCGATTGGGGTGAATCTTTCGCCCAGATTTTTCTCGTAAAATTAGCTTTCTTGCGGCAAAAGAAGAGCGTCAACCGCCTTACGGGTGGCCCACGAGAGTCCAGGGCGCACCCAGGGGGGGAGGGCGCGCCCCCCTGTCTCGTGGCCACCCCGGACACCGTTTCGCGTTGATTTTTCTTCCGGAAAATCCCAAATATTCCAAAATAATTCTCCGTCGTTTTTATCCCGTTTGGATTCCGTTTGATATTGGGTTTCTGCGAAACATAAAACATGCAACAGACAAGAACTGGCACTGGGCACTAGATCAATATGTTGGTCCAAAAATAGTATAAAAAGTTGCCAAAAGTATATGAAAGTTGAAGAATATTGGCATGGAACAATCAAAAGTTATAGATACGACGGAGACGTATCAGTGCTCAATATGTTTGTATCCCCCTGATGCTTCATTTTGAATTAAATAAAATCCACCCTTTATCGAAAAAAAACAGAACTGACTATGCATTATTTGCTATGCCATGTTTTCACAGGCTCTTCAAGGAGTGGGAAGAGCTGATGATCAATTCCCTTAAAGGGCGGGTGATGTGCGTGTGTGACTCTTTCATCTGTGCCGGGATCTCCCTGTGGCGCGTAATACAACGTGATTATGGCAACATTGACAGGGACAACACCAAAGCAAACCTGATGCCAGCATTGGACTTTTTCTATTATCTAGTTCTCTGTCAAGGTGCACTCTCCTTTTTATGGTGTATATCTGCCTTTAGACCGGTGGTTGCACGCTTTAAAGCTCCACTCCTACGAGTATGCGAGTTCCCAGAGATATGGGGTGGCACATCAGTTCAAGGGTACCTGTCTGACACCCGTGATAAATTCTTGCGGAACCCTGAAACATCCACTCAGGATAGTAGATTGGTCAAGTACGCAGTCCATTTGCTGGACTCTGAATCATCGCAAGAAGACTACCTCTCAGGAGCAAGGATGCTGGATGTGTTCATCAAGGTGCACCTAATGGATGTAAGGCCACTTATACTCCCCTCGAGCCAAAAGGTTCAAAAGCTGATGGATACACTTAGGTGGAGTAGCAGTGACAGAGAGATTAAGGAGCTCGCTGCTAGGATATTGGCACATCTTGCCTGTCACATCGATCTAACACAGTTCCCTGGGGCAATACGGTGCATATCCTCCCTACTCAGTTCCACCACCCAGCTGCCATATTGGAATAACGACCAACAAGGATCTTGTAATCAGTCACCTCAAGGTGCAGGGGACAGCCAAGAAGATCGCTGGAATGAGTTGATTCTGCAAGGCCTAACAATTCTGGAGAGGCTGGCGTCTGACCAACACAACTGCAGGGACATATGCAGCAGCCCTGATCTAATCGCCAAGATCATGTCACCTATCTGCTCTGAAACACTAATCCAAGATATCAACATAATGCCGGCATGGCAAGATGTAGTAAATGGAGCCTACAGAGTGGTGCACCGACTCATCCGTGCTCCCGAGTGGACTGGTGGCAGAAGGCTGGCCCATGAAATCTCCTCTAGTGAGCGGGCTGTGAGCAACCTGGAGAGGATTCTTCATCAGGGCAACACAGGTAGCCAACAACTGCAGATGCGAGCTATGGAGATACTGGCAGAATTGGCTTTGGATTCGTCCGCTAACCTCGCCATGGAAACAAAGGAAAATCTGATGAGCAAGCAGCTGCAAATCTTCCTTAATGAAGGGACAGGAGAAGACCTTAAGGTTATGGCTGGGAAAACACTACTGGCATTACTATCCAAGACTACAAGAGCTATATCCGTGGTGTGTATAATGCGCAAATACAATCCCATTGTTGATCAAGTCACTGAAATGCTTGATGCTAAGAACAAGGCCATATACAGAACAATAGCAGCTGAGATCTTGGAGAATTTTTTTGCTCTACATACGATGGACAAGAATCATGTGAAGAATACCTTGCTGCCAAAGGTAACAGTTGTTTATGTAACTCTAACATCTGGAGCAGCACAATACTGTCACTAGCAAGTTAAAAGCATGAGATATTGTGTTGTATTTCTAATGTTTCATGTGCTTTTCTTATAGCTGAATCACCTTCTAAGCCTTTGGATAACATCCAACCTCATCTCACTTCACTCCATGCATAGCATACAGATAAAAACTTGCAGTAACGTTGTTCCAAAATTGTGCACTTTTCCAGTTGAATATTTTTGTATTTGTACAATTTCAAGGCTTCAATTTTAGGCTCACTAATGTTCTATTTTAAGTGTCTAATATTTACGGAAGTTTCAGGCATGTGAGGATTAGCAAGTGTCAACCTAAAGACTAAGATCATACACTGAAACATATTAATTGGAAAGTTCTAGATTTGAAACCTTTACCAGTACCATGTGTGAAGTGATTTGAAGTTTAAGTTATCTTGTTGTTGCAGGTGCTGGCAGAAGTTTTAACCAGTAAAAAGAAGCCGCCATCAGAAGCACCGGAAAGGCAGGCATCCAAAGGATCAGGAGATATTGAAGAAAATCCACTTCAAGACGACGAAGAAAATCAACACCTGGAACATAATGTCCAGATCAATTCATCCGAGCAAAATGAGACGCAGGCAGCCATGGTGGAATTGAAGGAAGCATTGTTATCCCTTACTTCGGTGATATTTGACAAGCTGATAATCAGTGCAGAGGATTTTGACGAAGTGGCTCAAAAGGTTGCCCCAGGAGAAGGTGAATTTGTGGCGAAGCTCAAGACTATAGTAGAAGAGAACTGCGACGCCACGGCTAATAGCCTAAGAATCGTCAAGCTTTGCGGTCAGATTGCGGTTACAATGATGCGGCGCAGCCAGTACAACACACACTTCAAGGATCAGAAATTCGTGGAGACATTGTCTAAGGCTTCAAGAATCACGTGTAACCTTGAAACCTGCATGCTCTTCGCTGGGACAGATTGTGGCGCCAAGAAGACTGCCAGGCCCCTCCTCTCAGATCTTGTGAAAGAGGCAGAAGCGTTGGTTGCTTAAAAATGTAATTGTGATTTCTACCATTTGATGCCTTATTTCTCAGATCAAATAATCATGTTTCCAGCTCTTGGAATCATGGAACTTGGCTTGTTTCATTTATCAAACAAGATTGTGTTGCTGGAATTGTACCAAAATGTTTTTTTACAGAGAGAATTGTTCCCATTTTATGGAACATGTAATGCTACCATTTTGCTATGTGAGACCTTAATTATGATGCCTGTTACCCTTGTTTGATTTCAACTAGTGAATTGTCCGTGCGTTGGAATAGGAGCATAGAGACTGATTTGTTAACATGTTTAATTGTATTTTAACTACTTAGTTGTATCAATTGCTTGTGATACAAGGTAAAAAGAAGGTGGCAGGACAAGTAGTGGTTGTGCGATAGGCTTGAAGCGTCGTACCCTGTTCGGGGGCGCGCCTTCGTGTTATATAGACAGGGGCTTATCCCTGGATATGCATACAAGTAGTTGGAGAGATTACATCTTGGGAAGCAAGGAAGAAATAAGAGATAGAGATAAGTACATGCGGTTTAGAGAGGATCTAAACTATCTCCTAACTACCTCCTGCGGAAGCTTACATGACATATGTCATCGTGACATGATGTTTAACACCCTCCCTTAATCACAACATGGACAAGTTGAGATTATGTTTAAACTCTTCAAAGCTCCGTGTAGGTAATTGATAACCCACAAGTGTAGGGGATCGCAGCAACTTTCGAGGGTAAAGTATTCAACCCAAATTTATTGATTCGACACAAGGGAAGCCAAAGAATATTCTTGAGTATTAGCAGTTGAGTTGTCAATTCAACCACACCTGGATAACTTAGTATCTGCAGCAAAGTATTTAGTAGCAAATTAGTATGATAATAAAGGTAACGGTAGCAAAAGTAATGTTTTTGGGTTTTGTAGTGATTGTAACAAGAGCAACAGAAAAGTAAATAAGCGAAGCACAAGATGTGAAAAGCTGGTAGGCAATGGATCAATGATGGATAATTATGTCGGATGCGATTCCTCATGTAATAGCTATAACATAGGGTGACACAGAACTAGCTCCAGTTCATCAATGTAATGTAGGCATGTATTCCGTAAATAGTCATACGTGCTTATGGAAAAGAACTTGCATGCCATCTTTTGTCCTACCCTCCCGTGGCAGCGGGGTCCTAGCGGAAACTAAGGGATATTAAGGCCTCCTTTTAATAGAGAACCGGAACAAAGCATTAGCACATAGTGAATACATGAACTCCTCAAACTATGGTCATCACCGAGAAGTATCCCGATTATTGTCACTTCGGGGTTGTCGGATCATAACACATAATAGGTGACTATAGACTTGCAAGATAGGATCAAGAACACACATATATTCATGAAAACATAATAGGTTCAGATCTGAAATCATGGCACTCGGGCCCTAGTGACAAGCATTAAGCATAGCAAAGTCATAGCAACATCAATCTCAGAACATAGTGGATACTAGGGATCATACCCTAACAAAACTAACTTGATTACATGGTAAATCTCATCCAACCCATCACCGTCCAGCAAGCCTACGATGGAATTACTCACGCACGGCGGTGAGCATACTGAAATTGGTGATGGAGGATGGTTGATGATGACGACGGCGACGAATCCCCCTCTCCAGAGCCCCGAACGGACTCCAGATCAGCCCGCCCGAGAGAGATTAGGGCTTGGCGGCGGCTCCGTATCGTAAAATGCAATGAAACTTTCTCTCTGATTTTTTTCTCCGTGAGACGGAATATATGGAGTTGGAGTTGAGGTCGGCGGAGCCTCAGGGGGCCCACGAGACAGGGGGGCGCGCCCCCCACCCTCGTGGACAGGGTGTGGGCCCCCTGGTCTTGATTCTTTTGCCAGTATTTTTTATATTTTCCAAAAAGTGCCTCCGTGGATTTTTAGGACATTCTGAGAACTTTTGTTTTCTACACATAAAACAACATCATGGCAGTTCTGCTGAAAACAGCGTCAGTCCGGGTTAGTTTCATTCAAATCATGCAAGTTAGAGTCCAAAACAAGGGCAAAAGTGTTTGGAAAAGTAGATACGTTGGAGACGTATCAACTCCCCCAAGCTTAAACCTTTGCTTGTCCTCAAGCAATTCAGTTGATAAACATAAAGTTATAAAGAAAAAACTTTTACAAACTCTGTTTGCTCTTGTTGTTGTAAACATGCAAAGCCATCATTCAGGTTTCAGCAAATATTATGAACTAACCATACACATAATAACACCTAGCTCTCACAATTACTCATATCAATAGCATAATCAGCTAGCGAGCCATAATAATAAAACTCGGATGACAACACTTTCTCAAAACAATTATAACATGATATAACAAAATGGTATCTTGCTAGCCCTTTCTGAGACCGCAAAACATAAATGCAGAGCACCTTTAAAGATCAAGGACTGACTAAACATTGTAATTCATGGTAAAAGAGATCCAGTCAAGTCATACCCAATATAAACCAATAATAATGAATGCAAATGACAGTGTGCTCTCCAACGGGTGCTTTTTAATAAGAAGGGTGATGACTCAACATAAAAGTAAATAGATAGGCCCTTCGCAGGGGGAAGCAGGGATTTGTAGAGGTGCCAGAGCTCGATTTTAAAATAGAGATTGAATAACATTTTGAGCGGCATACTTTCACTGTCAACGCAACAACTATGAGATGGTTGGATCTTCCATACTACATGCATTATAGGCAGTTCCCAAACAGAATGTTAAAGGTTTATACTCCCCCAACCACCAACAGGCATCAATCCATGGCTTGCTCGGAACAACGAGTGCCTCCAACTAACAACAGCCCTGGGGGAGTTTTGTTTAATTATTTTGATTTGCTTTGATATTTTTGGATCATGGGCTGGGCATCCCGGTTACCGGCCCTTTCTCATGAATAAGGAGCGGAGTCCACACCTGTTGAGAATAACTCACCTAGCATGGAAGATATAGGCAGCCCTAGTTGTAACATGAGCTGCTCGAGCATACCAAACAGAATTTCATTTGAAGGTTTAGAGTATGGCACATACAAATTTACTTGGAACGGCAGGTAAATACCGCATATAGGAAGGTTTGGTGGACTCATATGGAACAACTTTGGGGTTTATGGAGTTTGGATGCACAAGCAGTATTCCCGCTTAGTACAGGTGAAGGCTAGCAAAAGACTGGAAAGCGACCAACTGAGAGACCGACAACAGTCATAAACATGCATTAAAATTAATTCACACCGAATACAAGCATGAGTAGGATATAATCCACCATGAACATAAATATCATGAAGGCTATGTTGATTTGTTTAAACTACATGCGTGAACATGTGCCAAGTCGAGTCACTCAATTCATTCAAAGGAGGATACCATTCCATCATACCACATCATAATCATTCTAATATCATGTTGGCACGCAAGGTAAACCATTATAACTCATAGCTAATCAAGCATGGCACAAGCAACTATAATCTCTAAATGTCATTGCAAATATGTTTACTTCATAATAAGCTGAATCAGAAACGATGAGCTCATCATATTTACAAAAACAAGAGAGGTCGAGTTCATACCAGCTTTTCTCATCTCAATAGGTCCATCATATATCGTCATTATTACCTTTCACTTGCACGACCGAACGATGTGTATAATAATAATAGTGCACGTGCATTGGACTGAGCAGGAAACTGCAAGCATTCAACTCAAGAGAGAAGACAAAGTAATATGGGCTCTAAGTTAAATAAACAATCACGCATAAGAGAGCCACTAAACATTTTCAATATGGTCTTCTCGACCCCCAAAAGAAAGAAAAGAAAATAAAACTATTTACACGGGAAAGCTCCCAACAAGTAAAAGAAGAACGAGAAATATTTTTTGGGTTTTCATTTTAATTTCTACTACAAACATGGAAATTAAACTAACTAATTTTTTTGGTTTTTTTTCTTAAGGTTTATCAAACACACAAGAAGAAAGCGAGAAAAAGGAAATGAAACTAGCATGGATAATACAATGAAAGAGTATGAGCACCGACGACTAGTGTGTGAACATGAATGTAAAGTCGGTGAGAAATACGTACTCCCCCAAGCTTAAGCTTTTGGCCTAAGTTGGTCTAGTACCAAGGACCGCCTGGCTGATATCCGTAGTTGTAGCTGGGGTCGTATTGAGATGCAGCAGCAACCGCCTCCTAAGCTGCGGCATGTTGGCGAGCCGCCTCCGCTCTCCCCTCGTGTTCAGCTGCCTCCTCCCTGGTAACAACATATCTTCCTTTTGCCTGATAATCAAAAAGGAGAGGAGCAGGAAGAGTAACATGGACGATGTTGCGTCTGTCATAGATTAGTCGATAATGGGGAAATTGCTCATTCCTCCTAAGAAAATGATGGTTGACCATAGCGTCATAATCTAAATAAGCAGGAGGTAACATCATATCCCCCTCTCGCGGGGCTATACCAAGATAATTAGCCACACGGGTTGCATAAATTCCTCCAAATAAATCTCCAGCTCTACCATTATTCTGCAACCTTCGTGCAACTATTGCCCCCAAGTTATAACCTTTATAACCTAACACAGCACTCTTGAGGACACAAAGATCAGGGACACACATATGACATGCTTCATCTTTACCGTTAATGCATCTACCAATGAAGAGAGCAAAATAATGTATAGCAGGAAAATGAATGCTCCCTATGGTAGCTTGTGCAATATCCCTGGATTCTCCCACAGTAATACTAGCAAGGAAATCTCTAAATTCAAATTTGTGAGGATCATTAATATTACCCCACTACGGAAGTTTGCAAGCAGTCGTAAAATCCTCTAAGTCCATGGTATAAGATGTATCATAAATATCAAATAGGACACTAGGAGAATTACGCGTACAGTTATATTTAAACCTCCGCACAAAGGAATCAGTCAATTGATAGTACTGAGGACACTTATCTTGTAAGAAGTCCTCCAGCTCAGCATTATGCACATACGCGTCAAATTCCTCCTTAAAGCCTGCTTCAACCATAAAATCATCGGATGGCCACTCACAAGCTCGTACATCCGCGTCCCTCGGTAATTCAACATCTTGCTCACGTATAGCAATCCTGGGTCCTTTCTTTACCGAGGAACCACCTTGGTACAATCTCCTAGACATAATTCTTTTTCTGAAAAATTTCTGAAATTTTAGTAACTTCAAAATAAAAGTGAATAAAACTAAACAAGATTGATAGCAACTACTCCTATAAGTGCCTAGAGCCTATATCATGCATTAGAATTGCTTGGGACCTCATAAATTCAACATGCAAGCTCAAGAACATGGTCACCTATGCAGCAAAAATTTGCAATGAATAAAGCACTAGAACAAAAACTAATTGGACCAATGGAGGAGCCACATACCAAGCAACAATCTCCCAAAGCAGTTTTGTGAATGGAGCTTTGAGCAAGGAGATCAGAAATCGCAGCAAAATGAGCTAGAACTCGTGCTTGAGCTGGATGGGGATTTTTTGGGAAGAAGATGGAGTGTGTGGGTGCTGGCATAAGTGGAGGGGGGCCACCAGGGGCCCACGAGACAGGGGGCGCGCCCAGGGTAGGTGGGCGCGCCCTCCACTCTCATGGCCTGGTGCTTGCCCCTCCTGCAGTGATTTCAGTGCCTAAAATCCTCAAATATTCCATAAAAAATCATACTAAATTTGCATGGCATTTGGAGCACTTTTATTTTTGGGATATTTTTTATTGCATGAAAATTCAGAAAACAGACGAATAATACCATTTTTGCTTTATTTATTCTAAATAACAGAAAGTAAAAAGAGGGTACAGAAGGTTGTGCCTTCTAGTTTCATCCATCTCGTGATCATCAAAATGAATCCACTAACAAGGTTGATCAAGTCTTGTTAACAAACTCATTCCGAATAACACAGAACCGGAGAAATTTTGAATAACACTAAGTTACCTCAACGGGGATATGAACATCCCCAATAATAAGAATATCATACTTTTTCTTGACAGTAGGGAGAGGAAATTCAAAACCGCCAATAATGATAGTTGGAACTTTTACAATAGAATTAATGCTATGAACTTGAGATTGTTTCCTCGGAAAGTGTACCGTATGCTCATTACCATTAATATGAAAAGTGACATTGCCTTTGTTGCAATCAATAACAGCCCCTGCAGTATTCAAAAAAGGTATACCAAGGATAATCGACATACTATCGTCCTTGGGAATATCAAGAATGACAAAGTCCGTTAAGATAGTGACATTTGCAACCACAACAGGCACGTCTTCACAAATACCAACAGGTATAGCAGTTGATTTATCAGCCATTTGCAAAGATATTTCAGTAGGTGTCAACTTATTCAATTCAAGTCTACGATATAAAGAGAGAGGCATAACACTAACACCGGCTCTAAGATCACATAAAACAGTTCTAACATAATTTCTTTTAATGAAGCATGGTATAATTGGTACACCCGGATCTCCAAGTTTCTTTGGTATTCCACCCTTAAAAGTGTAATTAGCAAGCATGGTGGAAATTTCAACTTCCGGTATCTTTCTTTTGTTTGTAATGATATCCTTCATATACTTAGCATAAGGATTTACTTTGAGCATATCAGTTAAGCGCATACGTAAGAAGATAGGTCTAATCATTTCAGCAAAGCGCTCAAAATCCTCATCATCCTTTGTCTTGGATGGTTTAGGAGGAAAGGGCATGGGTTTCTGAACCCATGGTTCTCTTTCTCTACCGTGCTTGATTCTTTGATTGTGGGTTATCATAACGTTGATTCTTTGATTGTGGGTTATCAAGATCAACAACAGGTTCAATCTCTACTTCATTGTTTTTGCTAGGTTGAGCATCAACATGAACATTATTATTAACATTATCACTAGGTTCATGTTCATCACCTGATTGTGTTTCAGCATCAGAAATAGAAATATCATTGGGATTCTCAGGTGTGTCTACAGTAGATTCACTAGAAGCATGCAAAGTTCTATCTTTTTCTTTTTGTTCTTTTTGGAAGAACTAGGTGCCTCTAAATTATTTCTCTGAGAATCTTGCTCGATTCTCTTAGGGTGGCCTTCAGGATACAAAGGTTCCTGAGTCATTCTACCAGTTCTAGTAGCCACTCTAACAACATAGTCATTTTTATTATTTAATTCATCAAGCAAATCATTTTGAGCTTTAAGTACTTGCTCAGCTTGAGTAGCAACCATAGAAGCATATTTGCTAATGAGTTTGAGTTCACCTTTAACTCTAGCCATATTATCGCTCACGCGTCCTATCTCGAAAGCATTATTCTTTAACTCTCTACCAACATAAGCATTAAAACTTTCTTGTCTAGCCATAAAGTCATCAAATTCATCTAAGCATGGGCTATGAAATTTAGTAGAGGGGATTTCAACTTTATCATATCTATAAAGAGAATTTACCTTTACTACCTGTGTCGGGTTGTCAAGACAATGTGGTTCTTCAACAGGCGGTATATTAAGACCATGTATTTCTTCAATAGGTGGTAAATTCTTAACATCTTCAGCTTTTATACCTTTTTCTTTCATTGATTTCTTTGCCTCTTGCATATCTTCAGAACTGAGAAATAAAACACCTCTCTTCTTCGGAGTGGGTTTAGGAACAGGCTCAGGAGTTGGCTCAATTGGTTCGGGAATTGCCTCAGGAATTGGCTCAGGAAGAGTCCAATTATCTTCATTAGTCAACATATTATTCAATAGTAATTCAACTTCGTCGACTGTTCTTTCCCTGAAAACACAACCAGCACAACTATCCAAGTAGTCCTTGGAAGCATCGGTTAGTCCATTATAAAATATATCAAGTATTTCATTTTTCTTAAGAGGATGATCAGGCAAAGCATTAATTAATCGGAGAAACCTCCCCCAAGCTTGTGGGAGACTCTCTTCTTCGATTTGCACAAATTATATATTTCCCGCAAGGCAGCTTGTTTCTTATGAGCAGGGAAATATTTAGCAGAGAAGTACTAAATCGTATCCTGGGGACTACGCACACAACCAGGAGCAAGAGAATTATATCAAGTCCTAGCATCACCCTTTAATGAGAACGGAAATATCTTAAGGATATAAAAATAGCAAGATTTATCATCATGAGTAAACAGGGTGGCTATATCATTTAACTTGGTAAGATGTGCCAAAACAGTTTCAGATTCAAGGCCATAAAAAGGATCAGATTCAACTAAAGTAATAATTTCAGGATCAACAGAGAATTCATAATCCTTATCAGTAACACAAATAGGTGAAGTAGCAAAAGCAGGGTCAGGTTTCATTCTAGCATTAAGAGACTGCTGCTTCCATTTAGCTAATAATTTCTTAAGATCATATCTATCATTGCAAGCAAGGATAGCTCTAGCAGCTTCTTCATTCAAAACATAACCCTCAGGAACAACAGGCAATTCATAATCATTAGGAGAACCTTCATCATCACTATCATCAATAATAGCATCTTCAATAATTTCATTCTCTCTAGCCCTAGCAAGTTGTTCATCAAGAAATTCACCTAATGGCAAAGTAGTATCACGCACAGAAGTAGTTTCATCATAAGTATCATGCATAGCAGAAGTGGCATCATCAATAACATGCGACATATCAGAATTCATAGCAGTAGCAGGTTTAGGTGTCGCAAGCTTACTCAAAACAGAAGGAGAATCTAGTGCAGAGCTAGATGGCAGTTCCTTACCACCCCTCGTAGTTGAGGGAAAAATCGTAATTCTGTCGTCTTTCAAGTTCTTCATAGTGATCAACAGATATAAATCCCAAGTGACTCAGAGAATAGAGCTATACTCCCCGGCAACGGTGCCAGAAATTAGTCTTGATAACCCACAAGTGTAGGGGATCGCAATAGCTTTCGAGGGTAAGGTATTCAACCCAAATTTATTGATTCGACACAAGGGGAGCCAACGAATATTCTTGAGTATTAGCAGTTGAGTTGTCAATTCAACTACACCTGGATAACTTAGTATCTGTAGCAAAGTATTTAGTAGCAAAGTAGTATGATAATAAAGGTAACGGCAGCAAAAGTAATGTTTTTGGGTTTTGTAGTGATTGTAACAAGAGCAACGGAAAAGTAAATAAGCGAAGCACAAGATGTGAAAAGCTCGTAGGCAGTGGATCAGTGATGGATAATTATGTCGGATGCGATTCCTCATGTAATAGCTATAACATAGGGTGACACAGAACTAGCTCCAGTTCATCAATGTAATGTAGGCATGTATTCCGTAAATAGTCATACATGCTTATGGAAAAGAACTTGCATGACATCTTTTGTCCTACCCTCCCGTGGCAGCGGGGTCCTAGCGGAAACTAAGGGATATTAAGGCCTCCTTTTAATAGAGAACCGGAACAAAGCATTAGAGCATAGTGAATACATGAACTCCTCAAACTACGGTCGTCACCGAGAAGTATCCCGATTATTGTCACTTCGGGGTTGTCGGATCATAACACATAATAGGTGACTATAGACTTGCAAGATAGGATCAAGAACACACATATATTCATGAAAACATAATAGGTTCAGATCTGAAATCATGGCACTCGGGCCCTAGTGACAAGCATTAAGCATAGCAAAGTCATAGCATCAATCTCAGAACATAGTGGATACTAGGGATCAAACCCTAACAAAACTAACTTGATTACATGGTAAATCTCATCCAACCCATCACCGTCCAGCAAGCCTACGATGGAATTACTCACGCACGGCGGTGAGCATCATGAAATTGGTGATGGAGGATGGTTGATGATGACGACGACGACGAATCCTCCTCTCCGGAGCCCTGAACGGACTCCGGATCAGCCCTCCCAAGAGAGATTAGGGCTTGGCGGCGGCTCCGTATCGTAAAACGCGATGAAACTTTCTCTCTGATTTTTTTCTCCGCGAGACGGAATATATGGAGTTGGAGTTGAGGTCGGCAGAGCCTCAGGGGGCCCACGAGACAGGGGGCGCGCCCAGGGGGGAGGGCGCGCCCCCCACCCTCGTGGACAGGGTGTGGGCCCCCTGGTCTTGATTCTTTCGCCAGTATTTTTTTTATTTTCCAAAAAGTGCCTCCGTGGATTTTCAGGACATTCCGAGAACTTTTGTTTTCTACACATAAAACAACATCACGGCAGTTCTACTGAAAACAGCGTCAGTCCGGGTTAGTTTCATTCAAATCATGCAAGTTAGAGTCCAAAACAAGGGCAAAAGTGTTTGGAAAAGTAGATATGTTGGAGACGTATCAGTAATGCCTTGGTAAAACCATCTGCAAGCTGATCTCCTGAATGAACAAACCAAATTTCCAACTGTTTGTTAGCAACACGTTCTCTGACAAAATGGAAATCGATCTCAATATGTTTTGTTCTGGCATGAAAAACTGGATTTGTGGAAAGATATGTGGCACCAAGATTGTCACACCACAAGCATGGTGCTGGGATTCGTCTTATGCCAAGCTCTTTGAGTCAAGACTAAACTCATATTTCGGCCGTTGCATTTGCTAATGCTTTATACTCTGCTTCTGTACTGGACCTGGATACCGTAGCTTGTTTCTTGGAACACCAAGATATAAGATTGGCTCTAAAGAAGATTGCAAACCCACCTGTAGACCGTCTATCATCCAGACATCCTGCCCAGTCAGAGTTAGAAAAAGCACTAACCAGAGTTGATGAAGACTTGCTGAAAGTAAGACCAGTGTTCAGAGTGTTTTTGTTATATCTGACTATGTGTTTAGCTGTAGTCCAATGAACTGTTGTAGGAGCATGAAGGAACTAGCATACTTTATTAATAGCAAATGAAATATCTGGTCTTGTAAGCATCAAATATTGAAGTGCACCTACCAGACTTCTGTAGTTTGTGCTATCCTCTTGATTCTAGGGATCTCCTTCTATAAGTGACAAATTTTCTGAACTAGATAAGGGAGTGGGTGATGGTTTACAACCTTGCAACCCTACTCGTTTGACCAAGTCAGTAGCATACTTTTCTTGAGAGAGATGAAGATGATTACCATGTTTCTTGACTTCAATCCCTAAGAAAAAGTGCAAGTCTCCAAGATCCTTCAAAGCAAACTCAGCAATTAAATCCTTTAATAGTCCTGCCACTGCCTCATCAGATGAGCTTGTAACAATTATATCATCCACATAAATAAGTACAAATATAGATGTATTTGACCTATTGTATATAAACAAGGAAGTGTCAGACTTGGAAGGAATGAAACCGAGAGCTTGTAGCTTGTGACTGAGCCTGGAATACCATGCTCTAGGAGCTTGCTTCAACCCATAAATGGCCTTATCAAGCCTGCAGACATGAGAGGGAAATTTTCTGTTTTCAAAGCCAGGAGGCAGTTTCATGTAAACCTCTTCTTCTAGAACACCATGGAGGAACGCGTTCTGTACATCTAGTTGCCTGAGACTCCATCCTCTTGAAACAGCAATAGACAGAACAAGACGAATGGTAGCAATTTTTACAACTGGACTAAAGGTATCTTCATAGTCTATGACATACCTTTGTTTAAAGCCTTTTGCAACCAGTCTAGCTTCATAGCGATCTAGTGTTCCATCATATTTCCTCTTGATTCTGAATACCCATTTGCGATCTATCAAATTTTTACCTTGCTTTGGGGGAACTAGATGCCATGTTTTTTTCTTCTGAAGAGCCATGTATTCTTCTTCCATAGCCCTTTTACACTTCAAATCACCAAATGCTTCTTGCAAAGAAGTCGGTTCACCTGTGGTACATGCCTTGCCAAATTTGGTAATATGCTTGTAATTGACAGGTTTAATTACCCCTTTTTGAAGACGTGTACATGTTTGTGAAGCAGATACAGCCGTTGGCTGCATAGAAGATCCATCAGCCGCCTCGGATCCTAGGCCAGATCTTTCCGCAGGAGATGATGGTGAGCCAGGATCTTCTGTGGCTTCAGCTGATGAAGGGGAGACGTGACCCAGCAAAGAAGATCTAGACCCGGCCCCTGCCAGCGGCTCGTCAGGGTGTGATGATGGCACCAGCCGACAGGGATCTACGCTGGACCCCGAGCCGATAAGGGGATCAGGCCAACCGGTTGGCTGGCTCGTGGAACAGTGTGCGTAGCAGCGGTCCACTCTCGTGGGCCACCGGTTCAGGGGTGGCCCAGTGGCAGGTGCTGAATGGCGCGGGCCGGTGTCCGCTGCTTGACAAACTGGAGAGGCCCGTGTGGCAGAGGCGGAGCCGCCGTTGCTGGCGCGGTTGTCTCCTGGCGCGCCCGCGCGGTCGCTGCTGCCTCCTGGCACTGAACCCGAGGCGCAGGTTCCCTGCTGCGGCACTGATCCCGCGGAAGATTGCATGGTAGACTGCGATGGTGACGACCCCGAGGGGGATATGCTCCCTGGGGCTGGACACATAAAATGCTGCCTGTTTAAGGTGATTTCTTCACCGTTTTGCACGATTTCTTCACCGTTTTCTTGTCCTGTTTCACCACAAAACTCAGCCAAATTGTGGTTATGAGGGTCAGTCAATATTGTATCATCACAATTATTTCCCCGTTGATCAGTGCCGGTTAGGTAAGATGGGAGAAGAAGAATTTCTTGACGTAGAATGGCGCCGGCATTCGGATGTAGATCAGAGGAGGGGAATTTTGTCTCATCAAAAACTACATCGCGAGAAATATATACTCGACCAGTAGAGACATCAAGGCATTTGACACCTTCGTGTTGAGCACTATACCCTATGAAAACACACTGCTTTGACCGAAACATGAGCTTACGCTTGTTGTATGGGCGCAGATTTGGCTAACAGGCGCACCCAAACACACGAAGAGTGGTATAGTCAGGTTTAGTATGAAGGAAACGTTCCATAGGCGTTTCATTATTAATGACACGACTAGGTAGCATGTTTCTGATGTGCACGGCTGTGAGGAAAGCCTCATCCCAGAATTTCAAGGGCATGGATGCGCCAGCTAAAAGGGAGAGACCAACCTCTACGATATGACGGTGTTTACATTCAACATACCCGTTCTGTTGATGAGCATGTGGGCATGACACATGGTGAGAAATACCAAGTTTTTGGAAGAAGGAATTCAACTTTTCGTATTCCCCTCCCCAGTCAGATTGGATAGCAATGATCTTGCTATCGAATTTTCTTTCAACGAGTGCTTGGAAATTTTGAAACACTTGAAAAACATCGGATCGCTTTTTAAGTAGATAGATCCAAGAGAATTTACTATAGTCATCAATGAAACTTACATAGTAAGTGTGTCTACCCACGGAAGAGGGGGCAGGACCCCAAACATCAGAGAAAATAAGTTGCAATGGTTTAGTAGAAACACTCATAGAAATAGGATATGGCAACTGATGACTTTTAGCTCTTTGGCAAGAATCACAAACTGTTTTAACATTACGCTCTCCAACATATGGGAGCTTATTTTTCCTAAGCACTCGTTCTACTAAAGAAAAATATGCATGCCCTAAACGATCATGCCACCGGGTTGAACATAACTTAGTGACAGCACATGCTATTTTATTGAATCCCCTAAGCTTGGGAATCAACTGATATAGCCCTCGAATGCATCTACCTCGATAGAGGATTTTCTTCGTGACCTGATCTCGAATCAAAAAGAAATATGGGTGAAACTCAAGAAAGACATGGTTATCAATGGCAATGTGATGAACTGAAAGGAGATTCATGGAAGCTCTAGGGACATGCAATATTTTTCTAAGATGGATTTTTCGGTGAGGGGTTTTAATAACTGAGTGACCAATATGACTTATTCTCATACCTTCTCCATTTGCGGCATGGACTTGCTCCAGGCCGCGGTATTTCTCCCTCATGGTGACTGATACGTATCCAACGTATCTATAATTTTTTATTGTTCCATGCTATTATATTATCCATCTAGGATGTTTTATATGCATTTATATGCTATTTTATATGATTTTGGGACTAACCTATTAACCCAGAGCCCTTTCTGAGTATCGCAGAAAAGGAAAACCAAACGGAGTCCAATTGACCTGAAATTTGACGGAGGTTATTTTTGGACCAGAAGAAGCCCACGGAGCATCGGAGATGGACCAGAAGAGTCCCGGGCTACCCATGAGGGTGGGGGGCGCGCCCACTCCCCTGGGCGCGCCTCCCTGCCTCGTGGACAGACCGGAGACCCTCCTGACTTGATTAAGACGCCAATACCTCTTATATATACCCAAACTTCCAGAACATAACCTAGATCGGGAGTTCCGCCGTCGCAAACCTCCAGAGCCACCGAAAACCAATCTAGATCCGTTCCGGCACCCTGCCAGAGGGGGGGGAATCCCTCACCGGTGGCCATCTTCATCATCCCGGCGCTCTCCATGACGAGGAGGGTGTAGTTCACCCTTGGGGCTGAGGGTATGTACCAGTAGCTATGTGTTTGATCTCTCTCTCTTGTGTTCTTAAGGTGGTACGATCTTGATGTATCGCGAGCTTTGCTATTATAGTTGGATCTTATGATGTTTCTCCCCCTCTACTCTCTTGTAATGGATTGAGTTTTCCCTTTGAAGTTATCTTATCGGATTGAGTCTTTAAGGATTTGAGAACACTTGATGTATGTCCTGCATGTGCTTATTTGTGGTGACAATGGGATATCACGTGATCTACTTGATGTATGTTTTGGTGATCAACTTGCGGGTTCAATGAACTTATGCATATGGGTTGGCACACGTTTTCGTCTTGACTCTCCGGTAGAAACTTTGGGGCACTCTTTGAAGTTCTATGTGTTAGTTGAATAGATGAAACTGAGATTGTGTGATGCATATCGTATAATCATACCCACAGATACTTGAGGTGACATTGGAGTATCTAGGTGACATTAGGGTTTTGGTTGATTTGTGTCTTAAGATGTTATTCTAGTATGAACTCTATGATAGATCGAACGGAAAGAATAGTTTCGTGTTATTTTACTACGGACTCTTGAATAGATCGATCAGAAAGAATAACTTTGAGGTGGTTTCTTACCCTACAATAATCTCGTCGTTTGTTCTCCGCTATTAGTGACTTTGGAGTGACTCTTTGCTGCATGTTGAGGGATAGTTATATGATCCAATTATGTTATTATTGTTGAGAGAACTTGCACTAGTGAAAGTATGAACCCTAGGCCTTGTTTCAACGCGTTGCAATATCGTTTGTGCTCACTTTTATCATTAGTTACCTTGCTGTTTTTATATTTTTCAGATTACAAAAACCTATATCTACCATCCATATTGCACTTGTATCACCATCTCTTCGCCGAACTAGTGCACCTATACAATTTACCATTGTATTGGGTGTGTTGGGGATACAAGAGACTCTTTGCTATTTGGTTGCAGGGTTGTTTGAGAGAGACCATCTTCATCCGACGCCTCCCAGGGATTGATAAACCTTAGGTCATCCACTTGAGGGAAATTTGCTACTGTCCTACAAACCTATGCACTTGGAGGCCCAACAACGTCTAAAAGAAGAAGGTTGTGTAGTAGACATCAGTGACCTTCTCTAACTTGCCGGTGATGTGGTTTGTAGCACCACTGTCAACATACCAGTTGGTGTCGACTCCATACGAGGCCTCTGCCCCGCCAGCAACTTTCTCATCTTGGGAGGAGTCTTCATCCTCTTCGAAGCGATACCAGCAATCCTTTGTTGAGTGCCCTGGTTTGCCATAGAATTGGCACAGGATGGTGTCAGGGCGTGACTTGCGGGAGTTGCGACGGCCCTTGGAGTTGGTGTAGGAGGGCCACCCACTGCCGTTGTTGTTGCCGGGGCCGCGGAAGTTGCTGTTGTTGACGTTGCCGCCGTTGCTGGTTTTGCCCTTCCGTGGTGGGCCGCGGTAGCGTGATCCTCCGCCGCCACCACCACGGCCGCGAGTGGCGGCATTTGCCGACGACTTGGCCGCCGTTCCCCTGGAAGAGAACAACGCGCTGGTCGAAGTTGCTCATCTGGGAGAAGAGCTCGTCGATGGTGACCGGCTGTGTGCGCGCGTCGAGGGCGGAGACGAGGGGCTGGTACTCCATGTTGAGGTCGGCGAGGATGTAGGAGACCAGCTCGCCGTCTTGAAGAGGCTTGCCCGCAGCAGCAAGTTCGTCCGCAAGCGACCGCATATATGCGAAGTACCTCGCCACGGACTGCGTTCCCTTCTGGGCATGAGAGAGCACGATGCGGATGTTGTTCACCCTTGACAGCGACTACGTGGAAAACATCCCTGCTAGTGCCGCCCAGAGCTCATGTGCATGATCAATGGAGGTGACCTGCACTAGTACTTCTTTGGTCAGATTGTTCAATAGATAGCCCAATACCTATTGATCTTATCGGATCCAAACCGAGTGGAGAGGATTGGGAATCATCTATGAAGGAAATATGCCCTAGAGGCAATAATAAAGTTATTATTTATTTCCTCATATCATGATAAATGTTTATTATTCATGCTAGAATTGTATTAACCGGAAACATAATACATGTGTGAATACATAGACAAACATAGTGTCACTAGTATGCCTCTACTTGACTAGCTCGTTAATCAAAGATGGTTGAGTTTCCTAGCCATGGACATGAGTTGTCATTTCATTAACGGGGTCACATCATTAGGAGAATGATGTGATTGACGTGACTCATTCCGTTAGCTTAGCACTTGATCGTTTAGTATGTTGCTATTGCTTTCTTCATGACTTATACATGTTCCTATGACTATGAGATTATGCAGCTCCCGTTTACCGGAGGAACACTTTATGTGCTACCAAACGTCACAACGTAACTTGGTGATTATAAAGGAGCTCTACAGGTGTCTCCGAAGGTACATGTTGAGTTGGCGTATTTCGAGATTAAGATTTGTCACTCCGATTGTCGGAGAGGTATCTCTGGGCCCTCTCGGTAATGCACATCACTATAAGCCTTGCAAGCAATGTAGCTAATGAGTTAGTTGCGGAATGATGCATTACATAACGAGTAAAGAGACTTGCCGGTAACGATATTGAACTAGGTATTGAGATACCGACGATCGAATCTCGGGCAAGTAACATACCGATGACAAAGGGAACAACGTATGTTGTTATGCGGTTTGACCGATAAAGATCTTCGTAGAATATGTAGGAGCCAATATGAGCATCCAGGTTCCGCTATTGGTTATTGACCGGAGACGTGTCTCGGTCATGTCTACATAGTTCTCGAACCCGTAGGGTCCGCACGCTTAAAGTTCGGTGACGATCGGTATTATGAGTTTTTGTGTTTTGATGTACTGAAGGTAGTTCGGAGTCCCGGATATGATCACGGACATGACGAGGAGTCTCGAAATGGTCGAGACGTAAAGATCGATATATTGGATGACTATGTTCGGACACCGGAATGGTTTCGGATGGTTTCGGGCATATACCGAAGTACCGGGGGGGGGGGGGGTTACCGGAACCCCTGGGGGGTTTATTGGGCCTCATGGGCCCTAGTGGAGAAGAGGAGGGGCGGCCAGGGCAGGCCGCGCGCCCCCTCCCCCTCTAGTCCGAATAGGACAAGGAGGGGGCGCCCCCCCCTTCCTTCCTCTCCTCTCTCCCTTCCTTTCACCCTCCTACTCCAACTAGGAAAAGAGGGAGTCCTACTCCCGGTGGGAGTAGGACTCCTCCCTGGCGCGCCTCCTCCTGGCCGGCCACCCCCTCCCACTTGATCCTTTATATACGGGGGCAGGGGGCACCTCTAGACACATCAATTGATCTCTTGATCTCTTAGCCGTGTGTGGTGCCCCCCTCCACCATAATCCACCTCGATCATATCGTAGCGGTGCTTAGACAAAGCCCTGCGTCGGTAGCAACATCATCACCGTCATCACGCTGTCGTGCTGACGGAACTCTCCCTCGAAGCTCGGCTGGATCGGAGTTCTTGGGACGTCATCGAGCTGAACGTGTGCTGAACTCGGAGGTGCCGTACGTTCGGTACTTGATCAGTCGGATCGTGGAGACGTACGACTACATCAACCGCGTTGTGCTAACGCTTCCGCTTTCGGTCTACGAGGGTACGTGGACAACACTCTCCCCTCTCGTTGCTATGCATCACCATGATCTTGCGTGTGCGTAGGAAATTTTTTGAAATTATTACGTTCCCCAACAATCTCTTCTTTCCCATCCTTGTCCTTGGTGACGACGTGCTTGGCCGGCTCCGATGTGGTTCCATCCACGTATCCGAAGAAGCCGGCTCCTCTGATCTGCGGGGTGATCTGGGTGCGCCAGAGGACGTAGTTGGTGCAGGATAGCCTCTCGGTAACTTGGCCCGAGAGGTTGGAGTTGGCTGCGGCAGAGGAGGCCATGGCGGCGAGCTTTGGTGGTAGGAAAACCTAGCGAACTAGATGTGATGGAAAAGAGGGGCTCTGTATACCATGTGTGATAGGCTTGAAGCGTGGTACCCTGTTCGGGGCGCGCCTTCGTGTTATATAGACAGGGGCTTATCCCTGAACATGCATACAAGTAGTTGGAGAGATTATGAATTGGGAAGCAAGGAAGGAATAAGAGATAGAGATAAGTACATGCGGTTTAGAGAGAATCTAAACTATCTCCTAACTACCTCCTGCCGAAGCCTACGTGACATGTGTCATCGTGACATGATGTTTAACAGCAGTTACTGTATCTTCATGTAATCGGTGTTTCTGTTTGAAGGAATACAGAGACTGGTGTACATTCTCTGCTGCTTGCTGAAATACTACTTCAGTGCTGGACATTATGTGGAGAAAAGTAGAGAAAATTTTGTGGAATGCAAGGAGAAGGTAAATTTGTGGCACTGACAATTATGTTCTCACTGACATGGGTTGGAGAGTCGTTAATGTTCTTCTAAGCTAAGGAATTAAGAGGCCGGCTAGTGTTGGGATTCAGATTGACCAACGAAATTGGGTGTCACATGCGCGCAAGAAACAGAGCATGCAGTGGTCCAGGAAAAAAAATCAGAGGAGCCCAACATGATGTTGTATATCACTGTCAGACCCCTCCTCTCACACCTTAGCAGTTTTTGTATATCCAATCATGTATCCACGTGTTGATTTTCGATGTCACATGTGAGAGGGGTGTTTAAGTGTATATGTGGAGCTGCTCCGCAGTGGGTGCAGCAAAAACAGACGAGGAGGAGCTGCTCTGCTCCGTTTCGGCCAACCCCAATGCATGCCCACTGATGATGAGCACTTGTAAACCTTTGTTGAGACTTTCTTTGCCTTTCTTCTTTAATATATGGCATGCATACTCGTGCATGTATAATTAAGATTTTTTTTCTTACAACCTGACGATTTGTCTTTTTGAGGACCAGCATGTTTAGAGAGCCAAAACTGCAACAGTAAAGCTTTTTGTAGTATAGGGAGTTGAGGTGATGGTGGACTGCATCTGTTTCAGGTAGTGTCTAAAAGGCCAAAGGGGAGGAGCTGGCAGTCTTCAGTGGAACAAAATAGAGCATTTGTTGCTCTGTTTTCTCCTCTGCTCAAGCCAACAAGAGCAGAGGCGTGCCACATGTAACATGTTGGCAAAGCCTTTTCTCAAACAAGTAAAAAAATTAAGCTAAAATATGCATGCGTTCCTTGCTATATTCCGTTCCATGTTGGCAAAGCGGAAATTTGTTGAGCTAGCTACTAACTTTACCTATGGCGCCGATCACTTGGATGATGATAAGCTAGTGATTTGTTTAGGACGAGACGAGCCGGTTGGCCGTGGCTGTAAAGTGTAAAGCGCCATGTCCATGCCATGCATGCTTAATCTCTCTTCTCAGTACAACGAGCCACTTTATCCCTCCGTTTTCTTGTCACTAAAATCATAGTGTGGAAAGGCAATTCGATCGTATTTGCTCGCTGAAATTCGTACAAATCCGATACAACATATCGTATCAGTACCGCCAACCGAGGATGACAACAACTGAGCTTTCACTTGGACGCACGCATCAGGCATCACTCATACTATTAAGTACTAGTATAATATTGACCCTAAGAAGTAAGAACTTATCTGCAAAAGATATTCTAATCCTGATTGCGCAAGCGACCGATGTGGCCTGAATCTTCCAGGAAATAAACCGATAACTAATCGGAAAAACTAATGCCCACACGTGTGGGCGTTTGCACATCGCCCACACGCCTCCATCATCACTCATTTTGCCACGTATGAATAGATGACATCAGCAGAAATCTTTTCGGTTTTTGGCTTAAAAATGTTTTATCTCCTAATTAAAAAAGCGAATTAAAAATCCGTTTTCACCATTAAATCCGTCTCGACGAGATCTTCAAAACTAGACCCCATGTTGATATGTTTCGACGAGATTTTTTTTTGCTTAAAAGTTGCCATGATGTTTACAATGTAGTTGCCATGGTGCTTAAACTAAAGTTGCCATATGGCAATTTTAGATTTTGATGATGGCAATTCCAGTACTTTGATCATGAAAATATTTTTTTGCATGAACCATGGCAATTTTAAGTGCATGTATCATGGCAATTTTAGTTTATGGTGCATGGCAAGTCTAGTTTCTTAATTCTCCATTTTATAATATGTCAAAATTTAATTTTTAATATAGAAGAAAATAGCTGAAACATAACATGGCAACTTTAGTGTAAACATCATGGCAATTCATGTGCAATAGACATGGCAACTTTTAACCCAAAAAATTTTCGTCGAAATATATTGATATGAGATCTAGTTTTGAAGATCTCGTCGCTAGGGATTTAATGGTGAAAATGGATCTTCAATCGGATTTTTCATTTAAGAAATAAAACATTTTAAAACTGAAAATCCAAAAAAAAATCCACATGCATGCATGCGGTGACATGGCGTAGTCTGTATGTTATAGGGCGTGTGGGCGGGTTTGGCTCCCACCACACGTGTGGGCGTTAGCGTTGTCCTAACTAATTAACCGGCAGTCGCTGGATTGCACACGCAGTCTTCAGCACATCTTCCTCATTGGGTGTGAAGATTTGGAGCGCATGCCAAAAGGTATTGGTCCGGCCTTGGTTGAGTTTCCCTGTCTAGGACGGATTGGGTTCGGTCCCATGTAGGCTTCTCATAAGCTTGGCAAAAATTTATTACATATCATAATACTTGAGTTTCAACTAGCAATACTACCTAGATGGCTTTAAGATAGTTCCGGAGTTACATAGCTTTAGACCATACAAGGTACTTATTATATGTAGCTTTAGACCATATTAATTCCAACCCCCATATGTGGGGGTGAAGATCTGGTGCTACGGGAGCACCTCACATAGGTGCTCCCAATTTTCAAAATGCACATTTAAATATTTCAAAATTTCCAAAAACAATTGTGAATGTTAGCACCACATAAATGTACAATCCTTAAGAATTTCACATCAAAATCCGAAATACACATTGAGAAACAAAAAAGACAAATCCATCATGAATGTTTTGCACAAAACCCCCCAAACATTCCCGAAATGACACTATGGTCCACATCCCGTGATGCTGCCCATTCGATCTCAGATTGGCAGCCGAGGTCGCCTGGGAGCACATAATGTGAGGTCCCCCTGTAGCACCAGATATTCACCCCACATATGTGACATCCAGATCATACATATCACTTGATGGATTCCCATTTAAATACTCTGTGTACTCCCTCCGTCCTTGAAAGAGTGTACTTTCAACTTTATAAAAAGTTTACTAGAAAGTGATCAAATGGGCCAAATCACCTCATCAGTGCTGTTTTTAAAAAGTTTAGTAGAAATGCGGTGGCTTTTCCAAAAAAGAAAAAAATAGCGACAAGGTGGTCTTCTCCAGACCTAACTGTAAATGTGATGGTTTTCTACAATTAACTATATATAATTTATATTTAGTATCCCAACAATTTCTGTTTGATATTATGGTGGATGAAGATCATATTGCCCCAGTAATCTATTTTCATATACATTTTCTGTGACTATGAATTAAGATTACATGCTTTCTTGCAAGAAAGAAAAAAAGAAAGCGGAAGATGAAATGTCAGCAATCAGATGACATCATTTATGTATATCTAACCCGATGTACCTAGCAGCGTGGTAGGTGGTGTGCAAGTAGGGTAAATATTTTTATATGCCGGATAAATTTGTTATAACAACAGCCAGACGGCATGACTGATCTACATCCAGTTTGATATAGCAAGTAGGGTACACTACAAGAACATATATCATTTGCCACCAGATATTTTGTCACCAAGCGGTTTGGTGGCTGAAGATGTACTAATTGCAACCAGCGGGACCACTACCCCTTTCTGCTGTTGTTTTGAACCTTAACATCAATGGGCCTATAGCTTGACCAGCTTCGCTACCAACGTTTCCTATGGCTCAGGCGAGTAAAAAGCATAAAGCTACTACTTTACAGATTAGGGTTCCAAAAAACTATGGTTTTAAATTTTTCTCAGATAACTACCAAGTCAGGGGTCGACTGTTTCAAAAAACCCAAAACTCTGAGTACTTAT
Source organism: Aegilops tauschii subsp. strangulata (assembly GCF_002575655.3). Classification (NCBI taxonomy): domain Eukaryota; kingdom Viridiplantae; phylum Streptophyta; class Magnoliopsida; order Poales; family Poaceae; genus Aegilops; species Aegilops tauschii. The sequence continues at coordinate 982,173 of NC_053041.3, read as the reverse complement.
CAATTGATCACGATTATGACAGGTGAGCCCGATGCGTAAGAGCTCTAATTGTTTGACCGTTTGTTTGACCCTTAGGGATGGGCTTGCACACAAATTTAAAAAAGCAATCAGGTCCCTGCATTTTTTTCAAAAAGCAATCTGGTCCTTGCTCCAGATCAGGGGCAGCCATGGCGCTACTTCTCTCACCCCCGAGCTCTCCTGACCGAACCTCGCGACGTCGCCTCCTCCGGCCGGCGAGCCGCCCGGCACCTGCCGCCGGTGATCCCCGGGCTCAACCCTGGTCGCTCCTTCACCTCACCTCCATCTCTCCCTGCCTATCTACGCCCCCGCCGACCTGTGCTGCACGACGCAGCCGTGCTGCACAACGCCGCAGTGCTAGTGGCCGCCTCTCTGCGCCGGCTCCCCACGGCAGGCGGCGAGCCGTGGCAACCCCATGACGGGCAGCGACCCCCAGCCGGTCCAGATGGCGGGCGACGGCGCAGTGACCCGAGGGTACCCCATGGCGGGCGGCGCGGCGGCCCTCAGCGCCTCCAGATGGCGCGCGGCAGCGCGGCGACCCATGCCGGACCCCATGGCGCGCGGCGGAGACTCCAGACGGCGCGCGCGGCAGGGTCGCCGGCCTCTTGTACGCCTCCTCGTCTCCACCTTGCCACCAGGAGCTCCGGCGAGCTCCATCAACGGCAGCGGAGGGGCGCTCGAAGTGGCATAGGGCGGTGGCCGGACGTGGCACAGGACGGCGGCGTGGAGTGTGGTCGGCGGCCATGGCGGTTCTGTGCTGTTCCTGACGGACGGCGGGGTGGAGTGTGTTCGGCGGCCATGGCGGTTCAGTGCTGTTCTTGACGAGCAAGGAGAGTGGGAGGAGAAGGGAGGCAGAGAGGAGAAGAGGAAGATAAGAAGAGAGACTGACATGTGGGCCCCACATGTCAGTTAGCGGTCAAACTACCAGTCGAACTAACGCTTCGTTTAGGTGTGGGCCTAACCTGTCATAATCGTGATCAATTGATAAGCACTCGGCGATTTGGGTTTTTGACCACCTATTTAGTAGTTATCTGAGAAAAATTAAAAATCGGTAGTTTTTTTAAACCCTAGCCTGTAAAGTAGTTTTATGCTATTTACTCGGCTCAGGCACAGGGTACATCCTAAGGTGCGGCTGCTCCGATGGATACCAAGGCAACCCTTACCTTGTTGATGGATGCCAAGGTACCACCATTCGTTCGCCTCTGTTTCTTATCCATCACCTACTTTGTTAGTTCCTTGTTATTCTACCTTTACATTGTTGGTACTTCCTAATTAAACTGCTAAAACAACATATATTATGGTAAAGAACTAGTAGAATACATCGTCCACTTTTCCACACCATTTAGGGGTTTATACATGTGAATTTGCTCTTATATGCAGTTTAACATACTACATTAAAATTAACACAAAGATATCTCGTATTCATGATCCGGTCAACAACACGTTGTCCATCCATTATAAAAAATTAAAAATTAATAGTCATGGCCGGCCTATATGATTCCATGTCTATTTAAGAACCGGACAAATCTTGAGGTAAGTTAAAGTGTTGCTCATCTTTGACCGCGTGCTTAGAGTTTGGGTTGCGGTCACCTGGTTAGTGCATGGAACCTAATATATATAGCTATGTGAGTACAACCACTTCATGAAGCTCGGCTTCGAAACCAAGTGGGGAAAACACTTGGGTCAATCGATAGCACATAACAAATCCAATAGAAGGGTGTGGCTGTTGGAAATATGCCCTAGAGGCAATAATAAATGGTTATTATTATATTTCTTTGTTCATGGTAATTGTCTATTGTTCATGCTATAATTGTGTTATCCGGAAATCGTAATGCATGTGTGAATACATACACCACAACGTGTCCCTAGTAAGCCTCTAGTTGACTAGCTCGTTGATCAACAGATAGTCATGGTTTCCTGACTATGGACATTGGATGTCATTGATAACGGGATCACATCATTAGGAGAATGATGTGATGGACAAGACCCAATCCTAAGCATAGCTCAAAGATCGTGTAGTTCGTTTGCTAGAGCTTTTCCAATGTCAAGTATCTTCTCCTTAGACCATGAGATCGTGCAACTCCCGGATACCGTAGGAGTACTTTGGGTGTGCCAAACGTCACAACGTAACTGGGTGACTATAAAGGTACACTACGGGTATCTCTGAAAGTGTCTGTTGGGTTGGCACGGATCGAGACTGTGATTTGTCACTCCGTATGACGGAGAGGTATCTCTGGGCCCACTCGGTAATGCATCATCATAATGAGCTCAATGTGACTAAGGAGTTAGTCACGGGATCATGCATTGCGGTACGAGTAAAGAGACTTGCCGGTAACGAGATTGAACAAGGTATTGGGATACCGACGATCGAATCTCGGGCAAGTAACATACCGATTGACAAAGGGAATTGTATACGGGATTGATTGAATCCTCGACATCGTGGTTCATCCGATGAGATCATCGTGGAACATGTGGGAGCCAACATGGGTATCCAGATCCCGCTGTTGGTTATTGACCGGAGAGGCGTCTCGGTCATGTCTGCATGTCTCCCGAACCCGTAGGGTCTACACACTTAAGGTTCGGTGACGCTAGGGTTGTAGAGATATTAGTATGCGGAAACCCGAAAGTTGTTCGGAGTCCCGGATGAGATCCCGGACGTCACGAGGAGTTCCGGAATGGTCCGGAGGTGAAGAATTATATATAGGAAGTCCAGTTTCGGCCACCGGAAAAGTTTCGGGGGTTATCGGTATTGTACCGGGACCACCGGAAGGGTTCCGGGGGTCCACCGGGTGGGGCCACCTATCCCGGAGGGCCCCATGGGCTGAAGTGGGAAGGGAACCAGCCCTTAGTGGGCTGGGGCGCCCCCCATGGTCCTCCCCCCAGCGCCTAGGGTTGGAAACCCTAGGGTGGGGGGCGCCCCACTTGGCTTGGGGGGGGGAAGCCAACCCCCCTTCCCCCTTGGCCGCCGCCCCCCCCCCCCCCCCCATGTAGATGGGTTCCAGGGCCGGCGCCCCCCCCTCCAGGGGTCCTATATATAGTGGGGGGGAGGGAGGGCAGCAACACAACAGCCTTTGGCGCCTCCCTCCTCCCCTGCAACACCTCTCCCTCTCGCAGAAGCTTGGCGAAGCCCTGCCAAGACCCCGCTACTTCCACCACCACGCCGTCGTGCTGCTGGATCTCCATCAACCTCTCCTTCCCCCTTGCTGGATCAAGAAGGAGGAGACGTCGCTGCTCCGTACGTGTGTTGAACGCGGAGGTGCCGTCCGTTCGGCACTCGGTCATCGGTGATTTGGATCACGGCGAGTACGACTCCATCAACCCCGTTCATTGGAACGCTTCCGCTCGTGATCTACAAGGGTATGTAGATGCACTCCTTTCCCCTCGTTGCTAGTATACTCCATAGATGGGTCTTGGTGATGCGTAGGAAATTTTAAAATTCTGCTACGATCCCCAACAGTGGCATCATGAGCCAGGCCTATGCGTAGTTACTATGCACGAGTAGATCACAAAGCAGTTGTGGGCGTAGATGTTGCCAATTCTTCTTGCCGCTACTAGTCTTATCTTGTTTCGGCGGTATTGTGGGATGAAGCGGCCCGGACCGACCTTACACGTACGCTTACGTGAGACAGGTTTCACCGACTGACATGCACTAGTTGCATAAGGTGGCTAGCGGGTGTCTGTCTCTCCCACTTTAGTCAGAACGGATTCGATGAAAAGGGTCCTTATGAAGGGTAAATAGAAATTGGCATATCACGTTGTGGTTTTACGTAGGTAAGAAACGTTCTTGCTAGAAACCTATACAAGCCACGTAAAAACTTGCAACAACAATTAGAGGACGTCTAACTTGTTTTTGCAGCATGTGCTATGTGATGTGATATGGCCAGAAGATGTGATGAATGATATATGTGATGTATGAGATTGATCATATTCTTGTAATAGGAATCACGACTTGCACGTCGATGAGTATGACAACCGGCAGGAGCCATAGGAGTTGTCTTTATTTTTTGTATGACCTGCGTGTCATTGAATAACGCCATGTAAATTACTTTACTTTGTTGCTAAACGCGTTAGCCATAGAAGTAGAAGTAATCGTTGGCGTGACAACTTCATGAAGACACAATGATGGAGATCATGATGATGGAGATCATGTTGTCATGCCGGTGACGAAGATGATCATGGTGCCCCGAAGATGGAGATCAAAGGAGCAAAATGATATTGGCCATATCATGTCACTATTTGATTGCATGTGATGTTTATCATGTTTTGCATCTTATTTGCTTAGAACGACGGTAGTAAGTAAGATGATCCCTTATAATAATTTCAAGAAAGTGTTCCCCCTAACTGTGCACCGTTGCGAAGGTTCGTTGTTTCGAAGCACCACGTGATGATCGGGTGTGATAGATTCTAACGTTCGCATACAACGGGTGTTGACGAGCCTAGCATGTACAGACATGGCATCGGAACACACGCAATACACTTAGGTTGACTTGACGAGCCTAGCATGTACAGACATGGCCTCGGAACACGGAAGACCGAAAGGTCGAGCATTAGTCGTATAGAAGATACGATCAACATGGAGATGTTCACCGATCTTGACTAGTCCGTCTCACGTGATGATCGGACACGGCCTAGTTAACTCGGATCACGTTTCACTTAGATGACTAGAGGGATGTCTATCTGAGTGGGAGTTCATTGAATAATTTGATTATATGAACTTAATTATCATGAACTTAGTCTAAAATCTTTACAATATGTCTTGTAGATCAAATGGCCCACGTTGTCCTCAACTTCAACGCGTTCCTAGAGAAAACCAAGCTGAAAGATGATGGCAGCAACTATACGGACTGGGTCCGGAACCTGAGGATCATCCTCATAGCTGCCAAGAAAGATTATGTCCTAGAAGCACCGCTAGGTGAAGCACCAATCCCAGAGAACCAAGACGTTATGAACGCCTGGCAATCACGTGCTGATGATTACTCCCTTGTTCAGTGCGGCATGCTTTACAGCTTAGAACCGGGTCTCCAAAAGTGTTTTGAGAAACATGGAGCATATGAGATGTTCGAAGAGCTGAAAATGGTTTTCCAAGCTCATGCCCGGGTCGAGAGATATGAAGTCTCCGACAAGTTCTTCAGCTGTAAAATGGAGGAGAATAGTTCTGTAAGTGAGCACATACTCAGAATGTCTGGGTTGCACAACCGCTTGTCTCAGCTGGGAGTTAATCTCCCGGATGACGCGGTCATTGATAGAATCCTTCAGTCGCTTCCACCAAGCTACAAGAGCTTGGTGATGAACTTCAATATGCAGGGGATGGAAAAGACCATTCCTGAGGTATATTCAATGCTGAAATCAGCGGAGGTGGAGATCAGAAAGGAACATCAAGTGTTGATGGTGAATAAAACCACTAAGTTCAAGAAAGGCAAGGGTAAGAAGAACTTCAAGAAGGACGGCAAGGGAGTTGCCACGCCCGGTAAGCCAGTTGCCGGGAAGAAGTCAAAGAATGGACCCAAGCCTGAGACTGAGTGCTTTTATTGCAAGGGAAGTGGTCACTGGAAGCGGAACTGCCCCAAATACTTAGCGGACAAGAAGGCCGGCAACATCAAAGGTATATGTGATATCCATGTAATTGATGTGTACCTTACCAGTACTCGTGGTAGCTCCTGGGTATTTGATACCGGTGCGGTTGCTTATATTTGTAACTCAAAACAGGAACTGTGGAATAAACGGAGACTGGCGAAGGACGAGGTGACGATGCGCGCCGGGAATGGTTCCAAGGTCGATGTGATCGCCGTCGGCACGCTACCTCTGCATCTACCTACGGGATTAGTTTTAAACCTCAATAATTGTTATTTAGTGCCAGCTTTGAGCATGAACATTGTATCTGGATCTCGTTTAATTCGAGATGGCTACTCATTTAAATCCGAGAATAATGGTTGTTCTATTTATATGAGAGATATGTTTTATGGTCATGCCCCGCTGGTCAATGGTTTATTCTTGATGAATCTCGAACGTGATGTTACACATATTCATAGTGTGAATACCAAATGATGTAAAGTTGATAACGATAGTCCCACATACTTGTGGCACTGCCGCCTTGATCACATTGGTGTCAAGCGCATGAAGAAGCTCCATGCAGATGGACTTTTGGAGTCTCTTGATTACGAATCATTTGACACGTGCGAACCATGCCTCATGGGTAAGATGACCAAGACTCCGTTCTCCGGAACAATGGAGCGAGCAACCAACTTATTGGAAATCATACATACCGATGTGTGCGGTCAATGAGTGTTGAGGCTCGCGGAGGATATCGTTATGTTCTCACTCTCACTGATGACTTAAGTAGATATGGGTATGTCTACCTAATGAAACACAAGTCTGAAACCTTTGAAAAGTTCAAGGAATTTCAGAGTGAGGTTGAGAATCAACGTGACAGGAAAATAAAGTTCTTACGATCAGATCGTGGTGGAGAATATTTAAGTCACGAATTTGGTACGCACTTAAAGAAATGTGGAATCGTTTCACAACTCACGCCGCCTGGAACACCTCAGCGAAACGGTGTGTCCGAACGTCGTAATCGCACTCTATTGGATATGGTGCGATCTATGATGTCTCTTACCGATCTACCGCTCTCATTTTGGGGCTATGCTTTAGAGACTGCTGCATTCACTTTAAATAGGGCTCCGTCGAAATCCGTTGAGACGACACCGTATGAATTATGGTTTGGGAAGAAACCTAAGCTGTCGTTTCTAAAAGTTTGGGGATGCGATGCTTATGTCAAGAAACTTCAACCTGAAAAGCTCGAACCCAAGTCGGAAAAATGCGTCTTCATAGGATACCCTAAGGAAACCATTGGGTATACCTTCTACCTCAGATCCGAAGGCAAGATCTTTGTTGCCAAGAATGGGTCCTTTCTGGAGAAAGAGTTTCTCTCGAAAGAATTGAGTAGGAGGAAAGTGGAACTTGATGAGGTGATAGTCACCCCTTCCGAACCGGAAAGTAGCGCAGCGCGGGAAGATGTTCCTGTGGTGCCTACACCGATTGGGGAGGAAGTTAATGATGATGATCATGAAGCTTCGGATCAAGTTACTGCTGAACTTCGTAGGTCCACAAGGACACGTTCCGCACCAGAGTGGTACGGCAACCCTGTCCTGGAAATCATGTTGTTAAACAACGGTGAACCTTCGAACTATGAAGAAGCGATGGCGGGCCCGGATTCCGACAAATGGCTAGAAGCCATGAAATCCGAGATAGGATCCATGTATGAAAACGAAGTATGGACTTTGACTGACTTGCCCGATGATCGGCGAGCCATAGAAAATAAATGGATCTTTAAGAAGAAGACAGACGCGGATGGTAATGTGACCATCTATAAGGCTCGACTTGTCGCTAAGGGTTATCGACAAGTTCAAGGGGTTGACTATGATGAGACTTTCTCACCCGTAGCGAAGTTGAAGTCCGTCCGAATCATGTTAGCAATTGCCGCATACTATGATTATGAGATATGGCAGATGGACGTCAAAACGGCATTCCTTAACGGCTTTCTTAAGGAAGAATTGTATATGATGCAGCCGGAAGGTTTTGTCGATCCTAAGAATGCTAACAAGGTATGCAAGCTCCAGCGCTCCATCTATGGACTGGTGCAAGCATCTCGGAGTTGGAACATTCGCTTTGATGAGATGATCAAAGTGTTTGGGTTTACACAGACTTATGGAGAAGCCTGTGTTTACAAGAAAGTGAGTGGGAGCTCTGTAGCATTTCTCTTATTATATGTGGATGACATACTATTGATGGGAAATGATATAGAATTCTTGGAAAGTATAAAGGCCTATTTGAATAAGTGTTTTTCAATGAAGGACCTTGGAGAAGCTGCTTATATATTGGGCATCAAGATCTATAGAGATAGATCAAGACGCCTCATTGGTCTTTCACAGAGTACGTACCTTGACAAGATATTGAAGAAGTTCAATATGGATCAGTCCAAGAAGGGGTTCTTGCCTGTATTGCAAGGTGTGCAATTGAGCACGGCTCAATGCCCGACCACGGCAGAAGATAGAGAAAAGATGAGTGTCATCCCCTATGCCTCGGCCATAGGGTCTATTATGTATGCCATGCTGTGTACCAGACCTGATGTAAACCTTGCCGTGAGTTTGGTAGGAAGGTACCAAAGTAACCCCGGCATGGAACACTGGACAGCGGTCAAGAATATCCTAAAGTACCTGAAGAGAACTAAGGATATGTTTCTCGTTTATGGAGGTGACGAAGAGCTCGTCGTAAAGGGTTACGTCGACGCTAGCTTCGACACAGATCTGGATGACTCGAAGTCACAAACCGGATACGTGTATATTTTGAATGGAGGAGCAGTAAGCTGGTGCAGTTGCAAGCAAAGCGTCGTGGCGGGATCTACATGTGAAGCGGAATACATGGCAGCCTCGGAGGCAGCACAGGAAGCAGTCTGGATGAAGGAGTCATTACCGACCTAGGGGTGATTCCCAATGCGTCGGGCCCGATGACTCTCTTCTGTGACAACACTGGAGCTATTGCCCTTGCGAAGGAGCCCAGGTTTCACAGGAAGACCAGGCATATCAAGCGTCGCTTCAACTCCATTCGTGAAAGTGTTCAAAATGGAGACATAGATATTTGTAAAGTACATACGGACCTGAATGTGGCAGATCCGTTGACTAAACCTCTCCCTAGAGCAAAACATGATCAACACCAGGACGCAATGGGTGTTCGATTCATCACAATGTAACTAGATTATTGACTCTAGTGCAAGTGGGAGACTGTTGGAAATATGCCCTAGAGGCAATAATAAATGGTTATTATTATATTTCTTTGTTCATGGTAATTGTCTATTGTTCATGCTATAATTGTGTTATCCGGAAATCGTAATGCATGTGTGAATACATAGACCACAACGTGTCCCTAGTAAGCCTCTAGTTGACTAGCTCGTTGATCAACAGATAGTCATGGTTTCCTGACTATGGACATTGGATGTCATTGATAACGGGATCACATCATTAGGAGAATGATGTGATGGACAAGACCCAATCCTAAGCATAGCTCAAAGATCGTGTAGTTCGTTTGCTAGAGCTTTTCCAATGTCAAGTATCTTCTCCTTAGACCATGAGATCGTGCAACTCCCGGATACCGTAGGAGTACTTTGGGTGTGCCAAACGTCACAACGTAACTGGGTGACTATAAAGGTACACTACGGTTATCTCCGAAAGTGTCTGTTGGGTTGGCACGGATCGAGACTGGGATTTGTCACTCCGTATGACGGAGAGGTATCTCTGGGCCCACTCGGTAATGCATCATCATAATGAGCTCAATGTGACTAAGGAGTTAGTCACGGGATCATGTATTGCGGTACGAGTAAAGAGACTTGCCAGTAACGAGATTGAACAAGGTATTGGGATACCGACGATCGAATCTCGGGCAAGTAACATACCGATTGACAAAGGGAATTGTATACGGGATTGATTGAATCCTCGACATTGTGGTTCATCCGATGAGATCATCGTGGAACATATGGGAGCCAACATGGGTATCCAGATCCCGTTGTTGGTTATTGACCGGAGAGGCGTCTCGGTCATGTCTGCATGTCTCCCGAACCCGTAGGGTCTACACACTTAAGGTTCGGTGACGCTAGGGTTGTAGAGATATTAGTATGCGGAAACCCGAAAGTTGTTCGGAGTCCCGGATGAGATCCCGGACGTCACGAGGAGTTCCGGAATGGTCCGGAGGTGAAGAATTATATATAGGAAGTCCAGTTTCGGCCACCGGAAAAGTTTCGGGGGTTATCGGTATTGTACCGGGACCACCGAAAGGGTTCCGGGGGTCCACCGGGTGGGGCCACCTATCCCGGAGGGCCCCATGGGCTGAAATGGGAAGGGAACCAGCCCTTAGTGGGCTGGGGCGCCCCCCATGGGCCTCCCCCCCCGCGCCTAGGGTTGGAAACCCTAGGGTGGGGGGCGCCCCACTTGGCTTGGGGGGAAGCCAACCCCCCTTCCCCCTTGGCCGCCGCCCCCCCATGTAGATGGGTTCCAGGGCCGGCGCCCCCCCTCCAGGGGTCCTATATATAGTGGGGGGAGGGAGGGCAGCAACACAACAGCCTTTGGCGCCTCCCTCCTCCCCTGCAACACCTCTCCCTCTCGCAGAAGCTTGGCGAAGCCCTGCCGAGACCCCGCTACTTCCACCACCACGCCGTCGTGCTGCTGGATCTCCATCAACCTCTCCTTCCCCCTTGCTGGATCAAGAAGGAGGAGACGTCGCTGCTCTGTACGTGTGTTGAACGCGGAGGTGCCGTCCGTTCGGCACTCGGTCATCGGTGATTTGGATCACGGCGAGTACGACTCCATCAACCCCGTTCATTGGAACGCTTCTGCTCGCGATCTACAAGGGTATGTAGATGCACTCCTTTCCCCTCGTTCCTAGTATACTCCATAGATGGATCTTGGTGATGCGTAGGAAATTTTAAAATTCTGCTACGATCCCCAATAGTGGCTAGCTCTCATCTAGATGAAAAATAATTATGTCCCATCTAACGCCCACACCGTTTGATTTTAGGCGGAGATTCATGGAGATTTTTTTATTTCTTGTTTGATTAATCAAATAGCATAGGATAAATCATGGTCTTGAAACTTGTTTCATGTAGTCGATCAACTAAATGTATTATATTTGAATTAACAAAGCGACCAGGTTGTTTCATGTCTACTTCTTAAGTGCAATCAAAAGTCAATTCTATTTTATTTGAATTAACAAAGTGGTTTGTACATTATCTATAATCATATGTTCTCGGTGGCTTGATTTAAAGACCGTAATTTAATTACCCCAGTACTGTTAAACATGATGTGCTGCCGTACATGTTGGGCATACTGGGGCGCATTGTAACATATCTTAACAGGAGTACTTGGGCCGTAGGTTAGGAGGTTAGAGGTGTAGTTTATCTTCTGTAACCATAATCCTATCTTTGTCTAGCTTGATCCCCAAGATGTAATCTCTTCTATAAGACCTCAACAGTATGCGCTATCAGGGAGGTGTGCCCCTGCCTATAACACGTACGGGGTCCCCACTTGTTGAGGTAAGACGTTTTCGCTAAACACATAGAAAGAATTCAATAATTCACTTTCAGTATGTCGGTATGTCTTCTAAGGAGGAAGCAAGTTGGATCCCTAGCTAGCTTTCAAGGAGTAATTGTCCGTGTGAAGACTCAAGAGAGGAAGACTTGCAAGTGGCATGCATTGTCATGTTGGGACCACTCACTCTTTCAATTATTAGTACCTGTTGTTGTTATTGTTATTGATGAAGTGAGTGGCCACGTTATTCAAACTTGCAACGCCACTGTGGGTCCTCAATAGTTAGGCCGTTAAAGCTGATCTTTCAACAAACCATCCTCAATAGTTGTTTACTTGTACACTAGGTTGTTCAAAGCTGGGTTAAATATCAGTATACTTGACAGATTCTTTAACAAGATTAACAACTTAATGCTCTGAGATGTTGACATAAAATGTAAGAATACATATATACGGTAGTTGCCCACATTACTTAATATCACGGAAACGTGACAGCTGACGGCCTCCACACAATGAGCATCTCACAAAGAGAGACGTGATGCCATTTAATCTCAACTTGGGAAAAGTCCATTCAAGCTTCCGCGAAAATACCTACGCCGTGGCTGTAGCACTGCACTTCCGCCATGCACCACTCAATCGCCATTGCCAAGCTCGCCTTGCTCCTCGCCACTGCAGCCGTGTCCTGCGGCTTCTTCGTCGTCGCACATGCACATGCGCAGAAGAGCTGCTGGCCACGCGAGAGGGACGCGTTGCTGGCCTTGAAGCAGGGCATCAACGACACCGATGGCGTCCTCGCCTCGTGGCAAAAACTGCGCCATGACTGCTGCCGCTGGACGGGCGTCGCCTGCAGCAACGAAACCGGCCATGTCACCGAGCTTGACATCGGTCTCAGCTGGTTGTTCGGCCAGATAAGTCCTTCCTTGCTTTCTCTCCAGCATCTCGAGTACCTGGATCTCAGCACCACCTCCCTACTTGGACCAAACGGCAGCAGTGTATTCCCAGATTTCTTGTCTTCTTTGCACAACTTGAGACATCTCGATCTCGCCGGCACGCCATACTCTGGTAGAGTTCCTGCTCGGCTTTCCAACCTTTCGAATTTGGAGTATCTCGATCTTAGTGGGACATCCCTGCATGGTCATGCTCCAGAGTTCTTGTTTTCTTACAAAAACTTGAGGCATCTCGATCTCTCCCTCACGCCATACTCTAGTAGAGTTCCTGCTCGGCTTTCCAACCTTTCAAATTTGGAGTATCTCGATCTCAGTTCGACATCCCTGCATGGTCGTGCTCAGTTCCTGTTTTCTTACAAAAACTTGATACGTCTCGATCTCTCCAACACGCTCTTTTCCGGTACACTGCCGCCTCAGCTAGGCAAACTTTCAAAGTTGGAGTATCTCGATCTCACCAGCACGCTCTTTTCCGGTACACTGCCGCCTCAGCTAGGCAATCTTTCAAACTTGCGACACCTTGACCTCAGTTATATGCAAAATATACACACAGCAGATGTCTCATGGTTAACTCATCTGCATTCCCTGGAATATCTTGACATGAGTGACATAAATCTCAGCACCGCCGACGTGTTCCCTGTGGCCAACACAATCCCAACTCTCAAGGACCTCATTCTTAGTAACTGCTCGCTTCCAAATGCAAACCAGTCGCTAAAACACCTAAACCTCACAAGCCTTGAGCGGCTTGATCTCAACAGAAACGATCTGGGCCATCGAATTGATACGAGTTGGTTTTGGAACATAACAGGCATCACACATTTAGACCTTGATGAAACCTATCTCTATGGTCCATTCCCTGACGCCCTAGGAGGTATGACATCCCTCCAATTCCTATCCTTTGCCAATAACGGCAATTCAGCCACAATGATGGTGGACTTGAAAAATCTCTGTGATTTAGAGCTCCTGCGGCTTGATGGAAGTCTCGCGTTTGGGAACATAACAGAGTTTTTAAGGAAACTGCCACAATGCTCGTCCAACAAATTCCTCTCCGTGTATTCGAACCACAACAATATGACAGGAATGCTGCCAGATATGGTTGGGCACTTGACCAGCTTAGATGAACTTTCCCTTTCTAACAACAGCATTACTGGAGCTATACCATCGGGGTTAAGGAATCTTACTAGTTTGTATGGCCTCGATCTCACTTTGAACCAGCTAACTGGCCAGATACCAATGTTACCGAGAAGCCTCACTCGATTGGCCATCTCCATGAACTCCTTGTCAGGACCTTTGCCGTTAGATTTCGGAGCTCCAGATCTTACAGACCTAAGTCTCTTCTCCAATTGCCTTACTGGTCATGTTCCTAGGGCTATTTGTGAATTGAAAAGCCTTAGTTTGTTGGATCTATCCAATAATTTCTTTGAGGGAGAATTTCCATGGTGTTCTGCGATGCCAAGCATGGAATTTCTGATCTTAAGTAACAATAACTTGTCTGGAAATTTTCCATCTTGGATTCAGAACAGCTCACAATTAGTTTTCCTTGATCTTGCGGTGAACAAGTTCTATGGAACGTTACCCATGTGGATTGGAGAATTGGTGAACTTGAAATTTTTGCTGCTAAACCATAACATGTTTTATGGGGATATTCCAGCCAACATCACAAATCTTATACTACTTCAGTACTTCAGTTTAGCAAGCAACAATATCTCAGGATCAATTCCATCGTCCTTGTCAAAATTAATAGCAATGACACTAGAACATCCACAGCGTTGGACTCGCTGGTATGTTCAAGAGGTCATAAACAAGGACATTTTGTCTGTGGTGATGAAGCGGCAAAATATGAAGTATGACATACATAGAGTTAACGAGATGTACGGCATTGACATTTCACTCAACCACTTAACAGGTGGAATTCCAGATGAGATAACTTCTCTTAATGGATTGTTTACTTTGAATTTATCATGGAATCACCTGAGTGGAAAAATTCCTAGGAACATTGGGGATATGAAATCACTAGAATCACTCGACTCATCAAGGAACAACCTTTCCGGTGAAATCCCAACAAGCTTGTCAGATTTGACGTATCTAAGCTCCTTGGACTTGTCATACAACAATCTTGTAGGAAGAATTCCGACAGGACGTCAACTTGATACCCTCTACGCCGAGAACCCATCCATGTACAGCGGCAATAATGGTCTTTGTGGGCCTCCTCTTAAAGAGAATTGCCCAGGCAACAATGCTCTAGAGCATGGTAATCAGCAGAGAAGAGAAAATGGTTATGATCCAGTGGCGTTCTTCTACTTTGGGCTGACGGCTGGCTTTGTGGTGGGACTCTGGGTTGTCTTTTGTGCTCTTCTGTTCAAAAGAGCATGGAGGAATGCTTATTTCCGCCTCTTTGACAAGCTACATGACAATGTGTACGTGTTTGTTGTTGTTACTTGGGGCATGATAACCAGTAAGACAACTACACGTTAAGGCCAATCTGATGCTGGTGTCATTCTACTGTTGAACTGTATGAATAAATAAGAGTGAGGAAGTATTTAGTAGCTTGTACAAGAATGTGTTTTGTTGAAGATTATAAGCTTGTAATATGTCTTAGAAGTAGCGAATATTTTGTTAGGATCATGTACACCGATCTGATTGATAAAGATTCGGTTAGATCTCTCTCTTTCTTGATCCTCAAATATGTAATCCTACCAACCTTGTATTCTTGGCCTACATGGCTTTGCCCCTATATTAACATGAAAGCGTGCCGATACAAAGGCATAAGCTTTCCCCCGCAAAAAAAAAGATGGTTCATTTAGGAGATGGTGCAGATGGTCCGTGAACACCCATGGCTGAGACGCGCTCCCGGAGTTGATGCCGACAAACTTGAGTTATAGCATGCTGGCCGTAATGCAGAAAGATGGTTTAAGCCAGTACACATCGTTGGGTGCCTCTCAAGTGGAAGATGATCTGCTCAATGGCCGGAGGGCGGAAAAGTCACATCTCCCTCTTGACGGTGTTTTGGTGTCGCTCTCCTTCGTGAAGGCGTTGTCTTGTTTGTTCGCGGCGTCCTCGGAGCTGTTTTTGGATATGTCGGTCGTCTAGTTATTGGTTGGCTTGTTTCTTCGGTCGGGGAGTTTAGCTGTGTTTTATGTTTGGGTCGAGTATCTCATGTCTCTGTTTCGTGCACCATGTTCACGCCTTTTGCGTCCGTGCTATGTGTTGTACTATCTGATGTACTCATTCTAACTCCTTCTATCAATGAAATGATAGGCATTTTTTGTGTATTTGCGAACCTTTTCTTACAAGTTGTGACCAAATATAACATTAATGTTAAGCATTTTGAAACACTCATGCATCAACTTGACCTTTCACAGTCTTGTCGTACAACGAACTCATTCGATCCAACTAAAACCTGGCGTAGTTGAGGGCTCCCTCGCCGGTGGGAAACACATAGTTGCCGGCAGAAGCAGAAATTTGGCAGATGAGTGTTTCTGGTTTTTTTTTTCTTGAGAAGTAGGTTCAAACAGAAGATCAAAAAATGACCGTTCTTCACCAGAGGGCGGTTGGGTAGTAGGAGGGAGAGGTCCGTCTCGAATGACGTTTTTTTTTACATCCTTCAAATGGACCCAAATTTTTTCTGTTGCCTAGTATCAACATGAGAAACATGCATGCCAACTTTCGTACCATTCGGACATTGTATGGATTTTTTAGGGTTTTCACGACGATAAAACCCTAAAATACGGACCGGACATGACGCACTGTGTGTTCGTTGTTGGAATTCATTCAAATATTGCGTGGAGTACTAGGGAAAAATTTGGTGTCATTCTGAAGACAATAAAACATAGCAGAACATTTTAAAAAACGAGGATACAACTTATACTTTTTGCCAGAAAATATCATAAGTCAAAATAACTCTGCGCACTAACTTTTTAATTTGTTAGCACCAGCCTTTTAGTTTAAAAAAAATATAAATTACTCAAATATTTTTTTAACAAATTATAAATACATTGTCAGGTAAAATATAGAAAACAATATGTTTTAACAAATTTGAAGGATTTTCTTCAAAACAAGAAGGTTTTTTAAAATTGTTGTTACATTTTATCAATTTCAAAGACAAAAGCAAAACTCATTAAGCTAAACAAATAACATGGCATTAACTCAAATACAAAAATCAATTTTTTTAATATTATATACTTCGTTTTCGAAACAAGAACATTTTTAAAATTAGTTGTAACACTATCATTTTGAAAGACAAAAACAAAAATCATTAATATAAACAAAACATGGTGTCGGCTCATATATAAAAAATATTTTTTTTGCACTTGCAGATTTTTGTTTAAAACAAAAATGTTTATGAATATATTTGTTACTTTTATCAATTTGAAAGACATTAAAAGCGCAATAATCTAAAAAATCAGTGGCGGCCCAACTGGCCGACTACGACGGTGACATCGGCCGCCTCTTGGGCTCGCCCAGGCCTAGAAACGAGCGCCGCCACAATGAGTTCCGCCCTTGTCGTCGAACTCATCTGAAAAAATGCCTCTGCCTGACTTACACTATCGTCGCCCCCTGTTGGTCCTCTGGGCCATGTGCGCCCGAACACCTGTCCCTTCCGCCCTTGGGCTTGATCAGGATAGGCCGAGTAATCCTCACTCGGCCCCGCGGCTGGGCGCTTTTAAAAAAAAATCAATTTTACTTATTTCCTTCTTTTTTGTTTTTATGATTTTCATTTTATTCATTTCGTATTTCATTTCTATTATCGGAATTTGGATAATTACGTTTATTTTCTTTATTTATTTAAACAAATTTGTATCTTGTTTATTTTATCTTAATTATTTCAATTCATTTACAATTCCTAATGATTATATACACTACAAAAATTTCTTTTATTGTTCGAATTTCTTTATTTTACTTTTTTCTTTCCTTTTTGTTCTTATTGTATTTTATTTCCATTTTCATTTTCTTTCTTTAGTTTCACAATTTTATGGTCCAGAATTTATTGACTGAATCTGCTGCGGCTTACGTACTTATGGTACATGTGTTGCAGAATGAGTCGTTACTTTTATGGTCCAGAATTTTACCCAATGTTTTTTTTTGCAGGCCATTGTCGTGGAAACTGAAACGATTATGAGTCTCATTTGGCGCTTCAGAGCATTTGCAGCAGATGGTCTTATTTCCAACGGGTATGAATTATTTGGTATTTGCTAGCTCACCAATAATATTCTTTTGCATGGATGGAATGGCTAAGAAAGCTAAAAAACTATGTACTCCCTCAGTACCAAAATATAAGATGTTTCTGTACTTCAATTTAAAATGCAAAGACGTCTTGTATTTTGATACAGAGGTTGTATTATGTAGCGTATCAATATATCTTTTGTACGTGTGGAAGGCCATAAACAAACACAACAGGAGTGTATTTATTTTTCTGCCTTGGTCCTCTATTTTGGGTATGGACCACCATGCATGTATGAGCTGCTACAGATGCTCTCGCAGGAAGCGTGAGACAGAGCAAAGAGGAAAAGCATCTACGTTTTCCTTTTCTGCGGGATATTTGGGTTGTATATAACGGGTGTCAGTCAGCGCGGGTATTTGAGGGCTGTTTGAGGCGCCCGTCTGGGTTGAAATTTCGTGACCGACAGGCGGCCCGCCCGGGCGTATGAGGCGGGTTTGTGGCACCTGTAGTTGCTATAACAGGGCAGGAGGATAGGTATATGCTGCAAGTCCGAACCACACAGTTGTTCTAGCTAGGATGTATCAATTTTCAGATTTTTGCTACTGATGGATCTCGATTCAGTACTCTGCTGTTTATTTATTATATACTTTTTTTACGAGAAAACTTCCAATCTATTTATTAGTACATTATACATAGCCGATCAGAGGTGGATTTCTGATAGCTGGGGCCGCGCCAATCTTGATGAATCAGCGGACAGCCACATATATACCACTTGCGTTAAATTTACTTATTATTTCCAAATCCAGATGAATCACTCACACGATCAGACCACACGTGAAGCTGCCTGCAACATTTCCAGAGTGAGGTTTAAAAAAAGGTATAATCTTGATCCGAACTTTGGCCCCGGCACCATCTGCGGATCTGGCTATTATAAATTACAAGTTGTTTTCTTCCCTGTGGATCAGCACGCACTCTCCTCCTCACCATCCACCCCGATCGAGAGTGACTATGTATGCTTAACTGCATGCGTTGATTCACTATGGGAAAGAAGGAACGCGAGAGACAGAGCTTAGAACACAAGGAACGTGACGCGAAGAAGAAGAAGAAGAAGAAGAAGAAGAGAGAGAGAGATGTTAGAATAGTTGGATAGATATAGGACTTGTGTTTAAACCTGTAATCCTATTCTATCTCTACTTCTCTCTCCCGTAGCGATTCTTCTCTGTCTCATGTAACGATCTATCAGATCGATCTCTCCAAAGCTTGTACGCCAAGGCTTATGTCCAATATATATCAATGCGGCCCGAGACAAAGGGTTCAACGCTTCCAACCTATTTTACATGGTAGTCAGAGCCTCTTCCTCAAAGATCATAGATCGCATCTAGCTACCTCCCAAAACTATACCTATCTTCCTCCTTCGACCGAGAGCATGTCGACCACCGCTGCCGCATCGTTGTCCAGCACCGCTGGCGCGCTCATCACCTCGTCATCTTTCGCCTTCGCGCCGTCTTCCTCCACCACCACCGCGGGGTCTCTCGGATCGCCACCACAGGAGAAGCTTACGAGGGGAAACTTCCTTCTATGGAAGGCCATTGTGTTGCCTCAGATCAAAGGCGCTCAGATGGAACACCACCTCGACAGGACGAGCCCGCCACCGCCGGCCACCCTCACCGTTACCAAGGAAGGCAAGGAAGAACAAGTCTTCAACTACGCCCGATCCCTCTGGTACGCACGACAGCAACAACTTCAAGGGTATTTGATGGGATCTCTTTCCCGCGATATCCTTGCTCAGGTCGCGACGCTACATACGCCGGCCGAAGTTTGGAGCGCCATCCATGCCATGTTCGCTGCCCAGAGTCAAGCCCAGGCCATCAACACCCGCATCGAGCTCACCAATCTAAAAAAAGGTAACATGACCATGGCTGACTATCTTGGCAGGATCAAGAGCCTTACTGATGAAGTCGCGTGTACTGCCGCGGCTCTCTCCGATCCGGAAATCGTCTCCAAGATCCTCGCTGGTTTGGATATGGAGTACAATCCGGTGGTTTCTGCACTCGCCGCTCGTGTGGAACCCATCACCGTTCAGGAGTTGTACAACCAACTTCTGAGTTTTGATGCCCGCCTCACCCTCCTCCATGGTGGCGATCTTCGGCAGTCATCTGTTAACTCCGCGTCCCGTGGCCGCGGCCATGGGCGCGGTCACCAGGGGCAGAGTCGTGGCGGTGGCCGCGGACGCGGTGCTCCTCAGGGCGACGGCGCTCGCTCTGGTGGCACCTACGGCTACCACAACGGGGGCGGCTACACCAACAACAATGGCGGCAACTTCACCAACGGCGGCGGCTTCAACTCCAACAATGGCCGCAGTCCCCCTGCCGCCCGTCCTCGCCCGCGCTGCCAGCTCTGCAAGAAGTCTGGCCATGAGGTTATGGATTGCTGGCATTGCTTCGATGAGAACTTCGTCCCTGATGCTCGCCATGTTCCTGCTGCCATGCGTGAACAAGGAGGCGATGGCATCTGGTATGTTGATTCTGGCGCCACCGACCACGTTACCAATGAACTCGAGCAACTAGCTCTTCGCGAGAGGTACCATGGCACCGATCAGATCCACACTGCAAGCGGAGGAGGTATGGATATTTGCCACATTGGTCAAGCCTCAATTAATTCCCCTAATCTTAAACGTGATCTAGTTCTTAAGGATGTCCTTCATGTTCCACAAGCTGACAAAAATCTTGCATCCATGTCTCGTTTAGCCACCGATAATAATGTCTTCTTTGAAACTCACCCTCGTTATTTTTTCATTAAGGATCGGGCAACGAGGGAACTTCTCCATCACGGTAGATGCATTGGGGGTCTCTACCCCATCACATCCGGAGCACTTAGTCGCCGGCGTCGTCAAGTCTACTCCGCCGTCAAACCCTCTTTGGAAAGATGGCATCAACGATTAGGACATCCATCATCGGTCATTGTGCAACAAGTAGTCAATAAAGATAATCTTCCTTTGTCACATAGTTCCATTAGTGAGTCTATTTGTGAAGCTTGCCAATGTGCCAAGAGTCATCAGCTTCCCTATCCTAAGTCTTATAGTGTCTCTCATGCTCCTTTAGAGCTTATTTTTAGTGATGTATGGGGCCATGCCTGTGATTCTTTTGGACGAAAAAAAATATTATGTCAGTTTCATTGATGATTACAGCAAGTTCACCTGGATTTATTTGCTTAAATATAAATCTGAAGTTTTTTCGATCTTCCAAGAGTTTCAAAAACTCGTTGAACGACAATTTGATCGAAAGATTCTGTCAGTCCAAAGTGACTGGGGAGGGGAGTATGAGAAACTCAACTCTTTCTTCCGTAGCATAGGGATTGAGCATCATGTGTCATGCCCTCATGCCCACCAGCAGAACGGCTCTGCTGAACGTAAACATCGCCACATAGTTGAAGTTGGCCTTTCTCTCTTAGCTCATGCCTCTATGCCTCTCAAATATTGGGATGAAGCTTTCATCACTGCCACTTATCTCATCAATAGGCTTCCCAGCAAAGTCATTGGCAATTCCACTCCATTAGAACGTCTGTATCATCGAAAACCTGACTACAACTATCTCAAAAAATTTGGGTGTGCTTGCTACCCCAATTTGCGTCCATACAATTATCACAAACTTGAATTTCGATCCACTCAGTGTGTTTTTCTTGGTTATAGCAACCTCCATAAAGGGTATAAATGTCTTGAAATATCCACTGGACACATCTATATTTCACGAGATGTTGTTTTTGATGAGACTCTTTTTCCTTTTGCCAAACTACATCCAAATGCGGGAGCCTTACTTCGTGCTGAAATAGCACTTCTACCTGATCTTTCTGCACCTTGTGATCACGGGGGCGAATTAACTAAGGTTGATCATGTGCAAAAATCCCAAGGAAATTCTGATTCAGCTGATATTTGTGCTAATTTGAATCGTCATTTTATGTGTGAAGAAGCACACAAAACAGGCACGGAATACGCTGCTGATCCGGCTGATAGCACGCGATCCCAGGCGGATCCACGCGCTCAGCCTGCTGCTGCTGTCGGCGCATGATCCCAGGCTGATTCGCCCGTGGGCCTGGACTCGCCTGTGGCCGACCGCGCTGCCAGGGTGGAGCCCACTGGCCTCATCGTATCGCCTCACGCCACGCCTCCTCGCTTCGATTCGCACGCCAGCACATGTGCGGGAGAGGGCGAGTCCCCTTCTGCCACGTCGCCGCGGGCCTCAGCAGCGGCCGACCGCGGGCGCGTGGCCGGTCCCACCTCTGCACGGGCCTCATCAGCGGCCGACCAGTCGCCAGGATCCGCCTCGGATCGGGAACTGGCCGATTCGTTCCCTGCATCGGATCGGGAGCCGGCGGGATTTTCTGTGGCAGATGAGGCTTCACCTGGATCTTCTGTACCACCATCTACAGCGGCTGTTCCTGTGCATTCTACGCCCCCTCGTCGGCAAACAAGGGAACGGTCAGGTATTGTGAAGGAAAAACAGTACAATGATGGTACAATTAGGTATGACAAAATCAAACGTGCTTTTCTTACCACCACTGGTGAACCAATTCATTTGCATGATGCCCTTGCTAAT
The DNA here is from genome assembly GCF_002575655.3 of Aegilops tauschii subsp. strangulata. Taxonomy (NCBI): domain Eukaryota; kingdom Viridiplantae; phylum Streptophyta; class Magnoliopsida; order Poales; family Poaceae; genus Aegilops; species Aegilops tauschii. The sequence goes on along the minus strand of NC_053041.3, from coordinate 960,389 downwards.
AAGGATTGGAAGGAAGCTATGGATAGTGAATATAATGCACTTATAAAAAACAAAACTTGGCACTTGGTACCACCAAAACATGGAGACAATATTATTGATTGTAAGTGGGTGTACAAGATAAAAAGAAAGTCTGATGGAAGCATAGACAGGTATAAGGCTAGATTAGTTGCCAAAGGATTTAAACAAAGGTTTGGAATTGATTATGAAGATACCTTTAGTCCTGTTGTTAAATCTGCCACTATTCGACTTGTCTTGTCTATTGCTATTTCCAGAGGTTGGAGCTTAAGACAGCTAGATGTTCAGAACGCGTTTCTTCATGGTGTTCTTGAGGAAGAAGTGTTCATGAGGCAACCACCAGGTTATGAGGATCACAGCACACCACAGTATGTCTGTAAGTTGGATAAAGCATTATATGGTCTGAAACAAGCACCAAGGGCTTGGTATTCCAGATTGAGCATGTAGTTACAACACCTTGGGTTCATACCATCCAAGGCAGATACATCGTTGTTCTTCTTCAGGAAAGACAATATTACTATCTTTGTGCTTGTCTATGTTGATGATATAATTGTTGCTAGTTCAAGTGCAGAAGCTACTACCTGCTTGCTTAAGGATTTAAAGTTGGAGTTTGCTCTCAAGGATTTGGGTGATCTCCATTATTTCCTTGGAATAGAAGTAAAGAAAATTAAAGATGGCATACTTCTCTCACAGGAAAAATACACCACTGATATTCTCAGAAGAGTGGGTTTGGAGAATTGCAAGCCGGTTAGTACACCAATTTCTACCTCAGAAATACTCACAGTAGAAAGTGGAGATGCTCTTTCACCAGCAGATGCAACAAACTATAGGAGTGTTGTAGGTGCCTTGCAATATTTAACTCTTACACGTCCTGATATTTCCTACTCAGTGAACAAGGTATGTCAATATTTGCATGCACCTAGAACTACTCATTGGACTGCAGTTAAGAGAATTCTAAGGTATCTTAAGTACTCAGGAGGCCTTGGACTTCAGATTACCAAGTCCCCATCTCTTCTTGTAATTGCTTATTCATATGCAGACTGGGCAGGATGTGCTGATGATAGGAGATCTACAGGTGATTTTGCTGTATGCTTGGGATCTAATCTTGTGTCATGGAGCGCAAGAAAACAGGCCACTGTTTCAAGGTCAAGTATAGAGGCTGAATATAAAGCCTTGGCTAATGCTACAGCTGAAGTAATGTGGATTCAGACACTTCTTTATGAACTTGGTATTAAAGTTCCTCAGGCTGCGAGATTGTGGTGTGATAACATTGGAGCAACATATCTCTCAGCCAATCCCGTTTTTCATGCACGAACAAAACACATTGAGGTTGATTTTCATTTTGTCAGAGAAAGAGTGGCTCGGAAGCTACTTGAGATCAAGTTCATTCCCACAGGAGATCAGCTCGCAGATGGGTTTACAAAACCACTTACCATGAGAGGATTGGAAAAATTCACATACAATCTTGACCTTGGCAAAGCTCCTTGAGGTCCGGATTGAGGGGGAGTGTTAGAATAGTTGGATAGATATAGGACTTGTGTTTAAACCTGTAATCCTATTCTATCTCTACTTCTCTCTCCCGTAGCGATTCTTCTCTGTCTCATGTAACGATCTATCAGATCGATCTCTCCAAAGCTTGTACGCCAAGGCTTATGCCCAATATATATCAATGCGGCCCGAGACAAAGGGTTCAACGCTTCCAACCTATTTTACAAGAGAGAGAGAGAGAGAGAGAGAGAGAGAGAGAGAGAGATGGGGGAGGTTGTCGAGGTGGGCAGCCTAGAGGCATGGACCACCTACATGGCGGAGGCCAACAGCAACAAGAACCTGGTATGAATCTATTGGTTTCTTTCTTCTCCATTTCTTGTGTTCCCTTCTCTACTTCCTTGCAGTATATCGCTTACGCGCATGCATGTAGGCTCCGTTCTTTCGATAAACCGGTCAAAGCATTCAAGAACCACTCCAAGGTTGCTTTTTACCCGGTTTTGAAAGTTGAGGGTTGTAAATTAGACGGTTTTGTAGTTCAGGGTTGTGGTTTAGGCTTTTTTTGTAGTTCAGGTTGTAGCTTAGACTTATCTCTTTTCCTTATGAGGAGTTAAAGTTTTTTAGGGGGACACAGCGGTAGCCGTGTGTGCTGTTGAGCATCATATCTTTTGACGAGAAACTCCTCCAATTTTTTTACAAGTTATAGTTTTGAGAGAAGGGTTGGCTGCAGAATGACCCCTCGCAAGATTTCCCTTGTGAGGAGTTAAAGATTTGGAGAGGTTGCCAGAGATGTATTTAGTTCTCTCTCTTGGTTTTCGTTAAATTAAAACTGAAGATATTATTCATATTTCAATCATCCCCTATTTGGTAGTGCTAAATAACTTCACCAACTTCCTTATATGTACAACAAAAAGTCTCTTCAAGTTTGTATGGTACGTATGCAATGTCCCCCAAAAAAACTGTGACCTGGATTGCAAGCTCCGACAGCATTTTATGCAGCTTGATTAGCAATAGTTACTGCCAAAGAAATAGCAATAGTGTAACTGGCCGACGCTTTTCCACATTTCTATATTGACATGTTTCTTCTTGTAACAGGCGGTGATCTACTTCAGTGCAAAATGGAGCGCACCATCCCGCTCCATTTCTCCAGTCTTCGATGACCTTGCCAAGAACCACATAGATGTGACTTTCCTGAAAGTCGTTGTCGAGGTTGAAGACAATATGGTAAGCCGGGCGAGCATATGGCACTGTTTACAGAATACCGTCTTTGCAAATTCTTATTTATTGCGCTAGTTAACAATATATCTATGTGATAAACAGTCAATTGCTGAGGAGTTCGGTGTTGAGGCCATGCCGACCTTCCTGTTTATGAAGGAAGGAAAGGTCGTGGACCATCTTGTTGGAGCTTCCGAGTATTTGCTGGAAGAGAAGATGAAGCAACACACGGCCGCATAGTGGGGTAGTATTTATTCACCTAACTAAAACTGTCCTTCAACCATAAATTAGATGGATATATGCGCGGTTTGCTGCACCGTGAATTGATATGATGATTGTAGGAGGGATTGTTGTGATGATCTATTTGTTACATGCCAAAGTATTGGAGCTCCGTCAGTCTACCAAAGTTATTTCTTGATTAAAACGCATTCTAATGCAGACGGAATTGTAATGATTTATTTCTTATACCAATTTTTCTTTTGAAGAAGAAACAATACGCTACACATAGACTTCTTTTTTGGAAAACGCTTTATGTAACAGGCACACCAAATTATTTTCGCTTTTTTGCCCAACGATCCCAGCATCGTTCTATCTATATCTAGTGGTCACGGTCTTCTTTCCTTCCTCCTCTCTCTCCCTCTCCTGCCACCTGGTGTCCCTTCCCCGCATCTGAATCCGCGCCCACGGCTTCTAGCTGGACGGCCGGAGCCCGGGGACGTCAAGATGCACATGCATGTGGTTAGTTCAGTTAAAAAGCACAAGTGCATGCAGGGCCATATAGTAGTAGTATTACATAAACTACCCACAGTGGTAGTAACATACTCCCTCCGTCCGCGAATAAGTGTACATCTAGCTTTTGTCTTAAGTTAAAATTTTAAAACGTTGACCAACTTTATAGAAAAAAGTAGCAGCATTTATGGCACTAAATTAGCACGGCTAGATTCGTTATGAAATTTACTTTCATAATATATTAATTTGATGTCATACATGCTATTACTCTTTTCTGTAAAGTTGGTCAAAATTTTAAAATTTTGACTTAGAACAAAAGTTAGATGTACACTTATTTATGGACGAAGGGAGTAGGTGGTAACATCACATATCTAAGCAAAATAGATGATGTGGCAAATAATAATGAGGAAAGAGAGTCATGTGATAACATAGCTAGTTACTAGTACTCCCTCTTCCTCAGTTTACAACGCGTGTGCATACCCCTAGGTCGTCAATTTGACCAATCTAATAGAAGTCGTATATTACAAAAAACATATCATTATAAACTGCAGATGTTCTATTTTAAAACGGTATAATTTTTGTGTTATATAGTTTGGAATAGGTGATAAAATTGACAACCTAGGGGTACGTGCACGCCTTGTAAACTGAAATGGAGGAAGTAATATGAGTAATATCACACGTGTCAAGACAAGATAGGTTTACAACCTAATAAATGAAGTGTTACATGACACCACATATGTTACTCCCCACTATAGAGGTAGTAACATAGTAATAACATATGCATGTTACTAGTCTAAATTACTCCCACAGTGGGAGTAATTTCAGCAGTAACATCGAGTCCAACTCAGCAAATTTACTTATGTGGTAATGAGTTAATGAGGAGAGAGGTAGTTTGAGTAACTTAGCTAGTTATTGTAACATCACATGTCCCAATGCAACTTAAGCAGTTAACGCCGTGGTGCAAAGTGTGAGTGATAGAAAAAAAGTAGGTAAATAAGCTTACAGATCAGAAATGTGCAGCAGCAAATTAGTATGATAGCTAGCAGCAGCAGGTTGGTAAGTTGGGACGAATGTAAATGTAAATAACATGGCAAAGTGAACTTAGTGACACGATCAGATAAATAACTTTAATGCTACAATCTTGAGAGCACCTAGGTAGGTGGTTCACACCTAATCCTCCAGCTGAGAAATGCGTGGCATGTGCCATTGGATGATGCTGAAACATGAGAACATTCAGACGCTGACACTAAGAACTGATCAGTTTTTGCTAAAACAAGATACTGTGAAGCCTTGTAAGGAGCCAAGTTTATGTCATTAGAGCAGTTATCTATGGAAGTTAGTTCATTGTGAAGCCTTGTACAATGCAAGGTGCTTAGGAGAGGTGCTTGGAGAAATAAAGCAGGCTCTTCCTAAGTACCGGTGCTTATTTGTACAGGGTAGATGTTTAACTAGGCGCCTCTCCTATAGAAATAGCCGCTGGTGCTTTAGAAAAATCCGTTCTATTTTTCTAAGCACCTCCATAAGCATCTAGCATTGTACAAGGCCTGAGACGCCTCTCACTGGCTCCCGAGGCAGCCATTCATGGCCCACCCCATCGGCTACCCAGGCAACCATTACGCCGGCACCAGCCTCCCCACCTCCCACCACCATGTGACCCACTATAAATCGTTGCACCCCACGTTTTTGCCAATGCACTAAAACCCTCCCTTGTCGATCCACAAATCGGCCGCGCCACCGAAGAAGTCACCCCTGACCCGCCAAAGATGTCGAGCAGCGGCAACACATGCAGTATCCGTCACCGCGAAGTGGCACCCTCACTGTCATGGCCTTTGTCGCTGATCCTATACCAGACCAAGGACCTCACATGCTATGGCGTGCTCGTGCCGCCAAGTGTACTTCCACCCCATGCCTCCGCCTCCTCAGCCGAACCCGCGGTGGTTGCTCCCTCGCCCCCTCCTCCGGCAGCAATTGTAGTTGTTGTTTACACGATAGTCACTACGCATCACTGTTGATGGTGCATTGTAGTTGTTGATTGGAGAGTTCTGCGTAGTCTCATCCGGTTTCTTGGTTACATCTGTCCAGTTGTGAACATCTTGGGTATCTATGCTTCATACGGTCATAGGGGTCATCTGGGAACCTTGGTTAATTAACATGAATAATATTGAGCATGGTTAATTTAGCGTAATTAGAAGAAGAAAATGAAGACACATTAATTACATATACTCTATCTATCAACCAATCTCTCTGACTTTGCTCACCTAATTTGCCTATAGTTTGTTCCAAAGTGGTAGTCATTAGGCCCAAAACCAATTGTGTCATGAAAAAAGTTGAGCAAAACCAGGGCATGTCCCACATTGGCCACCGAATAAATATTTGCTTTGAGTGACCTCAAGCCTTGAGATGAAAGGAGTTCCCGATCCTATATTCACCAAGAAAATCTGTAGGAAGTCAGCAAGGCACAAAAGCAATTATCACAAGCACATATGATGTATTGGAATCGACAATGGTCACTGTTGTCCAGTAGTTGGCCCCATAGTAAAGATCAAAAGTAGGAAGCCTGTTCAGCTTGTTATAGTCACCATAGACAAAATGCAACCCTAGCAAGGTACTTATTATAGGCAACTTCTCTTTTCCCGCTTCTCGCGTTCGCTTTTTCTTGTCCTAGGGTTCCCGCCGCTCAGTCTGAAGAACAGATAGGCATCCTTCAATCCGAGCATAGGTGGATTGGGGATTAAACCCTAGCTTCTATAAGTGCCTTGAGAATTTAGGCGCATATATAGTGCCACAGATATATTTTTGTTACTCTGCAATCACCTATAGTGCCACGGATATATGGTTTGTAAATACATTAAACTATATTTGTAAATCTATTTTCACATTTTGACTATATTTTCTGATTAGGGATCTCATCCATTTGTTTACACCTTTACATATAAGAGCTCACTAATGTTCACATCCACTCACCACTCTCAACCCACCTCCTCAAACCACGGCGAGTAATATAACATGGTGTTGTACGCTACATCCACATATGTGTGTAATGCTTAATCTTCATTGGTGTGCTCTTGTAATCCATTACACACCCTCATTTTAAATCCCAAGTTGCAAAAAGCGGCCACCTCAATATTGAAGCCGATGCAGAGGCCGAGGGATGACCTCCTTTTCAAAAAAATAAACCTCATTTTTGAAAGACTACTGATGTGAGGTACGTAGCTTATGCTTGCATGTGCTCAAAGGAAATAAATGTGAACCATAGATATGCGTGTTCTGATAGATTATGTGAATAAGTAGAGAGTCCCGGTACAACCCCTTTACAAAACATGTAAAGGGCAATAGCCCTTTACAAAACGTATTAAGGGTAATAGGGACATTTCACAGTTCATACCCACTTCCATATGTGTATACGCCATACATCATAGAGGACCCGCTCCTGGGCCGGCCCACTAACATGAAACGATATAAGGAGGCGCAAAAGGAACGGAAAAATGGGACGCGCTGCGAGTGGGCTCGAACTCGCGACCATACTGTAGTTTATTGGAGCTGCTAGCCACTCGATCGAACAGCTCCATTCGCTCGAAAGGCAGCGCGGGTCTTTTATGTACACATTCAGAAGCGGCGTTTTTTGTTTTGAAAGAACGTTTACAAAATTCCACATTTCACGAATTGTTTTGAATATTTTTAAATACCAAAAAAAATTAGGTTATGTGAACAATTTTAAAAAAAAGAAACATTTTCCGAAATTACAAAAAAATTGAGAAGACGAACATTTTCTGAAATGTACGAACTTTTTTTAATACATGAACATTTTCTGAATCTGTGAACAATATTTAATAAGAGAACATTTTTTGAAAACACGAATAATATTTGAAAAACTAGAGCGCATTTTAAAATTTTGAACTCATTTATAAAAATAGGGAAATTTAAATTATTATTTTTAAAAGAATTTGGTCAGATGAGAAAATTTTGAAACGCTGAAATTTTATGAAAACACGAACAAATTTTGAAATTCTAAACATTTTCTAAAAGTAGTGAAGGAAATACCGGTGCCCGAACGCTCAGATGGGTCGGACCATCCTACGATTGTGTGTGGGATTGTCTGACTATTTGCTGTGACGTGCGGCTAGGAAGTTCCGCACTTTCGGGGAGTAGCGTCAATTAGACAGTGCTACGCACAGGAGGCCGCCAGACTAGGCCGGCTCTTAGGTCGCGCGGGAAATCAGGGAAAATCACCGAAAATAGAATGGTACTGCGATGGATCGAACGTTGTAGCTATCGCTACTGACTGCTCGTCGCTAGCGACAAGATCTGATAGGCTTCAGTATCTAACTAGCAAACTTGGACTACAAGAAATATCAATCAGCGACCGATTTACTTTAGTGAAGAAGTCTTTTTTCCACTATTTTTTTATTTTTTTCTTCAGTTAGTTATTTGTTTCTTTACATTTTTTTGTTATTTATTTTTCTTTTTTATTTTAAAAAATCCACGCGCTTTTAATTTTAAAAAAATCAAAAAATGTCCGCCTTTTCAAATTTATCCATAAAATACAAGTATTTGCATTTTTAAAAATTTTACAAAAAATTCCAAAAAAATATTAGTGTCTTTCAAAATTCCTCAAAATATGAAAACACGAATATTTCCTAAAAAGAGCAAACAAAATTTTCAAAGCATGTTAAAAGACCAGATGGTTTTGTTTGAAAGCATGTTGTTTTTCTACATCACTCAAATGATCTCAAGTTTTTTCAATGGCTCGGATGGCCAATTCAATTCACCATGCCAAGTTGTTTTGGTTTCGATAAATTTTCCATTTTCTCGAGTTTTTCGATGAATGGTCGGACATGTCGCAACTTGGATCCGGTGTCGGGAATCGTTCAAATGGATGCCTACCATGGGCATGCCCACCAGCTTATAAAACTTGGGGTCATCTCAAGGATATCCAATAATAGACCATATTGAACGAAGAGTGTTCGGGTAGGCCAGATGACTTCCGTCTGAGAGCACGTTGTTTCTTGACATTCTTGAAAATGGACCCAATTTTTTTCCATGACCAATTCAATGCATCATGCCATGTTGTTTTGGTTTTTGACAAATTCTGCATTTTCTAGAGTTTTCTTGATCAAAAAAGGCCGATAAATTGTCGGACATGTCGCAATTTTCATACGGTCTCAGAAATCGTTCAAACTTGACATGGATTCCTAACATGAGAATGCCCACCTGCTTGCAAAAGTTGTGGTCATTTCATGGATGTCCAAAAATAGACCATATTTACTTAAGGGTGTCGGGGTAGGTCAGAAGACTCCTTGTGAGAGCATGTTGTTTCCAGACATCTTGTAATGGCCCCAGTTTTTTTCATTGATTTTGATGACCAATTCAAGGCATCACGCCATGGGTTTTCGACAAGTTTTACATTTTCTGGAGTTTTCTCGGTGAAAAAAGACCGATAAATGACGTGACGTGTCGCAACCTGCATATTGTGTCGGAGTTCGTTCAAACATGGCATGGATGCCTATGATGAGATGACCATCTGGTTATAAAAGTTAGGGCCATTTCAATCTATCAAATGGCCCCATTTTTTCATATCCTTGTATGACCAATATAAGGCACCATGCCAAGTAGTTTGGGTTTTTTTACAAGTTTTGTATTTTTTGGAGTTTTTCTGGTGAAAAAAGACCGATAAATCACCGAGCATGTCTGGTGTTGAAAATTATTCAAACCAGACATGTATGTCTAACATGTGCGTGCCCACATGCTTGCAAAAGTTGGGGTCAGTGCTGAGATTTTGAAAATAACACCATGTTCAACGGAGAGTGTTCAGGCAGGCAAGGGTTTGTTTGGGAGCACCTAGTTTCTCGACATCCCTTAAATGTCCCCATTTTTCATGGCCTGGTATGGCCAATTCCATGCACCATGCCAAGTTGTTTGAGTTATCAATAAGTTTGCATTTTTTGGAGTTTTATCGATTAGAAAAGACCAATGAATGGTAGGATGTGTCACAACTTGCATACGGTGTTGAAAGTCGTTCAAACCAGGCATGAATACCTACCATGGGCATGCCCACCTTCTTGTAAAGTTGAGGTCATTTCAAGCATGTCTAAAAATAGACCATGTTCAACGGAGGGTGTTCGGGGTAGAGAACAGAAGGATTCGTCTGAAAGCACGTTGTTTTTTGACATCCTTTGAATGGACCCAATTTCTTCCATCGGGTTCTATGTACAATTCAATAAATCTTGTCAAGTTGTTTGGATTTTTGACAAGCTTTGTATTTTCTAGAGTTTTCTCGGTGAGAAGGGACTGATAAATGGTTGGATGTGTCGCAACGTGTAAACTGTGTCGAAAGTCATTCAAAAATGACATGGATGCTTGATATGTCTGTGCTAGACTGCTGCAAGAAGTTGAGGTCATTTATTCATAGTAAAAAAAACACCAGTTGGGACGCGTCCGTGAGCATTTAGTTTTTCCCAATTTGAATACTTCTCTTATGTGTAATTTCTGTAATTATCCATCAACATGAACAAATTGTGTATGAAACTTTTACAAAGTGGAAAACGTTTGCGAAAGTCCTCGTTTGTTCACGTGTAATCCAGTCGTCAGACTTCTCCGGGTGTTTGGAGTGAAGAAAATTCTTGTGTTCCTCCATATACGGAGCCACCAAGGCGGAATTCTGTAGAACTGTGTAGTATGCTTCAGTGAGAGAATGCCCGTCCATACATATTATTTGATCCCCTCCTAGCGTGCCTTTTCCATCCAGTCTGCCCTTATGCCGCGATTCAGGAACACCAATCGGCTTAAGGTCAGGAATAAAGTCAATACAAAACTCAATGACCTCCTCATTTTCATGGCCCTTCGCGATGCTTCCTTCTGGCCTAGCACGGTTATGAACATATTTCTTCAAGACTCCCATGAACCTCTCAAAGGGGAACATATTGTATAGAAATACAGGACCCAAAACGTTAATCTCTTCGCAAAGGTGAACTAGGACGTGCGTCATGATGTTGAAGAAGGATGGTGGGAACACCAACTCAAAACTGACAAGACATTGCACCAAATCATTCTGTAACCCTGGTATGATTTCTGGATCGATTACCTCCTGAGAGATGGCATTGAGGAATGCACATAGCTTCACAATGGCTAATCGAACGTTTTCCGGTAGAAGCCCCCTCAATGCAACCGGAAGCAGTTGCGTCATAATCACGTGGCAGTCATGAGACTTTAGGTTCTGGAACTTTTTCTCTGCCATATTTATTATTCCCTTTATATTCGACGAGAAGCCAGACGGTACCTTCATGCTGAGCAGGCATTCAAAGAAGATTTCCTTCTCTTCTTTGGTAAGAGCGTAGCTGGCCTGACCTTGATGTATGCCGTCTTTTCCGTGCATACGTTGTTGGTCCTCCCATGCCTCTGGTGTATCTTTTGTCTTCCCATACACGCCCAAGAAGCCAAGCAGGGTCACGCAAAGATTCTTCCTCACGTGCATCACGTCGATTGCGGAGCGGACCTCTAGGTCTTTCCAATAGGGCAGGTCCCAAAATATAGATTTCTTCTTCCACATGGGCGCGCGTCCGTCAGCGTCCTTCGGAACAGGTTGTCCGCCAGGACCCTTTCCAAAGATTACCTTCAAATCCTTGACCATATCATGTACATCAGCATCAGTACGGTGGCGAGTCTTCGTCCGGTGATCCGCCTCACCTTTGAAATGCTTGCCTTTCTTTCTTACGGGATGCCTGCTCGGAAGAAATCGAGGATGTCCCAGGTACACATTCTTCCTACAACTCTCCAAATATATACTGTCGGTATCATCCAAACAGTGCGTGCATCCGCGGTATCCCTTGTTTGTCTATCCTGAAAGGTTACTGAGAGCAGGCCAATCATTGATGGTCACGAACAGCAACGCCTTTAGGTCAAATTCTTCCCGTCCGTGCTCATCCCACGCACGTACACCTGTTCCATTCCACAACTGTAATAGTTCTTCAACTAATGGCCTTAGGTACACATCAATGTCGTTGCCGGGTTGCTTAGGGCCTTGGATGAGCACTGGCATCATAATGAACTTCCGCTTCATGCACAACCAAGGAGGAAGGTTATACAAACATAGAGTTATAGGCCACGTGCTATGGTTGCTGCTCTGCTCCCCAAAAGGATTAATGCCATCTGCGCTTAGACCAAACCATACGTTCCTTGGGTCACCTGCAAACTCCTCCCTGTACTTTCTCTTGATTTTTCTCCACTGCAAACCGTCAGCGGGTACTCTCAACTTTCCGTCTTTCTTATGGTCTTCTCTGTGCCACCGCATCGCCTTCGCATGCTCTTTGTTTTGGAACAAACGTTTCAACCGTGGTATTATAGGAGCATACCACATCATCTTGGCAGGACTCTTCTTCCTGGGGCGCTCGCCCTCGACATCACCAGGGTCATCGCGACTGATCTTATAACGCAATGCACCACATACCGGGCAAGCATTCAAATCCTCGTACGCACCGCGGTAGAGGATGCAGTCATTAGGGCATGCATGTATCTTCTGCACCTCTAATCCTAGAGGGCAGACAGCCTTCTTTGCTTCATACGTACTCTCGGGCAATTCGTTGTCCTTTGGAAGCATATTCTTTATCATTACCAGCAACTTTCCAAATCCCTTGTCAGATACACCATTCTCTGCCTTCCATTGCAGCAATTCCAGTGTGGTGCCCAACTTTTTTTTGTCAGCTTCGCAATTCGGGTACAACAATTTCTTGTGATCCTCTAACATGCGCTGCAACTTCTTCCTCTCCAAATCACTTGCGCAGTTTCTCTTTGCATCGGCAATGGCCCGACCTAGATCATCAGCGGGCTCATCTGATACCTCTTCTTCAGCTTGTTCCCCCATTGCCGGCTCAGCTTCTTCCTCCATTGTTGTATCATCGTATTCAGGGAACCCATGGCCAGGATAGATGTCGTCGTCCTCTTCTTCTTCATTGTCTTCCATCATAACCCCTCTTTCTCCGTGCTTGGTCCAAACATTATAGTGGGGCATGAAACCGGACTCAAATAGGTGGACGTGAATGGTTCTTGACGTAGAGTAATTGTGATCATTCTTACAACCAGCACATGGACAAGGCATAAAACCATCCGCCCGCTTGTTTGCCTCAGCGACAAGCAGAAAAGTATGCACGCCATTAATGAACCCGGGAGAGCATCGGTCATCATACATCCATTGTCGGCTCATATCTTCATGATACACAACACCGAATAGACCAAATTAATACAAGTTCATACATAAAGTTCATACATAAAGTTCATATACAACACTTAATTAAATGCAACATACAAATAACTCTCTAGCTAAAGAATTTAAATGCAACAATAAATGGGATCAAGATCGCAACTAAGGTAACAATTGATCCAACAGCATAATGATACCAAGCCACACTATCAATGTCATATTTTCTAATCTTTCTAATCTTCAACCTCATTTTCTCCATCTTGATCTTGTGATCATCGACGACATCGGCAACATGCAACTCCAATTCCATCTTCTCCCCCTCAATTCTTTTCAATTTTTCTTTCAAATACTCGTTTTCTCTTTCAACTAAATTTAACCTCTCGACAATAGGGTCGGTTGGAATTTCCGGTTCACATACCTCCTAGATAAAAATATCTATGTCAACTTGATGGGCATAATTTGTCATAAACACGAAATGCAACAACTAGTTTTAAAAGAGAATATACCACATCCGAATCATAACAAGGACGAGGGCCGACGGGGACGGATATCAAAACCATGGCACTATGTATAACAAACAACGTACGGGTAAGACAATTATACGAGTAACTATATATCAAAATCACACAAACATCAATTTGGTAATGTAAAACATTCATGAACAAGAGCCTCACCACAAGGTGGTGCCGGCGACGGGACGGTGCGGGCGATCGACGGTGGTTACGGCGGAGATTTAGAAGGAACTAAGTAAACCACACCTACATATGCAAACTAAGTGTTATTTTTGACCTCAAATTGCATATAAATCAAATACTAGCAAATATAATTCCTCCCAAATTAATCACTATACAAAGCATTGCAAGAGCTAATCTAGCAATGAGAGTTGAAAGGACAAAGTTGCTAACCTTTGTGATCATTTGAATGGATGGGGGCCTTCAAATCTTGACAAATTTTGGGCAAATTTTGCGAGGAGCTCGAGGAAGAGAGGGGAAGAACAGAGGAAGTGAGGGGAAAGGGGAAAAACAGAGTGGATCGGGTGGACGAAGGGTTTATGTACGTCGACCTTTAGTACCGGTTCGTGGCGAACCTTTAGCACCGGTTCGTGCCATGAACCGGTACTAATGAGAGCGGCCGGCTAGCCGTTGGAACCGGCACTAATGGACACATTAGTGCCGGCTCAAAATCGAACCGGCACTAATGTGTCTCATATTAAGTCCTTTTTCTACTAGTGTGTGTCTCCACCTTAGAAGTATCTACATTCATAAATGTTGAATAGTTGTGATAATCCACAATCTCACAGTACGAACTATGCCAATGTCGGAGGCTTATTGCACGGCCCGTTTATTTTTTTATATTTTTTAGAAATTATATATTTATACCTAAAATATAGCCCAATAGGCCTAAAAACCAGTCCTACAAGCTGAAAATGTACAGCCCAGCATGCTAAATTGGCCAACGGGCCGGCCCGTTTGCTAAACATGCCGTGCCTGGGCCAAGGAGCAGCGCCCATGGGCCGGCACGACATGGCCCGGATATTAAACGTGCCATGGTGGGCCGTGCCAGGCCAGCCACGCTTAGCACGGGTCGGCACGGCATGCCCGACCCTGCCCGTTTGGCCAGGTATAGTGAGTTGTACCAATTTTTTCTTTTTATTTGTTAGATGAGATTTTACCCACGCGTTTTTCCCTCTTGATGTTGATGGCTCACTTTTACTTTTTTACTTTGACATAGATGAAATGTTCCAAATCAGTTTGAACCCACCGTCATTCCCAGCCGCTCCCATGTCGCTGCTAAATAATTTCGTGTTTTAAGTTTTTTTCTAAAAGTTAATCGAGATTTGACCCCAGCTTGTAAAAATTTCAGGATCTGACTCTTTTGCTACCGTCAGGGTCCATGACTGTAAGGTGTAACAGCCTACCACCAGGGACCTCAGCAGTACCGCCAAACAGGCTAGCGGTAGTCTGTACAACCCTACCACCAAGGTGCCCAGCGGTAGGTGCGAGAATGCTCTGTGTTTCATACTTAGAAAAAAAATTACAGTAGGGCGTGCAATCCTACCGGCAGGAACCTTGACGGTAGGCTGTTATACCCTACTACCAGGGACCCTGGTGGTAAGAAAAGGGTCAGATACTGAATTTTTTGCAAAGCAGGATCAAATCTCGATCAAGTTTCAAAAAGGGGTCAAAACACGAAATTTAGCCCCATGTCGCTCCCTAGGGCGGCCTCGGTCACCTGCCGCCGCTCGTCGGCCTCGCCATTGTAAGAGAGAGTGGTCGAAGCAACCGTGTCCTGAAGATCAGCGCATAGCTACCAAATGAGGAGGCACACCGGAGGAAAAAAAGGCACAAGTAGGATGGTTGCCACCACGCTGACTAACTCCACCACTATGAAGATCTTGTGGGACAAACATGGCCCGTGAGAAGACCACAACTCGTCGCTCTATCGCACCGCTGCAGAGATCGTTTTTTGTGGACACACCATCAATTATCTCTCCCATTGTTTCTTTCAAAGAAATATCTCTCCCCTGGCAACCCACGGACATATATGCTAGTCACTAACATAAAGGAAGTAGAATAATAACAACTTTTTGTATTGCCCCTAGGACATATTTCCAACATTTCAGGCATATCTCGCCAACAACAAGGGAAAGCATAAATCCATAAATTGAAAACAAGCATCATAAATTCAATGATCCAATGATTAAAAATAGTATAGAACATCAAGTAGGATTAAAGCAATAAAAGGAGGTGCATAAGTGCATTACATAGCAGCCCGTAACATTGAATTACAGAGCCAGATTTTAAATCTACAAATGGCAATAATTCGGCTAGCAAGGTAGTAGCCAGCAATAGCCATTGTAATGATGAAAAAAGGCACGAAGCCAAATAGTTCAGTAGACCAAATGCAGATGGAAAAAGTGAAAAACAAATAACAAGTGACAATGCATGGAGTCAATCAGAATCATTGTAGGCGGAGTGAGGCTTATCAGAAACACCATCTTGAGCTTGGTTATCTTCTGAATCTGAACTAGCAGGGTCTGAGACTCTACAATTGAACTGATTTGACAAAAAGAATATCAACTGTCTCTTGAAGGTGTGTGCCAAATGTGAATCCCTCTTTATTCCTACCATAGAACAATGATGTGCTGCTAGCATAGTTGATAACCCTCTTCAAAAAACCCGCTGACATTAGTGCAAGATCTTCAAAGCGAGCTTGGTTTATAGTTTTCCATTCATCATCCATAAAGGATTCAATACAGGACAAGGCGACCTCACTGCTGACCTTGTGATCATACATGTAACACTCCACGGTGGTTGGTACATCTCCTTTGTTCTTTCCGAGCTGCATATGTACAAGGTATATTTAGATACATTATTGGCCCACTGCTTAATGGCAATACATAAGAATTAGAACAAAAACCAAGAGACTATAGATGAACTGCTGAAATGTCATTCATTAAACGTTCAATCTTCGCGCATGACATGACGACATCAGGGTAATCAATCACCCTCTCCAATGTTCCCTTCATTAGGGCATCGCCCATGCCAACCGCACTAGCCACACATAGAATTGGCATGCCTATGGACATGCTAGTCAAATTTAGTTGATCTTCAAAGCTTGGCTTGAAATTCAGGTGTGACCATTCGGCTTCTTGGAGATAATAAGTAGATAGCTTTTGGAACTGTAGACAATTAAAACTAATTAAACATAGAACTAATTTTATGGAAAAGAATGTCACCATCTCCTGCTACTATTGGAATGTACTGCACCTCTTTCTTGACATACGCCACCTGAGTTCTCTTGTCAAGTCCAAGTTGATCCTCAAACTCCTTGAAGGTTGTGAGTAGTAAATTATAGAACATCTTCAAATACTCTGGCAGAAGAGAATCAGCGTCGTAATCCCATCTACAATGCCAATTGAATGGATGAAGATTAGTTGAGAGCCATCTAGTTTACTAGGGTTTGTGTGTTCATTCTCTATATATAAAGGAATGTGGCGACAAAGTAATCAAACCGTTGTATGGCTGTGTTTAGCAGCCGGCTTTCCACTATGGTGGCATGGGCGTCATATGTGTCATTCATCACGGTTTGTAGTGCCAATATTTTGGCAAACATCATTCGTGCCAGCTCAAAGTCTTTCTCGTAGAACAAAGTATAGGACCAAGTGTAACACTCCACCAGGACGATCCCGAGCATAGCTTAATCCCATGTGCTCGTAAGCACATTCCCACCACCTGAAACAATGGCATCCTTAATCAGATTGTTGTATAATAAATGTAGAGAGAAGATTAGTACTCTTGCGTTGTTTAGGGCCTATTGAGATTATTCATAATGTCGAAAGTAAGCTAGCGTCTGACATATGACACATATAATTGTGACGCCCGAGTTTTTGTTTCTTGAGTCTAGATTAATTGATTTCTCGTAGGTACCAAAGAGATGTACCTGGAAATAGACTTGAGCTCATTCAAATGGACATACTGCAAAAGGGTAAACTTCAGCTTTGCCAGCTCCAGTAGAATCGGATTATGCCCTTCCTCCTGTTTGTACTCTGTGAGATAATGCATTGTCTCCAATCTTCTGTAGGTCCTTGGCAGTGGAATGTCAAGGGCTCGTTTGACTTGCTCTGCTAAAGGCGACTTGAAGTTGCCCCTCATTGACTCAAGATGATACCTTGCGAAGGATATGGCTTCTTCGAGTTCCGGCTCACCATGAATCAAAAGGAATGCAGCGTTGTACAAACCTAACAATCCCTTTGGTTCATTTGTTATCTCCTTACTGAAGCTCCCACGTTCGTCCTTGAATTTGTCGAACACATCTACAATACAAAATCTCGTATGATTCGATGGGTATTGGTTCCTTATGTTGTATCAAAAAAAATCAATAGATATATACCTGGAGATACCCAAAGGCCATGCTCTCTAAGCAAGCGAAAACGAAGAGCCACCTCATAGAGGCTGTAGCTATTGAACTCGCACTCGTGGATATGGTGCAGCGTGATGTCTATATGCTTATTGAGGAGATGATTGGTTCCGAGAAGTTGTAGCGCATTCACAAGGGTAAGTGACTCTATCACATGTTTGCATGGCTTAAATATCATGCATACGTCCTGCTTCAGTGTATCGACTCTCAGCATCATCCATTCCTCGGACGTCTGTACACACCAACAGATTTGGTTGATGGGAGCACATGTGAAAATATTGCAGAGTGTACTACTGTATAAAACAGAGCAAACAAGAACTTAGTAGCGTTTAAATGGCCAACAATGCCACACAATGCAAACCCATACTAATGTATAGCACTCTGCCACTATACTTTGTTAACAGTAGGAATATGCTAGTAATATATTTTGTGAGAGTTGCAATTTAAACATTGAAAATATTTTACCACCTCTGTCCCACATTACAAGATGTTCTTTGAGATTATTTTAGCCTACCAAAACATCTTATAATTTGGAACAGAGGAAGTAGCATATAAACACATGGAGAAATCTAGCAATATAGGTGATAATTTAGAACGGTGCCCAGACTCATCTACACCTGATGAACAGTGAATTCTAGAACAAATAGTAGAAAAAATCATAAAAATCTAAAAAAGATATAAGGCATACAAGATGCTCATGTGGGCATGGTGCATGCAAAATTTCGTGGTGTTTGAACATTGAGGAGGTCGTGCTAAAAAAATCAAGTAGTGTTCTTTTTTTTCTCAGACAGTCAAAATTTATTTATTTTTGGCCTTGTCCACATAGGCATCTTGGATGCCTAAGATTTTTAGATTTTCTTTTAAATTATTTACTATTTTATTTGAATTTACTGTACACTCTGCATGTGCAGAATCGCCACTCTCCAATATAGGGGCACTATTTTTTTGACGTGAATATAGGAACTATCGTAAACATGCATCTAGGATTCATGAATTCTGTTGTCTTTTGACAGTATTGTAAACACCTAGCAGTTGCCAATACCGGGTCTAGCCTTTTTCCTTCTTTTTTTTTTTCTTGTCGTGCTTTTGTGGTAACGTCGGTCTAGAGGCGGCCAGCCACTAGCGGGTAGCGGCCGTCCGTTCCCTAGCCTGTCCTTTATATCTCTCCCTAATAATGAAGCATGTAACGCTTTCGGTCGTCCATCGCGTATTTTTGCAGAAAACCCCTGCCTTTTCTGTTAAATAACACAAGGTCCATCGTTAAGTGAGAAGGAATCGTTTTTTACGCATTTTACACGAAACCCCCTACCTTTCATGCTAATTAACCCACGGTCCATATTTAAGTCGAGACAGATCGTTATTTTATAGTTTTACATAAACACCCCCGACATATGCATTAATCACCCCATAGTCTATTGAAAATATATTTTTAAAACCGCAACTCCAATTTTAACATGTTATATATGAAATTTGATTAGATAAATATGTATAATTTGAATATGATGTTATTTGACATGTTAAATATTTTTGAAATGCTTTTTAGGGTGCAATGTTAATCAATGGCGCACGAACCGTCTATATTTCGTACCGGCGGTTTGTATTGCAACATGTAAAATTAAACGTTAATATTTGGGAAAGGTTATAATCTTTGGGCATGCTGTTCTTGCAAAAGGTTCTTTATTTGTACATGTTTCATGATCTAAGACCCTACGTATATATCTTTTCTAGGCGAAATCCACGCGCTTACTTATCAACGGAATACACAATTTTTTTATAGTGAATACACAAACAATTTTTATAGGATGTACATACATTTATAAAATAAAATAAATAATAAATAATAAAATATTTGTGGATTCAAAAGATGTTTGCGATTTTATAAAAAAATGTTTGATATTTTGAAAACATTTGTTTGGGAAATCAAAAAAATATTCATGGTTTTTTAAAAAGATTGTGTATTTAAAGATGTTAATGAAATTAAACAAAATTTCGCCAATTCAAAAAATGTTCATGAGAAACAATTATCCTAAAAATTAAAAAACTGTTGGTCACTTACAAAGTAGTTTATTCATTCATAAAATGTTTGCCGATTCAAAAAATGATCATGTATATATAAAAATGTTTGTTAAATAAAAAAATATTCGTGAATTTTCAAAATTGTTTCACCAATTTCCAAAACAACGTTTGTCCATCCTAGAAATGTTCGCCGATTCAAGAAAATTGTTAAAAATACATTCACGATTTTATAAAAATTATTTGTGAAAAGTATACAATGTCCATGAATGCAAAAATGTTCTTGATTTTCCAAAATGTTCAAAAATTTATAAAAGTGTTCATGAATTTGGAAAATGTTCCCGAGTGTATAAAAATGTTAATGATTTTTATGAAATTGACAATGATGGTGCATCTCAGTGGTGCAGCAATATGTGATCATGGCCATTGGAGATTATGGTATGTTTTTTCTCCCGTTGCAACGCACGGGCCCTTTTGCTAGTTATTCTAAAAGGAACTATAAACACCCATTATTAATGATGGACCTACAATTGAGGTTAGTGGGGGCAAATATTTGATGAAACTATGGTGTCTGATATGTGCATGATGTTAAATCAAATGCACCGCTGCACTTTCATCCCATGCATCAACGGCTTGATTATGCATGTCGGACAAAAATCGGCTGGAAAGTGTCATTTGTATATTGGGAATTAATATTTAAAGTTAAAAAATTAAAAGGAAAAAATAAAACTCTATCCGAGAAAACAAATCGTAAACAACTCAATTATGAAATACAACTACCAATCAGATAAAACTAAAAATAAAATAGTTTAAAACTGCACCCAGCCTCTTGAAATGCTCATTGAATACCACAAGTCCACAATATGACTCTATATATAAATCGGGTGAAATCCTTTTTCGGTATGACCCCAAAATTCCAAGCGAGATTTACAAGAGGTAAACCAAAAATGGTGGCTACTACTTGCTCGGCGTTAGCTCAAAGCACGGCGCGACGGCTACGTTCGTGGGTGGAGGTTGATGCGTTCGCTACTGTGTTGCACCACAAAACACAACTATGTTTTTTCACATTGTGTGCTTCAAGAGAGAGAAAACAGGAAACAAATATTTTTTCAAGAAAACCTATGGTAGGTCGCCAGCTCGTCACTATGGTAGGTCCGCCACTGCGCATTATGTAATATGTAATTTTATGAACCCCCAAAAACTACTGATCATTCGTTTTATAGATCTAAGGGTCAACATAGTACTGGGTGAGACGTGTAGTATTCATGGCGAAAAGGGCAGAATTAGAAGATTTGCCAAGTACTCACTCTGTAAAGAAACATTAGAGCATTTAGATCACTATTAGTGATCTAAATGATCACTGATTTTATTTCGCGAGACATTGCTTAGAATGCTACGGTGCGGTATTTTTTGCATTGGTGCTGAGTAACCGTACGATGCTGTGATGGAAGCAGCGATGGTGAAGAGAAGATAGGCAGGCTTACTGCCATGCTTGCGCGGCCACCACGGCCGGCGACCACAAATTGGTTTAACAAATTTAAAGAAGTTTCGTCCGAATCTGAATTGACTAAATCACAAGCAGAAGTATAATGTACTGTAATAATCCAAAAAAAAAACAGTAGGTAGGCCCAACGCTGCGTGTTGAGATGTAGATATTGCATATGTATTTCTTGTACAACAAGCTCTCCTCCTTTCATGTATAGTTGAGGACGTGGCTACCCTTTGTACTTATATATACGTGCATATTGCACCCAATCAATATATCGTGAGGTGCATAACCTTCCACATGGTATCAGCCTTAGTTCAATCCCTCCTACCCTAAGCGCGTCGCCGTTGCCTCCTGGCCGCCGCCGCTCCTCGCTACGCCCGCGTCGCCGAAGCCCTCGCCGCCGCCATAGCCTTCCCCACGCGTCGCTGGCTCCCTGCCGCCGCCCCTCTCGCGATCTCCCTCCCGGTCGCTAGCCGCCAGCCTCTCGCTGCTAGCCGACCGCCTCCCAAACCCTAAACCTCCGCTACCCCACTGCCATCTACCCTCGCCACCATAAACCCTAACCCGCCCCGGCCGCACCTAACCCTAGCTGTCGCTATGTCGGGATCCGATCTTTCCGACCGGTCCGCCGCCTCCACTCCTCCGGTAATGAAGCCGCCGAACCCCTTCGACTTTTCCGCCGACTCTTCCGCCGCCACCCTTCCCGATCTTGCCTACATCCGCGATGTTCCCATCGAACGTCGCGTCCCGGTCATCGTCTCACACAAAGAGGCAAATTTTTATGCTTGGAAGACATACTTCAATCTCCTCTTTCGTGAGTATAACCTGTAGGACCACATCGACGGCATCACCAACCTCTTCGTCCTGAACCGTGACGCCGACTGGCTGGCGATTGACGCCACCATCATCCGGTGTCTCTTTCTCACCGTGTCCAAGGACATCTTCCACACCGTCGTTCGCGACAAGGGTGATGCATGCACGGTGTGGAACAAGATCGTCGGCCTCTTCACCGACAACAAGCTCCAACGGATCGTCTTTCTGCAGCAGGAGTTCTTCGGGTGTCATCAAAATGACTCCTCCGTCGACGACTTCTGCATGAGCCTCAAGAACCTCTCCGACGAGCTCAATGACATCGGCTTCAAGGTGGGCGACGAGTTGCTCCTCTCCACCCTCATCGCCGGCCTCAATGAGGATCTCGGCAACACCGCCTCCAACCTCACCCTCATGGCGAACCCTACATACGAGCAGGCGGTGGCTTCTCTTCGTCTCGAGGAACGCCGGTTGAAGCATCTTCGCTCCCGTGCCGTTCTCACCGCCTTCGCCGCCGGCTACTCGCGCGGTGGCCCTGCGTCCTTGGGTGCACCCCCCGGCTTCCCAGCGCTGTTCCAGGCGCCCCGGCCACCGGCTCCTCCCGCGCCGTACGGCGCCTACGGCGCCTCCTACCAGCAGCGGCCACCGGCTCCTCCTGCGGCTCTTCCTCAACAACCGCCGCAGCAGCAGTCACAGTGCCAGAGACGCCGCGGCCGCGGCAGCAACAGCCGCGCGCCGGGCTTGTCCAGTAGCAGCCGCCGCCGCCTTGGGGGGGGGGGGGGTGGCCACAACCCCTGGACAGGGTTTGTGCATGCCTACACCATGCCTGTGCTCCCCCCTCCAAGCCTCCTCGGGCCCGGTCCCTCCGGTCATCAAGCTTTCTTCGCCGGTCAGCAACCTGGTCCGGTCGCTCCACCGACCTACTACTCTCTTGCTCCGGTTGGCTATGGCGGCCAACCGCTAGCACTGGCGTGACCGGCTACTCGGGCTACCCCACGCCGGTCTCTTATGATCCGGCCCTGCTTGCTGCACTTCATCAACAGCCTCCGACCGGGGCTTATTCCGGCGGTGGCGATTGGTTTATGGATACCGGTGCATCTTCGCACATGGCCGCTTACCCGGGTAACCTCTCTTTCGCGTCTCCTATCCACACTTCTTCTCGTATCATTGTCGGTAATGGTGTCGGTCTCCCTATCACTCATATTGGTTCCACCAGTTTTCCCTCGAACTCTAGACCACTTTATCTCAATAATGTTCTTGTGTCTCCTGAACTTATTCAGAATTTAGTCTGTGTTCGTAAACTTTCTCGTGGTAACTCTGTAACTGTGAAATTTGACGAATTTGGTTTTTCTGTTAAGGACACCCTCACCCGGATGGTTCTTCACCGCTGTGACAGTCCCGGCGATACACACTCCGTCCAGCCTCCATCATCCTCACATGTTGGACCAGTTGCTCTTTCCGCCGGCGTTGATCTTTGGCACGCTCGTCTTGGTCATCCCAGCTCCACCGCTCTTCGTCAAATTATTAGGGATTTTTCTTTTACATGTAATAAAACGGATGCGCACTCTTGTCACGCATGCCGTCTGGGCAAACATGTTCGCCTTCCCTTTATTGCTTCATCCACAGTTGCGTTGTTACCTTTTGAGTTAATCCATAGTGATGTCTGGACCTCTCCTGTTGCTAGTAACACTGATTTTTCATATTATCTTGTTATTTTGGATGACTTTTCTCACTTTGTGTGGACCTTTCCATTGCGTAAGAAGTCCGAAGTTGCTGCCACCCTTACGGCCTTCTACTCTTACGTGTCTACGCAATTTGGTCTAGCTTTGCAAACTAACAAGGGGAAAGAATTCGACAACACCACCATCCGCAATCTTCTCTCCACACATGGCACTATTTTTCGTCTTACATGTCCATACACTTCACAGCAGAACGGTCGGGCTGAACGCATTCTCCGCACTCTTAACGATTGCATCTGTACCCTCCTATTCCACGCATACATGCCACCTCGCTTCTGGCCCGACGCTCTTGCTACTGCCACCCTTCTCATCAACCTTCGCCCATGTCGCACCCGGTGGAACTTTACACCTCACCACCTTCTCTTAGGGTCTCCTCCCTCATACGACGGTCTTCGTATCTTCGGTTGTCTTTGTTATCCTAGTATTGCCGCCACCTCTCCTCATAAACTTGCTCCTCGTTCCCTTCCGTGTGTCTTCCTCGGTTACCCGGCTAACACCAAGGGCTATAGATGTTATGATCCGGTTTCCCACCGTGTCATCACATCTCAGCATGTTTATTTCGATGAGTTGTGTTTTCCCTTTAAACAGGAACAACAGGAGGATTCTTCATCGGCGCCCGGCCCCTCTCTGGCCGACCCTGTCCGCCCTGGCTTCGACCCACGGCGTAGGGCGCCCCCTGGACGCGCGGCGCTCCGGCTCCTGCCCGCTGCTTCGCCGGGCTCACCGGCCTCCGAGCCAGCCACCGAGCCGGCCTCCCCGGGTGCTTCACCGCCCGGCTCTGCGCCGGCCTCTGAGCCGGCCTCCCCGGTTCCTTCTTCGCTGGGTTCAGCCCCGGTCCATGCACCGGCCTCGCTGGCCTCACTGGGCTCGCCGGCCTCGCTAGCTGCCATGCTAGCTCGCTCGCCGGGATCGCCCGTGACGCCGGCCTCTTCACAGCTGGCATGTCGCCGGCTTCTTCGCAGCCGTGCTCGGCTCCGGCACCGGTGGTTGCTGTGGTGCCACCACCCGCTGGCCCTATCACTCGGTCGCGCCCGGGTGTCCATCGGCTGAGCACTCGCTACCCTCCGGATGAGTACACCTGCATGGCTTCGACGTCTTCTTGGTCACCGTCACCCCTGCCGACCTCCGCCCGTTCTGCGCTTCATGACCCCATGTGGTTCGCCGCGATGAAGGAGGAATTTGACGCATTGCAACGCAATCACACTTGGCAGCTCGTCCCCCGTCCTCCTCGGGCCAACATCATTACCGGGAAGTGGGTGTTCAAGCACAAGTTTCATCCGGATGGTACTCTTGACCGACACAAGGCTCGTTGGGTCGTTCGGGGTTTTCGCCAGCGAGCAGGTGTTGACTTCACCGACACCTTCGACCCGGTTGTCAAACCCGGGACGATTCGGACTGTTCTTCAGCTAGCGATCTCTCGCTCCTGGCCTGTGCACCAGATGGATGTTTCGAATGCTTTCCTTCATGGTCATCTTGAGGAACAGGTGTTCTGTCAGCAGCCGACGGGGTTCGTTGATGAGTCTTCTCCGGATCATGTGTGCTTGCTCTCTCGGTCTTTGTACGGGCTCAAGCAGGCTCCTCGCGCGTGGTACCAGCGCATCGCAGCGTTTCTTACTCAGCTTGGCTTCCGCTCCACTCGCTCCGATGCTTCACTATTTGTCTACCACCAGGGCAATGCTACTGCTTTCCTGCTGCTCTATGTCGACGACATCATCTTGACAGCATGCTCGACTGCCCTTCTTCGACAGCTCACTGATCGTCTTCGTGCTGAGTTTGCCATTAAGGACTTAGGTCCTCTGCACTATTTCCTCGGGATCGAGGTTATTCGTCGAGCAGATGGCTTCTTTCTTCATCAGCGGAAGTATGCTCATGAGCTTCTGGACCTTGCCGGGATGCTTAACTGCAAACCGGTTGCCACGCCTGTCAATATGAAGGCTGAGCTCTCTGCCACAGATGGTTCTCCTGCTTCAGATGCTCCGTTCTACAGGTCGATTGTTGGTGCTCTTCAGTACCTCACTCTTACTCAACCGGAGCTCCAGTATGCTGTGCAGCAGGTGTGCCTCCATATGCATGCTCCTCGTGATGCTCACTGGACCGCGGTCAAGCGCATTTTGCGCTATATCCGTGGCACCTTGGATCTTGGGTTGTCACTTCAGGCTTCGTCATTTCTGGACTTGACGGCTTATTCTGACGCCGATTGGGCCGGCTGCCCCGACACTCGCTGCTCGACCTCCGGTTATTGTGTCTACCTTGGACCATCACTCATCTCTTGGTCGTCCAAGCGGCAGCCCGTTGTCTCCCGCTCCAGTGCTGAAGCGAAGTACCGCGCCGTTGCTAACATCGTCGTCGAGTGTTCCTGGCTTCGTCAGCTTCTGCATGAGCTCTTGTCTCCGGTTGACAAGGCCACGATTGTTTATTGTGACAATGTTTCTGCGATCTACCTCTCCGCCAACCCGGTTCATCATCGACGCACCAAGCATATTGAGATTGATATTCACTTTGTTCGGGTGCAGGTAGCTCTTGGTCATGTACACGTGCTACATGTCCCTACGTCCCAACAATTTGCTGACATCATGACCAAAGGTTTGTCTACGGCGTCCTTCGAGGAGTTCCAATCTAGTCTTTGCGTCGACCATGGTGCCGCTTCGACTGGGGGGGGGGGGGGGGGTGTTGAGATGTGGATATTGCATGTGTATTTCTTGTACAACAAGCCCTCCTCCTTTTATGTATAGTTGAGGACGTGGCTATCCTTTGTACTTTATATATACTTGCATATTGCACCCGATCAATATATAGTGAGTTGCATAACCTTCCACACTGCGGAAGGTACGTACCTGCAGTGGTTGGGGCTCGTGGTCGATGAAAAAGTTACCCCAGGCCGACCGCGCATAGCCAGACAGCTCTTGAGAAGTTAAGGCAATCCCCGCGAGGAATGACTCACCGGACAGGGTAGCAGCAAGCAGCGGCTACGCATGCATCCCAGGCCAGTCGGCGGCAGGAGGCAAGGCCCCAATCTGCGGGGACGAGATCCAGCGGCGGCAACCTTCACGACTCAAGCCACTGAGGACAAAGCGGGCGAGTAGAGGGAGGAAGCGTAGGAAGGGAGGGAGCAGGAGGTGGAGGTGGAGGAACTCTGGCCGCCGCAGGCCACGGCGGCGAGAGAAGGTGAGTATGGAGGCGGCGCTCGGGAGGAAAACCGGATCGCCCCCACGATCATGCATGTCCAAGTCTTCTCAAGCCTATCTTCTCGATACAGGTTAGGTGAGTACATCATTTTTATGCAACTGGCAGTAATCATGCTGATCTGCAAACACGACTATCAGTAATTCAGTTCCTGTGTATGAAATATACAATGATCTGCAAACACGACTGTCAGCAATTCAGTGACTGAGATTTCTTGAGAGCCTTGGGCAAAACAAGGGTATGTATCTTTGGGGTGGACGTTAATTGTACATTTCATACCCTGTATATTTGGGATGTATAGTATTTGTGGATAGCATATCGTACTGTAACAGGTAGAGTATGTTTGTTTGAAAAAGGGAATTAAGCCACTGTTATTTCAGAACCGCGGACAAGTTCTTTGTTTTCCAGACACACGGCCTATTCAGGGGCGCGGATGCTCCCTGTTGTTGCTTTTTTTTAGTTGACGAGAAAGAATCACAAGTTCCGAATGCAATGCCAAGATGGTCTTTATGAGCATATTATTACTCACTAAATCTTCAGCTAATCGCTGCTTTTGTATGAAAGAATTTCATAGACACGTCAAATAAGCATAACCAATACGTAAACTTGCTGCTAACCCTACCCCGCTCCGTACCGGGGCGTCCCCGCCTCCCTACCTCTGGTCCCCCTGCCACTGCCGGCGACGACGCCAGGGCAAAGCCCGAGCGGCTCGGCTCGGCGGCCTCCTTCTCGCACGTCAGCAGCTCAAGATCGTTGTGGCGGTTACGATCCTGATTTCCTCGGCGATGATGGTGGACAATGATGGCTGGAGTGTGGCGGCGGGTCTGCAACCGCAACAGCAGGTGGCGGCGGCGGCCATGCTACAGCCGCTCAACCTCCGGTTTAGCTTCGGAGCGCGGTGGCGCTCCTAGTTTTGATCTGCATCACGCGGACGCCCGGGGCGGTGAAACCGGGCTTGGCGGTGGTGGTCATCTCCTCCGTCGGAGGTGGTCGGCATGTGTATGTTGAGTACATTCTGGAACCCCAAAATAACACAAAGTGAGACATACAGGGCAACATGTAACACTATAAGCAAATCAAAGTTCCATACCTTGCGCCCATTCCGTCTAACACCTCAGGGCTGTGGCAGCAGTGTCGCCGACGGGCGTCCTAGGGAAGCTCTTGCGGTGGCGATCGAAAGAGGTGGCGGCGGCGTGGTTCTCCCGGTACCTTTGTTGGCCGCCTTCTCGCGTTTAACCACCACCACCACCTTGCGCATCTTCGCCGGCGCGGCGGGGGGGGGGGGGGGGGGGGGGGGCGGTGGGCGCTCCTGCCTTCGCGGCGATGGCTGCGGGAGCGATGATTTGGACGACGAAGTTGCCCTCGCACTTGCGGGGATGGGCGGTGGAGGCTTGACCGGTGACTGGCGCGACATGGACGGCGACGAGGTCGGCTTCAAGGGTTAGCGCGTCCATGGCTTCCACGGTGATCGGCGACGACTGGGAGGCGTCCACAGCGGCGCTACAGAGCCAGGGAGGGTGGTCCAGAGTGGGCGGAGGAAGATCAATGGTGGCGAAAGGAAGGAAGA
This sequence comes from Aegilops tauschii subsp. strangulata, assembly GCF_002575655.3. Taxonomy (NCBI): domain Eukaryota; kingdom Viridiplantae; phylum Streptophyta; class Magnoliopsida; order Poales; family Poaceae; genus Aegilops; species Aegilops tauschii. Next base: position 932,031 of record NC_053041.3, on the reverse strand, counting down.
GCGGGAACTGCCGCGCGGAAATGTTCCTCCCGCCACATCTCGCTAGCGATAGGGGTCACCTTCGGGTCGGCCTCCCGCACCGTGTTTCTAAAGGTTGAGTGGGGGAATTCGCCGCGCCCTGCAACATTTTTTAAAGGCCGTGGTCGGATACGATGTCCGTTCGGGTCATTTTTTTTGCGCAAAACTGTAAACTGGCGGTTATTTTACAGTTCGACATAATATAAGGATCTGCTAGAGATGCTCTTACGTTGTGAAAGAATTCATTCATGAAGATTTTATTCATGTAGGTCGAGAAGACATTGACTGAATGTTGGCAACGCCTCTTATTTCTGGGGCCATGACAGTTGTCGTCGACGCACCGGCCAACCGTCACAGAATCGTGCAGCACTCGCACCCTGGCCGCCACTGATTGAATTTTTCTTCAAGCTTCACTTCTCCCGTTTGCAGCAAATTTCGTTAAACAAAGAAAAAGTAAACAGGGGAGCACACTTCAACATATTCTGTGCGTCCTACCTAATACAAACTAGAGGAGTATTAACAAACTGCACTTGTCACTCAAATGTGATCATGATGCTAGACGAAATAGAGTAGCAAGTAAATGAAAAGTTTATTATTGGTCCATACATATTAATCAGGTACCACAAACGACCGATCCACTTGAAATCCTGACGACTGGTACAGGATTCACACATTTATTATCTACTCCCTCCGTTTCATAATGTAAGACGTTTTTTTGACACTTTACATTATGGGACGGAGGGAGTATTTAGTTTAGTTTATTCGAGCCGGAACAACAGTCTATCCGATGACGGGAGTCCGGGTAACGATTGGTTGCTCGATGCCGTTGCACCAAACATAGACCCGGAAACGTTCGAAGGTCGGCGGCACTGGGTCACCGTCCTGTCTCAGAAGAGCAAAGACGTCCGGCCGTTCTGTCTCGATGACTGTAATGGCGTCGCCGCCCTGCATCCCCACCAGCTCCGGCCATGCTGACTTACCATACACTTCTTTTTTTGGCATATCCTCCTAATAATTAATACGAGCTGCAAATTAACGAACACATATAGAAAAGGTTGCACAACACATGTATGTGTGCCTGGTTGATCATCACACGCACACGCACGCACAGAGAAGTCGGCAAACCTGCAGATTGACGAGAGGAAGATGTGGAGGCGCTATATATTTAGCTCTTGTGGTTACTGCATACGCTTGTGATTATAAGCCGGCTCGGCTGCTCTCTCCATATATAGATGTACATATACTGGTCGATGACAATGATGCATGCCTAGTAAGTATATGTAACATGCAATCATCTGTAGGTGTGATATAATTAAGTAACCATGCATTGCATCAATCGCCGCCCCTCGCTAGGATTAAGATTAACCAACGATGCCGACTAAGCCTCCATCTAGCTGCGTTCGCTTCTTCATTTGTACCTACTCCTATTTCATTTGCCTACTGATTAATACATAAAGAGGATATTCCATATGCTTGCCCCTGTGTGTGCTGTCTTTGGAAGGATTTTTCATAGGATCGATCGATCTTTGATGTTTAAATTTAAATCACATATTTCATTTAATAGTATATAGCAATAAATGTCATAGATTTAAAAAGTCGAGGATTTTTAGAAAATGTTTGCAGGTTTTTTAAAAAAGTATACAAATATGAAAAAATATGTGCATCCAAAAAAATCTTCCCCATTTTGAAAAAACTACGTGAATTCGGAAACGGTTGGCAATTGTTTTTAAAAATCATGTATTTGAAAAAAGTACATTTAAGAAAATTATGGATTTATTTATATTTAATTTGAAATAGTTCATGGATTTGAATTTTGGGAGGACTTTAGAAAGGTTTCCCGATGTGAAAAAAGTTCGCAGGTTTGAAAAAAGTTCACCTATTTCAAAAACGTTCATGGATTTGATAATTTTTAAGGATTTTATAGATTAAAAAAGTTTTTGGATTATAAAAAGTTCGCGGTTTCAAAAAGTGTTGATGAATTTGAGAAAAGAAAAGAGAAAAAACCCAACACAAACCTGTCCCCCAAAAAAACTACTCCCTCCGTTCCTAAATATAAGTGTTTGTAGGGATTCCACTATGAACTACATACGGAGCAAAAAAGTGAATCTACACTCTAAAATGCATCTATATACATCCGTATGCAGTTCAAACATGGGTTCCTGCCTTATGGGCTTATCATATTATGATCAACTTAATAAAGCCGGCATCCCTGAAATTCGGAGCCTCTATCATTTCATCTCTGTGCATTTGAGTCTTTATTAGTTCTTGGGGGCTTCCAACCCACCGGTTTTAGCTTTCATACTCTTTTGACCCGGCCTGAGATGTTGATACGTCTCCGACGTATCTATAATTTATGAAGTATTCATGCCATATTTACAATAATTTTACATGGTTTTGCTATGATTTGATTAGAACTAACCCAGACTGGCGCTGTTTTCAGCAGAACTACCGTTGTGTCGTTTTTTGTGCAGAAATAAAAGTTCTCGGAATGGGCTGAAAATTTACGGTGATATTTTATGGACCAAAAGAGAACCCCAAAGCACAAGAATTGGATCAGAAGAGTCCCGAGGCGACGACAAGGTAGGGGGGCGCGCCCTACCACACCAGGAGGGTGCTCCTACCTTGTCGCTGCCTCGTGGACCCCTTTGACGTGAGACCGACGCTAAAAATTCCTATAAATACCAAAACCCCCGTAAATAAACCTAGATCGGAAGTTCCACCGCCGCAAGCCTCTGTAGCCACGAAATTTCAATCTAGGCCCTCTTCGGCACCCTGCCGGAGGGGGCATCATCACCGGAGGCCATGGAGGAGGATCCCGGAAGGGGCATTCATCACCATGGAGGCCAATTACCAGAGGGAGAACCTTTCCCCATCTAGGGGGGAGGCCATGGAGGAGGAAGCACAAGGAGGAGACTCTCTCCCCCTCTCTCTCGGTGGCACCGGAGTGCCGCCAGGGGAACCATCGCCGCGGTGATCGTCTTCATCAACATCACCATCTTGATCATCATCATCCTCATCTCTTTTATGCGGTCTACTCTCCCGCACCCCGCTGTAATCCCCTACTTGAACATGGTGCTTTATGCCACATATTATGATCCAATAATGTGTTGGCATTCTATGATCTTTTGAGTAGATTTCTTTTGTATTTTGGGTTGATTGATGATCTAGATTGGTTTGAGTTGTATGTTTTACTTTGGTGTTGTCCTATGGTGCCTTCCGTGCCACGCACACATGAAGGATTCCCGCTCTAGGGTGTTGCAATACGTTCATGATTCGCTTATAGTGGGTTGCTTGAGTGATAGAAGCATAAATCCGAGTAAGGGGGTTTTTGCGTATGGGATAAAGGGGACTTGATACTTTAATGCTATGGTTGGGTTTTACCTTAATGATCTTTAGTAGTTGCAGATGCTTGCTAGAGTTTCAATCATAAGTGCATATGATCCAAGAAGAGAAAGTATGTTAGCTTATGCCTCTCCCTCATATGAAATTGCAATGACGACTTCCGATCTTGTTAACAATTGCCTAGAACAATCCCGCACACCAACCCATCATTATTCCACACTTGCTATTTAAAATATATTGCAATATATTCTAACTTTATGTTAACAACACCTATTTTATATTTTAGTTCTCCGATATCATGCAAAGTAATCCTCTTCATACCCACAACGTAATTTTATTTCTCGTTTCTAGATGAAAGCAAACGTTCGGTGTATGTAGAGTCTATCAGTGGCAGATAGGACTTGAGAGAATATTGATCTTACCTTTAGCTCCTTGTGGGTTCGACACTCCATACTTATCACTTCCACCTTTGAAAATTGCTACGATGATTTCTTGCACTTGGGGATTATCAAGTTTTTTTCTGGCGCCGTTGCTGGGGAGCAATAGCGTGGGGTTAATATTTTCATGTATGCTTGTTTGCTTTCTTCACTAAGTAGATTTTTTCCCTTTTTGTTTTTGTTTTCTTTAGTTGTGGGTGAAACAAAAAAAATTAACAGAATGCAAAATATAAGAAAATTTACTTGTCTCTTATGCCTACAAACTTTTTCAAAAAGAAAAGTGATTGGAAGGTTATGCATTGGAGAAGTGAGGGTCGACCTTGAACACTTGTGTTCATGCTCATGGAAACAATGTAGAAATTTTCATGAAAGTTTCTCAAAAATAATTATCCCCTTGTATATATATCCATTGTATTACAAAAATAATGTGCCAAGTTTTGGTTTTAGGATGATTAGATAGTTTGTTTGCTATGTACAGTGCAAAAACAGAAACT